>NC_132986.1:122500-497500 GCF_047496725.1 Anoplolepis gracilipes
CTTTAATTTTCACGACCCCCCCCCCCGCACCCCCCGCCAGAGGAGGAGGAGGAGGAGGAGGAGGAGGAGGAGCGCGATTCAATATCCTATAAAAACTAAGTTTATTTCTTAGCTGATTGCCTTGCGTTACGGTAAAAGAGTTAGGTCCCTAGCCGGAATTGCCGCGGACGCTGCAAACGGAGATCTCCTTCTCCCGCTTTTCCAGAGATTGGAGAGAGACTCGCGTCGCGTTCCGTCTCGTCCCGTCTCGATGGCTCTTGTAACATTCTCGTTTTCCGTTTTCCTCCGAAAGTCGAGGTATACAGGGTGTTCCCTGTTTACCGGGTTAAACGGCCCAACACTTGAAATGTAAATTTACGACCTAATCTAATCTCGAAACAAAAGAAAAAAAAAAAAAAAAAAAAAAGAATTTCCTCTGAAAGTATACTCCGTTCCAAACGAGCTTCATTCGAGAAGATATAGGAATACTTGTCAAGTTACACACAAGTAGTATTCCTAATACAGGTATACCGCTGTGAGAATATTTTCGGAGAAAAATTGTTTCTTGTTTTAACGTTCTAGATTCATATTTCAAGTTTGGCCGTTTAACTCGGAAACACCGTGTATATAATGCGCGCATTTTGAGAAAAAAAAACAAGCAATCTAAGAGCAGATACATTCCACGCCGTTTGTACTTGCGTATCCGGCTCACACACTCGTGTTCAGCGTAATCCGTGATTTACGATTTACGTGATAATCTTCGCACGACGTACGAGATAAAAAAACGGCTCTGCTTCGCGACTCGCGACAATCCTCGGTATAGGAGGACCCACGCGATAAGGATAAGGCCCCTGCACTAACAGATTGCTCTACGCCACAACGATATGATCGCATATGATGCTGACGTTCGCCGGCTTTGCTTTTTCCTTCGCTCTTCTCTCTAATACAATACAAGCGAACGCTTCGCTCTCTTGGCGATCGCGTTTCGTATCTTAATTAGGGGAAAGGGATGTACGTACTACGTACTACGTACTCTCGAAACTTTTGTAACGATCGCGTTATATTTCCTCCGTTTTCTTTCTTTCTTTTTCCTTTCGCTAGCGCGAGCGAGCGAGCGAGCGAGCGAAAATAACCGCGTCTTCGTTGAAGTATTATTGGTCAGCGTCCAAAGTTGCTCCAAAGTTAGGTCTAACTGTACAGCGTGCATATAAACCTAACACGCACACAAGCGTTCTTCTTATTGTTAGATACATACAACTTGACTTTACAGCCAACAGCGTAGATTAGCTCTGACTAGCTAACGTAATAATCTCTTGGATGTTCCTCGTTTTCCAATTTCCAATTTCGGAACACGTCCCTATCTACACGATATAGAAAGCGGATATCATTAACTGCTTATTATGTGCTAACTACTTGTTGGTGCGACAGATCTTGAGGGATATAATTAAACGTATCTTCCTAACATCCTCGTAGATCCTTCTTTTTATATTATTATATACGCTCCTGCGTGAACACTTGTGTTCTTTCCTCTTCTCGATAGTATTATTTTTTTGTTTTCTTTTTCAAAACACGACTTACGACATACGTGATTAGACGATATCTTATAACGGTTACTAGAAGCTACAGAGACTCCGAGATAAGATCCAAGTGACTCCGAGATATACAGTTCAATCGATTTCCGATTGAACGCCGGATAAATATAGGCTAGCTTATCGGAGCGAAAAAAAAGAGAGATATCAATTATTCTAGAGTGTTATATGTGTCGATGGATATGCTTCTGGAATATGTCGATGCGACATTCTTAGATAAGTGGCAGATAAACTGCGCGTCGGCTTTTCTCCAAAACAACAGAATTACCTCCTTCTCATTCCCTTACATTCTTTTCCACTCTTTCCACTCTTATTCCCTTTTCACTCTCTTATTACTCAATCGCTCAATAATTATTATCAAACTCCGTAAAAGTTTCTCACGAGATTGTAATACTTGTGATAATTCGAGCTTCTGGTACCGAGATTCGCGTACACGTTGAACGAATGCATAAATCTGCAAAATAAGACGAAGCGAATCCTCTCTTGCTGAGTGGAATTTCGAAATAGTTTGAACGTTGTCCTACGTTGACGTCTACGTCATCTTGTCACTTCGTCTTTAGGGATTTTCCCTTTAGGATTAATTATCTCTGACAATGAGTATTATTCAATTATCACGTGTAATGATGCTTAGCGAGCCAATTTGGCAAGCAAATAGGATTTTCAATTAAACAAGCGATAATTCTCGTTTTCAATTAAATAGCTATAGAAAATAGCTATTCTCTCTCGCAGTTGTAATTTTTCGAAATAGTTTTCACAATCAGTTTCACAAAATTCCCAAAGTATTGGAGAATTTTCATTTTTCAATCTATTTCAATTTACTTATTATTGTTATTAATGTAAATCAATGATTTTATTATTTAAATATTATTAAAAATTAACAAAAAATAATAATAATAATCTATAATCTTACTAATCGCTCTCGATTTATTTAATTTTTACGCTTTATAAATGATTCAAATAATTTTCTAAATAAATAAAATCAATATTCCCATGCTTGTAAAAAAATGCAATTTAAAAATTACTTTTAAATTCGTCCAATTCGTTTTGGATACGAGTACGTTGTAGAATTCTCGCATTACGCACAGGTGGGCTTTTCAAACGAATAAATTTCAAACGAACTTGTACGAAATTACTTTTCAGGAAAGAATGCTAACGCTTGAGCAAAACAAGAGAATAATAATAAAAAAATGTCAATGTAAATTATAATGCTTCCTCATCTTATTTTTCTAAACTGACTCTACGTTCTTAAGTGTATATATATATATATATATTCCGGAATTATTATTCAAGAAAGAAAAGCAGCATGCATAAAATAACGCGACACAAGTTATTTTAAAGATATTTCAAGTCTGAAGATTAAGCATGTAGCTTTTTAATTTTAAAAGAATTTGGCTCTTCCCTCTCGACGCCATCAGAGCGAGAAATGAAAATTTCTCATCCGCTCGATTTACGTTAAATGTAAAACACGGTGCCCGCGCGAACCCTTTCAGTACCCCCAGTAAGAGTGTGATGTTCACTGACATTTAAAAAAAATCATTTACACACGTACTAAATTCTCGAGAGTTTTGAAAGTGATGATTATGAAAATATAGGAATAAGATAATAGTAGTAAGCTTTCGCTGCTCAGATTCGGTATTGAAAGGATTCGTCTAAAGTCACAGTTCGAGAAGGAGGGAAGATCATGATTTATCATTACGTACATAAATGCGCGCAGCAATTGTCTCCCATAATGTCCCCACGTTTTTCTGATTTAAATATTAATATCAGACTGACAATGTGATCTCTTTCGTTTTTTTAAAATATCGACGCTCCTATAGCGATTTCAATTTCGAATAACGTAACGGCCAGTTCGGGAGGGAGATTGCAATTTCCCCCCCCCCCCCCCTCGCTCTTCCCCCTTTTTAAACAAAGCAGTAGCCATTCCAGTATTATATTCCAGTATAGGCTCGAGTTCACTGGAAGGCTCATACGCACGCGCGCACATACATACGTACATACATACATACATACATACATACATACATAATTATAATTTCAGTCGCTTAATGAAAGGTGGGTCCTGAATCTTTCCGATTTTTGTCGCGTCTCTCTTCGCCTCTCTCTTCGCGTCTCTTGCGTTCGCAAACATACATCCGCTCTTTCTTCCTTTTCCCATCTTTATCATTTTATCATATATATTTTTCAGTAATATATAAGTACTCCTTCTCTCTCTCTCTCTCTCTCTCTCTCTCTTTCTCTCCGCAAAGTGCCTTAAAAATTGATCCTTAACTACTTACTAATAATCGATTCTAATCACAGCAATTATTTATTGTTGATATACACAATCATACAGCGTCTCTCACTAATTGTTATTTTCATTATTTTTTTTTTTTTCATCGACTTTTTTTAGTCAGAGACAACTTGTCGTTCGAACGATACCGTTGCTCGTCTCGTATATTTTTTTTGCCTTTTTTCTCTTAATTATAATTACTACCATACGCCGTCATCGTCTACCTATACCGGTGGAGAATGAGGGGGCAAGGGCGTTAAACGAGGATAAAGAGGAGGAGATGAGGGTGAGAGGAGTGCCTTGTCGTCACGATGAGAAAAGAGAGAAATACCTCCGTTTCTTTTTTTTTCGAAATATATAATAACAAATAATTTTCCACACACAATGGCAATAATATGCGTATATATATATATATATATATATATATATATATATATGTATAAATAATTATAAATAACACAGAGCTAAATCTCTTGAACTTAATTTAAATGAGTCACCAACAGACTCTCGCAATGTTCAATCGATGTGCCAAAGAACTCGATGCATCGATCCAAAAATAAGCGCTCCATAGAGAATAAATTTCTTTCTTCTTTTCGCGAGAAAATTCACAAAATTGTAATGTAGAAGAATTTTATTTTTCAACGTCAACTTAATGAAAATTTAATTGGGTAGGGGACCTTAATTATATAAAAATATATATATGTATATATATAATTTTTTTTTCTTGATTACAAAAGATTTAATTAATTATTAAAATTTCTTAATGTAAAAAGAAACGTTTTAGCATCGCATTATTATCAAGATTTCCTAATTGGATAGATCTTTCAAAAGTTGCGATAAATGATTGCTTCCAATTAAATTTTCCCTAAGGAAGATGAACTTTCCAAACTCCGTCATAGCATAATTGAGTCCCACTTTGAACACTACAACTGTATCTCGAGCAAACTTTCTTGTATTTTTTTTTTTTTTTTTTTTTATTTTTTACGAAACGGAAGAGCCGTTCGTGACTCATTCGTTCGAAAAACAAAGACATAAAGCGCATATTGCGATTCAAAAAAAAACGAAATACGTATATATATATCGATGTAATAAATAAAGTGAAAATTCGTAGATGTCGATATTACAATCATTACCAACAAAAAGTTCGTCCTAATATAAATAACGAGAATGTTCCGAATACATAATAAGTATGTACAGCATGAAAAAATCATATTTACAACACGCGTCGAGAAAAAAAGCGAAAAGACCGACCGCGAAAAATATTTTCGATAAGAATAAAGAAAAGAAGGAAATATCACAAAAAAACGACTCCACGATATTACTAATTCGTACAAATATAAACTTAATGCTGATATAACAATTTCAATATTCTTTTTTTGTCTTTTCTTTTTTTGTTGGAAGGATCAATATACGTATTAAAATTAAAAGCAATTCTTACGCGATTTTATACATGAATTATTATATTAGGAAAGATGTATAAAAGTGATACATACGCGCGAAGATCGTGTAATGGTCGTTAATTGAGCTGACACCGGAAGCACAGACTAAGAGTCTCTAACAAACGTTTTTCTTCTCTCTTTTTAATTTATTTGGCACATAATGGAAGTTACCGGCGCAGAGTACATCGTGAGATGTTAATCGTCTGTGCCATTGCCAATTTTTACATATACGTATACAGGTATGTAAGAGAAATATTAAAGATAAAAACGTGTACGCGTGAGAAGCGTCAAAATATATATAATAGCACGCACGCGCGCACACACACTCACACACACACACACACACACACACACATATGTATGTATGTATGTATGTATGTATGTATGTATGTATGTATATATGTATGTATGTATGTATGTATGTATGTATGTATGTATGTATGTATGTATGTATGTATGTATGTATGTATGTATGTATATATATATATACACACACAATTAGTGTTGAAATTCCATTATATATATTTCGGCAATTCTCGGCCAGATTTTTAATAACAGATCTCTCGATTCAATTTATTTCTCAATAAATGAAAATCGAACCAAAACTTGGACGCAATAAAACAAAAAATATCCAACACAGTCCCAAGAAGACTTAATCATTTCGCAATTATGTACAGATTAGTGTGTGTACATACACGAACAAATATTCACCTAAAATAAAATAATAATAATAATATCAATAATAATAATAATAATAATAAAAAGACGTTGCACAATGCCGCGCGCGCGCATTTCTCTTTTCTCACACACACACACGCACGCACACACACACGCACGCACGCACGCACGCACGCACGCACGCACGCACGCACACACACACAGAGTAATAATTTTATTAAATATCAACGATTATAACACGATTAATATAAATAACACGAAAACGAAGGGTCGATAACGATATATAAGTTATAAAAAACGTACGTAAAAAAAACGCACATATCTACTAAAGATAATAAAATTTGTCTGCCGTTATATCAGGGCGGCTCTTACGAGCCAAACCACAAGTATCGAAGGAAAAAGAGGGGGAAGAGGAGGGTTAAAATCCGACAGAGAGGAGGAGATTGTAAGATGAAGGGAGCTGAAGTGAATATAATGATGATGAAGAAAGGGAAGGATGTGCTTCTTGATCGAGTCTGGGCTTGAGCTCGCGCCTTTTCATCGCTATTTATCTCTCTCTCTCTCTCTCTCTCTCTCTCTCTCTCTCTCTTTCTTCTAGTTATTTTTATCGTATAATAAATATATATTATGTGTGTATATATAATATATATCATTATTTATATATTCCACGTAATAATTTAATTTATTCTTTTAACAGAAGCGCACGCCCGGCACCGTCCGCGACGTTCACATCGGCCGGGCCTTTTCCGGTATTCAATAATCACGACGTATGTCGTCGAAAACGGGGTGGCCGGAAATGCACGTTGAGGACGGCGTCGAGAACGCGCTAGAGAACGCGCGCATTCGTTCGTCTCTTCGCGTTTCCCTTGGAAACGCCAAGTGATCGATAGCGCAGAGACGTTCGCAGTTGTTTCTTTTTTTTTTTTGCTTTTTTTTTAAAAAAAGAAAAAGAGTATTTTACCGACAATTGTTTTGGAATCCAAGATTCGCATGCAAAAGCTACGCTACTACCGTGAAATTACCGCGCACGAATTATACTTCGAATCGTTTATACTTTCCGACCCTCGACGCTCCGCGAGAGTGATCGCGATCTCAGTTTCTGGACCACGAATTGGTATTGTTATCTGATATCCATAGTCTTGAGATTAGTCACGGATGGGAGACCGTGTGATAAAGATCGATGATAAGAAATGCGAAATCGACGGCGTAGACGAGATCGCGGTTCGATGTCACACGTGAATCTCAAGAGAGAAAGCATGTGATCAAAGATATTAATATAATCGAGTCGATCTATTTGTGTGATGAGATTCAGTTTTGGATCCTCAAAGTGTCCTAAACCGCAAGGGAGACCGGGGATATTTTCAGAAAATAATTATCTCTACGCAACGTGTTCCCATCTTAAAAGTGAATCAATGGGACAAAATGTGTCTACGTGAAGCTAAATTCGGGTTCCTTTTTTTTTTAAAAAATATAAATCGACGACACCTACGCTGCAGAAACCTTCTTCTTCCGTCATTAATTCATCCAGAAGGTAGGTAATCCTCAATGACTATATAAATACAAAGGGAGATATTGAGATTTTTATACGAGGGGAAAATGTGCATCGTATTTCGCATCATATACGCGAAACAGAGAATGCACAATTTGCATTCCCTCTTTGTATCACTTCGTATATATAAAACTACATCTTTCTCGGCAGGTAATATAGGATTTTTGGTGTGGAAATACTTGCTTCCTTCTCTTCGAACCGCTATCATACAAGTCAGTTCCCGTGATGCCATATCGCACTTCGTTTACAATCAGTCAGTCCGGAATGAAGCTAACTAAGCTCGCGAACCGATCGCGAAACGCGTCGAGACGCGCGTATATAATTTTTGTTTTGCTTTTCTTTTTTAGAAAAAACTCTAACAACCGGCCTAATATTATTTAGTCGCGCGTCATCGCGCATAGTAATAATTTATAATAATTATAATAAAATTCTCTTCGCGTATTTTTTTCTCTCCCTGTCTCAGGTGTTTCGTCTCTTTTTTTTACGTCTTTTTTAAATATAAAAATGAAAACTAACATATTTATCTTTGGCTTGTTCCCTTTACCAATCGGCGGCAGCTTTTGCGGCTGCGGCGCGTGCATCATTATTTTTTTTCTTCTTCTTTTGTTTAAATAACTTTTTTTTTTGTACAGTTTTGTACACTCGGGTGTGTTTGTGTACGCGCGTGCGTATCTTCTTCATCTTTCCATGTACGTAATCTCTTTAGAATACGTAAATGTGTGTATATATACGTGTGTGTGTGTGTGTGTGTGTGTGTGTGTGTGTGTGTGTGTGTGTGTGTGTGTGTGGGGGGGGGGTGTATCTTGTTGCAATTTTAACGTACACGTCTTGAAGCGCGCACAAATACTTTTTTTTTTTTTTTTTTAATATCGTGAGTGTGTGTGCTACGTATTGTATCTGTCTCTCTCTCTCTCTCTTTCTCTCTCTCCCTCCCTCCCTCTCTCTCTCTCTCCCCCTCTCTCTTTCTCTCTCCCTTTTTCACTGCCGTGTCTTGTTTCTTTTTTTGTTTTTGTTTTTTTTTTATTTTTTTTGTTTTGCAAGTGTATCGATTTGCAAGCTGGTTGAACACAGTGCGTGGCCCAGCCCCAGTGCGTATACGCCACTGATAGCTTCGCGCGAATAGCCCCGCGATGCTCCGCGTCCTTTCGACGACGATAACGACCACGGCAACGCTCCACGTTTAGTGGATCGGCGATTTCACAATGTGGTCCGGCGGGATGAAATGATACGCGGGCATAGGCACCCCCGATGTCTCCATTGATATCCTGAAACATAGTCAATCAGCCCGTAAGAGATAACACAACGTTCATTCATATCATTGAAGAATTCGACGAAAGGAGGGAGAGAGAGAAAGAGAGAGAAAGAGAGAGAGAGAGAGAGAGAGAGAGAGAGAGAGAGAGAATTTGAATAACTTTACGTCGATCCAATATACCATTTTGCTGTACATCTTTCGCAACTTCAAAAATTTTAGTATCTTATAATGAAATTAATTGTTCTGATATCTGGTCTCTCCCTCTCTCTTTCTCTTCTCTTCTCGTATTTATTAAGAAAAAAGTTGTGGATAAAATTCCGATACATTCCCGCGATATCGGAGGAAAAGACTAATTCAGCATGATCAATCTTTTCGTTCGAGTATCAAGATGTTGTTTATAACATGCGACATATACAGGGTGAGGAAAAAGTATGGAAACCTCGTAGTCTTGAAAAATATAAGTTTTACAGAAAAAGAATCTAAGGCAAGATCAAGGAAGGCTCCGACCATTTAAGGCAAAATCCATTCATTTGTTTCATTTATTTCATATTTTATATTAAAAAGTAACAAACTTTAAAATATCTCAGGAAATTCTTAACCGAAAGTCGTATTATAGTGTTTTAGAAAGCTCTCGAGCTACAAGAATATGTTATTAAAAATAGGATGTTTCCATTTAAGAAATTGAAGGTGATTTTTACGTGACCTTCAAGCGGCTATTCAAGGTCAAATCAATGACACAATCTTATGCCCCTCTCGTAATCATACAATTTTTGTTTGAAACATTTTTCTGTAAAACTTTTATTTTTCGAAATTTTTCAGGGTTTTCCATACTTTTTCCCTCACTCTATATAAGATATAATAAAGTATTATACAACGCGCGTGATTCTTTGATCCGCGTCTTAAATTGCATGCCCGGTCTACAAACTTTGTACGAACCATCACACAGCGGAGCGACATTACACTCAATCTGTGTTTAAATTCGACCTGCAAAATAAAACTATTACTACCAGGTAACGGAAGGCAATGTTATTACAACTTTGATTTATATAGAAATTATCACGGATCTTCCGCAAGGAATCGGATGGTTAATCGCAGAATATTTGGTACTTGAAAAAATACGCAAGACGATTGAATTAAAAAAAATTTTTTTTTAAATTTAAAAAAAAAAAAAAAAAAAAAAATAAATAAAAATAAAAACTTTGCAACCAACAGGATAAGTCGATTAACAGGACTACGAAGGAACGGATGGTGCTTACCAAAAAACGGGCAGGAGCCTGGGTCAAGTTGGTTGGATGGATACATCTTCTCTCTCTCTCTCTCTCTCTCTTTCTTTCTTTCTTTCTTTCTTTCTTTCTTTCTTTCTCTCTCTCTCTCTCTCTCTCTCTCTCTCTCTTTACATCTCGCTTTCGAGTTTCTCTCCGAATCTTGATTACGTTTACACTTTAATAGTGAGGTATATACGTATCTATAGACCTCGGCTATTTGGTGGCTCGTATTCTTAACATACATTGAGCGTTAAAAGTAGCCGAATCCGATCTTGAATCCAATCTGTCGTAATCGATACAAATGTTGCGTAAAAAGTAGCGCTAAATGTACTAGAATACGGCCAATTATGTAATATATACATATAGAAAAATTTTATTTGACACATGACGATTTCTTTTAAAAAAACGTGACTATTAATAGCAAAATTAAAACAAGAAAACAAGTGGCTTCTTGTGTACAAGAAGCCATGCTTGTGCGTCGCAGTTTTACAATTGAGATATCTTCATGTGCAAGGATGTATCCTTGTGTGATCGATTAAAAAATATGTGTATTCTTATAATTATTACATGTTTGACTCTTTTCAATTACGATTTAAAATACGAGAAAATTGCCAAAGGACTCACGCGAAATGTCGTATTTGAAAAAAGGTACTAATAAAACGTTCAGGTGCCGTGAAAGTGGTCGCGCAATATATTGGAGATTTTTTTTTATTTTCATTTGAGACTTGCGTTGTTCTTTCTATTAAAAAAAAAAGTTTTTAAGAAACAAACCCTTTGCCACTTTCCGTTATAAAACATCGTCGTAAAAAACCAATGCATTGCGGGACCTCACTCGCGGGAACGCCAAATTTTTGTTTATTCGATATTGTATTTTCTCTTACTTTCTATTAAACACGCCTAGCTTTATTTAACAAGATGATACAGGACACAAAGCTAAAGTCTGATTAAGTTAAGCGTTATAAGCTCTGCGACATTGTTATAGAGACTAATGTACAGCTGAAGATTATTTGTCTATAAGATTCTATGATGATGTAGAAATATCAGGCGTAGCGATGCGCGATTATTCTCCTTTAAATTAATTGAATATCTTAACAGCGATCTCAAGTTTAGTAAGTTTCATTTCATTTACCGTTCAAGTATATTTTTTTTCATTTAATTATTATCAACAATTAGCGCATTTAATTATTTTTGACAATTAGCAAATAATCTTCGTGGAAGAAACAATGAAATGGAGCAAAAATTTTTTAAGATTTCTGAGAATTATACCAAATTTTCAGCATGTTTGAAATCCTGCGTTTGCATTTAAAATTTAAAATACACTTCTTCATTTCTTTACACATCGCTTCACTTGATTTGACTACGGAGCTTTGCGTATTCTCTAATGCATCGTCGATCCCTCTCGCGACTTTTCCTTTCCCTTTAAACCACGAACAGTCATTTAGAGTTGGAATTTATTATTGTCTTGAGAAAAGAAAACAAAATGAGACGATACAATTGAAAATGAAGAAAAAACGCAATGAAGATATCTCGCGATCATGGCGATGGTCGATTCGAACGGAATGGATGCTTTTTTTTCTGCGAGGGAAATTATTTTTCCCAAATTAATTGTGTTTATGTTCCAGATAAACCATGACCACGATAAGTGAGATAGTTGTTATTACGCGATATTGTATATCCTCTTGATCGATTATTTGCAAGTATACAGGTCTCGCTATGAACTAGAATTGAGCACACAAACACTTATCTTGGCGACTCCGAATCTCATCGATCGTTTATCAGTGATGAAACACGCATCTCGAAAAAAGTTAGAGTTTCCTTCTTTTTTTTTTCTTTTTCCGGCAATTACTTAGATCAAACTGATCCAACGTTTTTTTGCGACTAGATGATTTCGGCTTCACGTGTTTTTTTTTTATTTTTTTTTTTTTTGTTTTGTTTTATTACTTATAGAACAGTAGACTAACAAGATGATTTAGTTATTGTGGAATTAGAAATCTGATTATGTCTTTAGTGTATGTATATATATATATATATATATTTATATAGAGTTTTATTTTAGTTTGATTTCACAAAAAAACGTAATTTACACGCAAAACCGTGCAGACTTCGCAGAGTCTCGCGTGCACAGATGCATAAGTATTAAGTGTAATTACTGTTACAACAATACAATCACTATGTGTGTACAGCTTGATTGAATATTTTGAATAGCGATGATCGGTTATACGTATAATGCTTCGCAAAATTCTTGTGCTGTAATAAATTTCTCCCGATCGCTCGGTTGCAGATCGTTCTTCTTTTTTCTTTTTTTTTTTTTAATTTTTTTTTTTTAATAAGAAAGAAGACTGCAAAAGTCATTTGAAACACGTTACATGATGTGGTGCATTTTATCAACATGACTTATAAAGAATGATAAACACATGATTCAAGATGATTTCTTTCACGCATCTTCCTTTGCACCTGTCTATATGCATTTCATCATATACACTGTTTCACGCGCGCAAAACTTTCTTTTTTTTTTATATCGGTAGAATTTTTATCTACTACGAGAAAAAAATCACATCGGAATAGCTACACTAGAATAAGAGTTTTTGTTTCAAACAGTAATCAATTATAATTCATAATATTATAATCATAATTACGATAATATATATAATCATACATATATATGTATATGTATATGTATATATATATATATATATATTTATATCAAAAAAGGCTGTCTTTGCGACGGTGCATGAGCGATCGCGTCCTCCGAGCGTTCCCACCAAAAAAAATCACTTCTAAAAATGAAACGCAAATGTCGAATAAAATTTTATTTACGATATAATCATAAGAAATCTCAAGGGAATTTATCATTAATAATTTCAATTACATTTTTCGTTACTTGTACAATCAGTCTTTACGCGACCGCATCGATCTCGGAGGGCGTGTCACGATAGTATATGTTTCTAAGACTTAGCATCGGATCATGTGTAAATTTGATCGGTCTTTAACAACACAAAAAATTCAAAATCCTCTTTTCTCCCCAGCTAAAGATAACATAAAAAGAGGAAAAAAACAAATAAAAATTCTACAAAATATTTCCACACAGTGATATTCAGGATAAACTCAATCACGAGCAGATAGGATATTTTCGTTATTTTTTTCAACAAATTAATCTTGGCCAAGATTAGTCATTGATCACAGTCGTTAATCATTTTTCGGCAAAAAGTTATTCTCTTCGATCGTGCATCGACTTCGATACTCATGTAGAAAAAATTATATTCTCTTTCGTATTTTAACAATTATTTTGATAACAAAAACGAGTGTCGATCCTTCGCCAAGTCTTTATACTCGCTACCCTGGCGTCCGTACGCACATTTAACTTCGTGATATACAAGTACTCGCTATGTATAGATGTAGATGTGTATAGTGTTTTCCCATTGTAACACATCGTCCCGTTGTTTTTTCCGGTCCGTTTGTTCAGTAAGGATTGTATTTGGTTCGCTCAGACTTGAACTTGCCGCTGTCAGTCGGGCCCGGTGCGCCCGGGCTACGAAGCCTCGGCGTAAAGGTCTTGTGCGATCGGTGCACGCCGGTGGTCTGGACCGGAAGTGCGGATGCAGCCGCGCCAGCAGCACCACCTAGCAATTCCGTGAGTCCGCCGAGAGCGGTCAGGCTAGATAGGGCGTTGAGGGCGCCTGGCTTGCTTAGCAGCTGAGCCAAGGGGATGGCGCTGGCCAAAGGAGAGGCAGTGGTAGTGGTAGTAGAGGGGGAAGCACTGGCCCCGGATGCTCCGGGAGTGGTACCGCTGCCAGGGGTTTGGGTATTTTGGGCCTCTAGGTTAGCTTTCTGCAGTTCGACACTGGGGAAAAGACACAAAATGTAAAAAGGTGAGGGCGGGAACGTTCCTCGTAAAAGTGTCAAAGAGATTTAAAAAAATAAAGAAAAAAAAAACATAAGAGATGACAAAAAATAAAGAAGAGAAATATAAAATAGTAGTAATAGTAATAATAGCAGCAGTAGAAGTAGAAGTAGGAGTAGTAACAGTAGAAGTAATAGTAAAGTACAAGTAGCAGTAATAGTAATAATAATAATAGTAGTAGTAGTAGTAGTAGTAGTAGTAGTAGTAGTAGTAGTAGTAGTAGTAGTAGTAATAGTAATAGTAGTAGTAGTAGTAGTAGTAGTAGTAGTAGTAGTAGTAGTAGTACTAGTAGTAGTAGTAGTAGTAGTAGTAGTAGTAATAGTAGTAGTAGTAATAGTAATAGTAGTAGTAGTAGTAGTAGTAGTAGTAGTAGTAGTAGCTGTCGCGAAGAGTTATTGAACAAGGCGACGTAAAAAAAAAGAAAAAAAAAAAAAGAAAAACTATCAGAAAGAAAATAAAATAAATCACAAATTGTAGGCTAGAGAGTTACGCCAGAGAGTGCTCTATGGAGCGTGATTATCACGTACACCGGCTACGTGGTTCGTGGGGAGATTTTTATTTTAATCAGACCGCATTTAGACCCCCAAAATGTTCGAGTTCATAATGGACATCGATTGACTCACGTCGACCGCGATTTGTGCCGATTAAAAGCATCGACGAACGAGTCAAACGAGTCTCCCTAGAACGAGAACACCGAACACATCGAGGTATATGGTCGAAATGCGACCTTGATCGCAGAAAACGCGCAACAAGGATGTATAAAAGAAGATAAATACACGCATTCGCTAGTCTACTTTTAGAATAGTATATAGGATTTATCCTACAAATGTATCACGTTTACCATACTAATAAGTAGATTTGCGAACGATGTGATTTTGCCCCTAGGTGTATAACAGGCTCATGATTCGTTGTACAGGCAGGGACACCAATTTGAAGGACACTTGCATTTCTCGTGAATTCATCATGCATAGGACAATCGGTCTCTGTGACGGTAGAACGAACCATGGCCTCGTGGTTTTTTTTTTTTAATTTTTTTTTTAATAGAAAAGATATAAAATCAAAGTAAACCAGACGCAACGATATGCATTCTGCCATACTAAGCGCTACTATTGATAAGACAAGATTACAAAACTATATATACGACGACATGCGCTTTATCGTACACATTGAGTATGGAAAAATGGTATAGTGCCAAATAGATGGCAGAGTGCAAATCTTGGCTCCGACGGGAGTGCTGGGATATACGATATGTAATAAATACGATGACAAAGTTAACGGGTAAAAATACAGAAATATCGAAAGATGACGAATATATACGGTATCGCTATTTATATGCAGTAGTAAAATATGAGTGGCAATCTGGAATAAAATATAATGGATTATAATTATAAAACGTGAGGGGTATATGAAAAAGTGTGTGTCGATCCGCGGCTTTGAATTGTACATTCGACTGATGCTGATGGAGTCTTACGCGTGGCACGCGGACTTTTTTTTCGTCGTCCTCGAATCTGCTCGACGATTACACACGTTAGTACCGTTCACCATTCTAATTTCGCTATGATGAAGATAGATTAGTCCCACACAGCGCGTAATTAAAAAAAAACAAAAAAAAACAAAAAAAAAAACGAATAAAAAGATAACAGACTCGAACACCGACCAATTCACATTAAGCGATGATAACAACAGCGATAAAGCGTTTATAACTAAAATGTAAAGATTGACAAGGTTCCTGGCAAGGACGAGAAAAAATTCTTCTCCGCGTCTTTATCGTCTAAATAAACGCGTCATTTTTGTATAATAATGCACATGTGACATGTGAAGAAAGTTTTTCTTATAAATTAAAAAAGCGTAATTACAAGCGTAAATATTAAATTAGTCGTCCGTTACGGGGAACCTGTCTCTCAAACTAGAAAGAAAACCGTGTCGATCATTAAAAACCGAATCGAAAGGAGGAACTGTGATGCGTTTGTTTGGGACTGATTGATTTGAGGATTGATTGTCACTAACGAGCGGATAGTCCTCGTGTACATCTTTCTCTCTTTTTTCAGTCGGTAAGTTTATTTTTGCTTGAAAGGACAGCCAGCGACAATGGGAACAGATGTTGAGCGGAGTTGTGTCTGCAGGATACTCGGGGTGGTACTGGACCTGGAAGACAGGACCTGGAAATAAAGGATTAAGATCTCCTCTTCCTCGTCTCTCGTGGCTCGTGGCTCGAAGACGTGTAGTTGTCTTCCAGGCAATCTGCATCTACGCGAGCGCCTTCTCTGAAATCGTAGCCGTCGATGCCTCTCGACGTCTTCTCGTCCCGCATCTTTACCTTACGACTATTGTACACGACCTGTGCTTCGCTGTAAACTGAGGTGGCGTTACATGACAATACTCCTCATTGTCCATCATTAATGATCTCAAAAAAATTATCGCTTCGTAGTCTCATCAACGGACTGTACGCGCATATTCTACAGCTACAGTAATATCTTTTTCAAAGTAACGCCACCTCTTCTATAATATTTCTCACGGCCACGCGCGACAGAAACGACTTTTTTTTCTAGAAACATAGTAATCTTTTTGAATATCCATATCGTTTTAATATTTCGTTTGTTTAAACTGTAAAAATCTATGACTTTGAATGGACACAATCAAATGAACCGTTTTATCTTATCTTTGATTTTGTTCTCATTTATAATTCGTTTTATAATATCCATGCGAGAATCCATCCGAGTAAAGAAAAATCAAAGTCGTCTATACGCGAGTTGCCGTGGAAAGGGATAGCAACGATGATGATGGGAGATGCCGCGAGGGAGGCCGATTCGACTATGCCTTACATAGTCTCACCATTAAGACACCAAAAATGAGGCGACAGGTTGCGTGAGAAACGAGTAACACAAACAGGCGAATCGGCGAATCTCAATTATGGGGCGTAGGAGGAAGGAGGGCAACGAGAAAACTCTATACCGGCAACACCGGCGCACTAATTTATCCGGGTGAGCGGAAGAGATGCAGGAAGAGTAAAGTGGAAAAAAAAATGATCAAGGGAAATGCATATCGCGATCCACTGCAAAACGTAGCCGGGACGAGTTTGACTGCTTCTAATTGGAAATGGAATTTGAGATATTGAATGCCGAACCTCGGGCGAACCTCGGGCGAACCCTAGGAGAACAGGAGTAACTTTTCTCTCCTCCTCCCCATCCGGTCCGGGTTCCTAAGGTTGACCTTCGATTAACTGCCGAGCCTGAAGAAGTAGCGTACAGGCCCCGCGCGATGGTACTCACCTCATATTGATGAGATACTGTGCTAACGCCACGGCGTCCGGATTCCCGGTTATGGTGATAGTGCGGTCCGTTGCTCCGCCCTCCCTCTCCTCGCAGTTGCTGATTCTGATCATGGCGCCCGAAATCTGACGGATCTCGGCGATTTTGGTACCGCCTTTCCCAATGATGCAACCGATCAGCTCATTTGGCACGGTCATCTCATGCGTCTGATTGTTTGCCGCCGGTTGTTGCCTGTTTGTGTTGCTTGTACGCAGCTGGCTCCCGGCCAATGCGGCTAATGCTACAATCATTGCACAAACGTTAGAAAAAATCGTCGGCATAAAGTATAAGAAAAGTTGTGCCTCTTGTAAAAACAAATATTTGAAGAAATAGAGGAGAGAGAGAGAGAGAGAGAGAGAGAGAGAGAGAGAGAGAGAGAGAGAGAGAGAGAGAGGGGGAGAGGGAGAGGGAGAGAGAGAGAGAGAGAGAGAGAGAGAGAGGAGAGAGAGGGGTAGTTAAGTTTAATTGTTAAAAAAATAGACTGATAATAAAACGCAAAATAAAAAAATAACACATTGGACGGGTATTTGTTCATCTATAATTTCTCGACGTTGTATTCGCTTACCTGCTGGATTAAGACCACCCGTGTTTGCTGGTGTTGCGAGTCCTCCGAGACCCAAGGCTGCCAGTCCAGCCAAAGGATTGCTGCCCAGTTTGCCCATCTGCAACAACGACGATACGATCCATCGTTCAGAAATAGGTGCCGCGGGTAAAAAAAAACGAGCAATAATCACTCGGGGTGTGCGTTTTAAAAAGGAGAGGGTTACGACGACGACGACATCGAAAAAGTAATATATCTATGTTCTTTGAACCTGTGTCCGCTACCTCACGCGTCATACGCTCGAGGATCTTCAATCGCGAGCAAGAACTCTTAGCTCAGGGGCAGGCTCACCGAGAGAGATCATTCAGATTCTACAACACGAGCGGAAAAGGAGATGGGACACGCGTACTTGATTGGTGACGATTCGTGTCCATCATCTCGAACACATATCGTCTTGCGGTCTCCGCGACAAATGGTAATCGATGAATCCCGACTTCCTGCGACCGGTCCGACAGCTTATTACTAATACGAGCTACAATGGCCATTTATATGAGCATGATCGTTTCCAAAGATTCAACCCAGAGCAAACATTTTAATGTGACAAAGTTTGAATGGTTTGCTAAAATTTATTTTATAACTTTTTTTTTTTTGTCAATAAATTCTTCGTTATTATTACATATAATTAATAAGGAATAAAAGAAGATAGCTTGAAATCAAATTGGAAACGATCAGAATAGATTCTAATACTAATTAATATCTAACGAAAATTGTTATTAAAGGTTTTCTATTCTCACTGCAGTCACTTTAAATTATAATATCAAAAAAAAAAAATTGTATGAATTTTTCTTCCGTCAGTGAGAGATCAAGAACTCTAAACAAGAATTTTGTTACTTGATTTTAAAATATTTTAGCTTCACTTATTTCAGTTTAACTTTATTGTAAATCTATAATTTTAAGTATTTCAGCCGGAAACATATTATGACATCTCATACGTATACAAAACATCTCTCTGAGCACAGTCTTAAATATTCTCGCCTATCTATCGCAAAAATATGAAAAATTAATTCTTGAAACTGCTTAGCAACAAATACAAATCGCAAAAAATTTCTCTGGGTTGGATGAAGAACATCGATGTAAAATGGCCATTGATAAAATCGGGCTAGTGGACCGTGCTGCGTTTCTTCGAAAATCGCAGAAAATGGCAGAAATCATTTAGAAATAGTCTTGATCAGAAGGGGACGTTCAGAAATTACAAAAGAGAGAGAGAGAGAGAGAGAGAGAGAGAGAGAGAGAGAGAGAGAGAGAGAAAGAGAGAGCAAGAGCGAGAGCGAGAAAAGACACATATCCTTGTACTCTCATTGTGCGATGCTGTTAAACCGCGTAAAATAATCGCGATTATCATCTTCCAATTATTTCCATATCATATACGATATTACGTACTTACACGATATTCGATATCTTTTTATTCGCATCGCGTTCCATGTTTTCGGATATAATTCGCTGCCACCTTATAAACGATACAATTACCACAATTGTATACTAATTATTAATTGCATAATTTAAAATTGAAAAAAGATCGTCAAATTAGCTATTTCAATATCTTGAATTTATATTATTCATTTTCATTTGCTGCAATAAATAACTCGTGAATATTACAATAAGCTAATCGTTTGAAAAAAATTTATAAATAAAAAAATTTGAAGAATAATTGTATCTGCTAATATTATTTACTAATAATAATAATAGTACTAATAATAATAATATTCTGTCTCTTCTTAAAAAGAATTAAATGAAAGACGAGTGGGAAGGAACGGGTAATAATAATAGTAAGTAGATACATTGTGTTCTTATACGAATGATAAACTTCATTCTCTATCAATGTCGTTATCTAAACTAATTTGTGTGCACAATTTCTAACATACAGCGTGTTGCACTGTATATATAAAATAGACGCGTTTTACATACATACACACACACACACACGCACACACACACACACACATATATATATATATATATATATGCACATGGGAATAATATATTTCTTTATACGCATGAAAACTTTTAGTCTTATATATTATCCATTAGTAAGATTATATTTTGTCATATCTAGAATGACATATCTAGAATGCAAAGATATGTGTGCAGAATTTCTGAATATATTAATACGTTAATAAAAAAAATATTTTATATTTTAATATATATTCGTTAAATCACTACTCACATATATTTCCAATGATTAATTAAAAGTATGAAAAGAGGATATCGAATCGTCGATAATCGATAAGCTCTCTGATGAAATATTAACGTAGATCTGGAGTCACGAATGTGCAAACGCTTCTCTCATAGACAACCGTCTCAATATGATCTCTAATATGTCTAAATGGTGGAAAACGTAATGTTACAGGGCAGCCCACCCGTACGCGAACTCGTTGCTGACTCTTAGCTAAAAGAGTGCCGGAAGCCATGCTGTACTAAACAGGATGCCGAAGGAACAATGGGCAACTCAGGATGAAGGCGAAGAAACGAACAAAACGTAGCTCGACAGTCTGACAAGAGCGATATTAATGTACGTGTCACGTGTATGTGTGCGCGCGCGCGGTGTGTGTGTGTGTGTGTGTGTGTGTGTATGCGTGCGTGCGTGTGCGCGCATGGCTGTATTTTATGGCCGGCTATGTGTGTAGAGAAGGTTTATCGTTCCTTTTCTTTCTTTATTTCTCACACAGTTAAATATAAGTTCACGGATATGTAAAATAAATATAGTTGATTCTTAAGAGATAAATTCATACATGGTTAATAATTTTATCTGCAAACTTTACTGTCTCGTGTTAGATAAAAAAAATTTTTTTTAATCTCTCGAAACAATGAAACAATGATATTTCAAAATCAATGGACCTTATATAGCAAAAACGATTTACCTGCTCTAGAATTTCGTAATTTGTATATGTACAAGAATAAATGAGAGAGAACATTTTTAATTGAAAGATTAGGCTATAAATCTAAAATTATAAAGATTAAAATTATCGCATTTATACAAAATTTAATTTTAAAAATTGAAAAATTATTGTAAATGCATAAATACACAGGTATAGCATCATTCTTTTTAATACGATCTATCGAGAGAAAAATTCATAAATAGATTACTATAAACAGTATAACTTACGTTATTTTAAATATATCAATGAAATCAAAATGCTAATCTGTTCAATGTGTGATACATATAACTTAATAAAATTTTATAAAAGTTTCAAATGTCGATTAAATATATTCAACTATAAGAGCGAGAAATAAACATTAAAATTTGAATGAAAGTCAGTAAATATACGATTGCAGTTTCCTTCTCCTGAGTCTTTCTCTTTCTCTTAGGGGAAATTTGGCTGTCATTGTTATTGGGAAAGGATAGTTTCAGAAGGAGGACGGGCAACAATTTTTCTTGTAAGAGAAACCGTGTGAGAGATAAATAAAAACAAAAACATAAAATCGGTGTACAAGGACAGAAGCGAAGTCGTATGTAGTAATCGTGTACTGTAAGCCGTAGAGTTTATATCAAGCAGACTGAGAAAAACTGAGAAAGAGTATTTAAAGATGGGATCGTGAAAGAGAGTAGATATAAAGCGCAATAGAATAATAATAATATACCTAAGTAATCTACCTCTTTTCGTGCCACGCATGCATATATATCTGTTGTGATTTTGTCGTAAGTAGATTATTCTCATCGATCTTCTGCCGATCAAACCGCCCTTTTAGTCTCTCAAAGTTGCCAGATAACAGAAGAGAGATCGCGAATAGGAAGAAAGAGGAAGAGAGAGAGAGAGAGAGAGAGAGAAAAAAAAAAAAAAAAAAAAAAAAAAGAACCATGGTCAAGCCCCGATATAGTATCCGTAAAAGGCAATAGATGTTATGTATTATGCTATAGAGACGCGTATTTCTTTCCATCTTCGTATCGTTTTATTTCCGAGTAGCAAATCGGACTCGAGGAAGTCGGGCTCAGTGTTGGTCGTCGGTCGTCGGTCGTTGAAAAGCACACAGAAAGAGAAGATAGGACAGAAGGTGAGACGCGACGATAACGCCATCCTGATAGTGCCTTGTTAAAACATTTGCATAGATTTCGAGTCCACAGATTCCGCAGAAAATCCGATTCGGATGTTGAGTTACGATTTTCCGTGGTAAAAAAAATCTTTCTTGGATAATTTATTAACATAACTCGACAAGATAGAGAACCGGAAAGAAACAAAAGCAATTTTTTAATCGACTTGCGGTGTAATATCATACAAAATTTAATTGTGCAAACTTATTTCAGAATCATTTTGAACATGATTGAAAAGAAGTTTGAATTTAAATCTGATAATTTGATATTATGGTGTCCGAATGTGACGATTCAAATAACTTTGTAACATTTTTTTTACTAATAAATTAGAAAACACCAATATATAACGGAAAAGAACTTAGAATTGAAAAAAATACAACACAAGTATATTTGAAAATTAAATAAAGTCTCCTGTGGTCCTACGGGCATTTTTATCAGGGTGACGTTTTTCATGGCGTTTCTGCCGATCGATTGGCTGGACGAGTGGATTTTTCAGAGCACCACCACTGAATTGTAGTGTCGACTTATTTGATGAGATATCGATTTGGCCTCCTCATCGATCATTCGAACCATTCGTCCTGTGGCGGTAACATCTTGAGACCTTCTGTATATGTAACTCACTCACTCACTCACTCACTCACTCACTCACTCACTCACTCACTCACTCACTCACTCTTTCTCTCTCTCTCTCTCTCTCTCTCTCTCTCTCTCTCTCTCTTTCTCTCTCTCTGACCGAATCCAACGACAAGCCATGACGAATCCATTGTGCGACCCGTGAGTAAGCATTCATGCTAAGCAGACTTGATCGTCCGAGACGCGCGAGACTCGGACCAAATTCGTATATTTTGCCTCCAAAATTTCCTCCCAAGGGCGTTTCTGCCGCTCTCGGATGATGATCGTATCGACAAAGCTAAATTATTACATTTGCTCGATGCATGCAATATATCAGATATAAATGACAAAGATCGATTGACTCTAGGCCTGCATTTTTCTCGTCTAAAAATATACGTATTGTCTATGTAGAAGAATAAAACAGTCAATACGATCATCAGTCAGGAACAATGTAAATGCAACGTTTAAATGCACGACGAAAACTTTCGGATACCAAGTTGCAAATGGATAGATTTGAAATTATTACATCATATATAAATATATGTATCAATAAAGAAAAACTGATTAATTAATTGATAACGTTGAAACAAAATAGATGAAAAATTAATTTCTAGTACCCAAAAGTAGCTTGGATAAATTTATAAAATGAGAATCGACAAAAATTAATAAAACTCATGTCGTTATCAAGTTCCAACTATTCATTAAAGTTGAACATAAATATCGCATACGAAAATCAATTGCCAAATAAATAATGTTCATAATGGTGAGACATCGATCGGGAGATGCTACAAACTTTTCTCTGTTTACGCTTCAACGTGGTATCAGAGTTTACATCGTGTCGTGCAAACGCACTCCATGGCATGCACTTGTGAAAAAGACGATAAGCAATTCTTAAGGTGATCAACCCACTATCCAAAATCGCAAGCATTATTATGGAAGGAGAGATACGTGTATGCAGGCTCGGGTCAAACTTGTTAGAAGCGTCTCGGGAAACGTTTAAAACTCAAAAAGAAAGAAAAAAAAAAAAAAATGTAATCCAAAAAGAGAGAAAAAAAGCATGCACGTTACGGCACGTGCGGATCACATGAAAAGCAAGGCTGGTAAACTTTTCGCGCGACTTCGCTAATATCGATAAAATCATCGTAAGAGAGATCAGCTTTCCGCGCTCACCGAAAGTGTGAGAAACTCGCAGAGAAACGTCTTCTCCTCGAATTAATTAAAAAAAAGATCGCAAATCTACTTTTATATTATCAACGAGACAAACCTTATTCTCACAATAACCGAGATTGCAAAACAATTCCTGATAAAAAAAAAAAAAAAAAAAAAAAATCGAGTAACGAGAGACTCATCGTTATTAAGTGTAATTACAGCATGTGTGTCTTATTTCGTTCCGTGACATTTAATCAGATGTTTCCGCGCAGTTGAAGTCACGCGATTAGAAAATGTTTGAAGGTACATACGGTCCGAGCTAATCGTACAACAGGATTCTTTTATCATTCCTCTCGCAGTTGACAACTTGCAAGATGTTGCGATACAAATATTCCTGGATAAGAAAACTCGGAACCGTACTCGGAGAAGTATCGAGCCAAAAGCCAAGATGTTGATGCATATACGCAGAAACGGGGGGGGGGGGGACACAAGGAATAGCAAAGAGGAGGGAACCAGGTGTGGTTCTAGACAATAGTGAGACATAAATATATTATGAGCTTTCACGCGGCATTCGGTGGAAATTGGAACGATTTTAAATTTAGAGTTATGTCGGTCGTAAAACTGCTGTCAACCATATATTGTAACCGCATCGTGTTGTTTATTGTTTCGTGCTCTACGTACGCGAAATAATCGTAAATGCCAGAAAAGTTACTTTGATGCATCTACACATCATCTCATGATACCTCACTCAATCGGAAATAATTTACTGTATACATGTAATGTAGATTACTCTGAAAAAAAAAAAAAAAAAAAAAAAAAAAACCCGGATGAAACATCTTAGTACAATTGATTTTTTAATTTATATATGGACGACGTTTAAATTATATACACGTATTTCGATCATGAATAGATGAATAAATAAATGACTATGCATACTTTAAATCGTCTTCTTCTGACTATAATCTTCTGAAATAATGTTTTGCAGTTTGAATTTTAAATTGAAAATTTATCGTTGGATTCTTGATTTTATCCACTTAATTACAATTAATATATGTATTTTGCCTTGTGCAATTGTAAACAAATTTTCTATTACAGTCAGTGCATACTGTTCACATTGTACAAATAATTGTAATACATACATTACTTGCTTTCATGATATTATATTATAATGAAGAAAAAAAACAAAAATAAAAAAAAAAAAACCTAAGCGCGGATTAAATTAACATCAACAATCACGGACAAAAACTCTATCGCAACTCTATGAATTTTTTAAGAGTGCCAGTTTATAATCTAAACCGCTGTTTAGTCGTTGTCGCAATAAACAAGTAACTGCACGGTTGACCATTCGTTAATCTAAAATCTAAAATTTCTTGCTTCGAGATTGCCAGTCTAACCACAAAGCAATTCTATTAATGCCACGACGAGCATTACTTCACCGCACGAGTAATTTCTTTTAACTCTCTGTCGTATGGAATGAAACAATAAACATTGAAATATTGAAAATAAATGAATTTATACGATTGCGATAAAATACGAAATGTTTCAATTAATTTACGTCACTAGGTGAGTGGACATCAACATTATCAGCCGATCAAGTTTTCAGGTACTTTGCTAAAGATAAGAATGTGTGCGGTTGTTTTTTTTCCCCCTCACAGAACATTTAACTTTTTTCGTAATCGTTTCAACTTCGAACCATCTGCCATCGTCGAGCTAAATTTGTTTGGATATACGTCAAGGATTGTGCACAGTTAGGGGACACTGAACAGGGGAGGTGTTGTATATTAATTTTCTTTGGACAAGTGGACAACGGAAATCCATCGTATGTATATGTTATTCTGGGAAATATGGCGATGGTAGCCGGGGAAGTATCGTATGGTCGAGAAAAGGTACGGGGCGAGGATGGATCACGAAAAACAAAAGACTTACGGCGTCTGCCACGAGGTGTGCGGGCGGGAGGGCTGCCTGCAAGTGTCCACTCTTCAGCAGGGGGTCGGCGAGGCCTGCCACGCTGGCGTGTAAGGGGCTCGGATGGAGAGGATGATGTGGGGTCGTAAGGTGGGCCGTGGATAGGAGCGGGTGCCCGTGAGAAGCGGCGAAGGCCGAGGACGAGGGGTGAGCCGCGAAGGGCGAGGTCGCCAAAGTTTGGGTGTTCAGCGAGGGCGGGGCGGGCCCGGCAGCGGGCGCGGGCAATGGTAATACTGTACTTACGTCCGAGTGGGCGGGCACCGCGTAATTACCCTGGATGGTGTAGGCTTGCCCACCAGCCAGGATCACTGGCCCACCGACTTGGGGTTTGGGGCGATAAGGGATCGTGGCACCTTTGGGAGGGGACTGAAACAGAAAGAAACACACGCACGAGTGCGAATACACCAATCGAGTCATTACAAGTTTGACATTGTAAACATTGTAGGATGGTTCCTTTATCCTATTAAAGTCCAGAACGTATCAATTTGTACTCAAAATAGTTGCTTCATAATTCAGAAGCTTAAATATTTAATTTAAATATAAGTACTAATTTATCCTGAACTTTAGTAGATTGATCTAGTTCATCATAGTTCGACAACATTGGAAATTATTCAAACTCGTGCATGTCTGAGGTTCAATCGATTATAATATGCTATTATAAATATTATATATTCAACTCTTGATATCATTGCAGTTACAATAACACCCTCCCCATCTTACCAAAGTAAATATATATTTTGAATAATCAAATTAATAGTATATATTTTCGACTATTAACCGCTCCAAAAAAAAAAAAAAAAAAAAAAAAAAAGCAACTTTGCTAGAATCAATGGGATCAATTTGAAAGAACGAACTATGACAAAGCTAGAGTGGCCTATGTATACGTACCTCTAGCATAACGCAGCAGATATGATATATGCACTGCGTGATCGCCTCGCTGGTACCGGATATAGTTACTGCACGCTCCGTCGAATTAGGCAGCATCTCGGAAGCGACTTGGATGGAGGCACCAGTGACCTCCCGAATCTCCTTGATCTTGGAACCACCTTTGCCGATCAAAGAACCGCATTGTGAAGCAGGAACGATGAGTCTGAGTGTGATGGGCGGCCTCGACACACCGCCACCACCGCCGGCACCGCCACCCTGCATGTCGTGAAATTGGGAGCACCATTCCTCAAACTTCTTGCATATCAGAGTGAATGCCTTGAAGATCGAATTTGTCGGCCCGGTGACGGTTACTATCCGTTCCGGGCAGGAACCGTCGGAAATGTTGATTTTCGCACCGGACTACGAATCGAAAAAAAATATTATCAATCATATATATATACATTATATATATATATACATTATAAATTAAAAATATAAAAAAATAAACGAATATAATGTATAAAATGTTTTCAGTTTCGTATATTACGGTAGAAAATCAATGTCTGTTATTTTAAGAAATTAGAATGGCGTAAGAAGATGAGCGAAAAACAGATTTAAGAGGGATATGCAAAATCAGTCCTTGATATCTGAAAATCCGACTGCAAGACTGTAATAACAATTTATAATACATGTTTTCGTACATAATATCGTCTTTTGACATGGCATTATACACGTGATTTTTATTTTTCCCAGTCAAAAGGCACATGCACATCTTGCAACAAGAATGTAATTGATACTTGCCTCTTCACGGAACCTCTTGACGATCTCTCCTTTTTTCCCGATAATACTACCGACTTCCTGTAATAAAGTAAGAATATTATGTTAGTTTTTGTCATAAACTGTTTCTCGTAGACTACTTTTTCATAGATCCTGTTACATTACTAAACTCGATAACGCACGCTTCATTAATCATGTTCTAAATGCAGAAATTATTACTTGTGAAATTATTATTGAATCTATTAGAAATAAAAAAATATTAGCTTATAAAGTATATAAAATTTTTTAATTCGTCATCGTATAAACACAATTAATATATAATAAATACAATTATAGGTATAATATTTCAGTTATTGATGGGCAGTATATATGTGAGTGAGAAAATATTTTCTTTATATTACAAGCAGATATTTTATTCTACCAAATCTGATGGAATTTTTGCATCAACTAATCAGTACGTACAAGAAAGTAACTATAACTGAACGAGATGAATGGCAAAATTGATACAACGGGTCTATAGTTAATATCGAATATATAAGTAGTTGATATCCACTCAGACTTTGCATCTGCCCTGACACTGTCTGACCTCAAGATAATGTCACTGTTAGACCACCAAGAGAGCAGTATAGCAGATATATTCCTGTGCTCTATCTAAACTTAGACAACGCCTCCCGGACGAAATGCATGTACCAATGTACCTTGGAGGTTCACACATCTCACATTAAGTTTATTGTTTTCTCAAGTCAGTTGGAAGAATCAAAGTTTCATCGCTTAAAGAAGCTCATCTTACATTACCTATATTTTATCAAATTCAAAAGAATCTCTAGGATAAAATGGGAGCAAACTCATTCGCAAATACATTCCCGATTGCTGAAACCTTTATCAGATTTACACGCTTGCGATAGCAAGCTGTTGTTCATTCGAAGCGAGCGTGAGTAAATCAATGACAGTAGATGGCAAATTCCTATTGACGTGCACGAGGTTACCGTGATCGGGCAAGCGTCACCGTCGACGAATTAGATGCACGCCGAGGCAAATATAGCCGGAACAAGAAGACAGCGAGAGACGATGAGCAAGGAGAAGGTTTGGCGATGCGCCAGCCACGAGGGTCACCGACGAATCGGCGAGATTGCAAATCCTCGAGAGATCAGATCGCGTCGGACTGCATTATCAAGCCAACGGGCAGGACGGACATTGTGACTCCGCGGATGCTGATCGTCAAGAGAGAAAGAGAGAGAGAGAGAGAGAGAGAAAAGAGCTATGTATAGCTCCATGTTCCACCGGTCAATACTTTGAGTGCGCACAGCCTACTTTTATGAGATAAGATTAAAAGAGAGTTTTCCGATATTGCGTCCTACTTTTGTAAATACCGCATTGTCGTAAAAGGAGAATAGCGAATAGTATAGTGAGAGAAAACTAAAAAAAAATTCATTGCATTCAATGTACGTTAAACGATGTTCCGATTCGAGAAGTATGCCAAGGAGACGAAATGTCGTAAATACAAAATAAGCAACAAGTGGTAAAGCTATCGACAACAATATTTCGTTATCGCGTTTATCATGAATGCTAGTTTATTAAAAAAAAAAAAAAAAAAAAAAAAAAAAAAAAAAAAAATGGAAACAGTATCGTAAGATCGAAAGAAATCAGAATTTTGGAATCATTCTGCGATTCCTCGGGTTAGAACGAGCCTTTCGAGCACTTGCGAGTATAGACTGGTTGGCCAACGGCCCTGGCTAAGGTCCAGCATCCCGCTGGAGTGTGTATGTCCAGGGATTTATCTAAAAAATTAAAAAGAGAATATCGCAAATTTGTGAAGAATCCCATCTCTCCGCTCGATTCAAAGATATTAATCATCTCTCGCGACAACCAGACTCAATCGGTGAAGCTGAACGAAGAAGAGATTGATAGACGACTGAGAGACGGAAAGAAAATATTGGAATAACAAGTCCGGCTACTGATAGATAGAAGTCAAGTCTGGGACTCGAGCCAAATATTTACGCCGTATCATGAGTTTGAAGAGACACGACCATGACATTGTTCAAAAAGAAACAATGATTGCGAATCTCGCATGGAACGCTGAAAGCTAATGAAATCGGTACAATTATATATTCGTAAAAGTTCTTTCTGCTGTCGAGCAGAATCTGGTGAGAGGAAAAACAATCGTAATTTTCGAATTACATAGTCGATGTTACATTTCATTTCAACTCAACTCGACGATAAGATGTATGAATGTAAGAACTGTTAATAAGAATCTATTCACTTCTCCATAAAAATTGGCGGTTAGTTTATTATCTACACATCAAATTAGGAAAATGAAACATGTATCGCAAGATGGAGTTTACCGGACAAATACCGTTCCCCGTATGAAAAGGATAATGAAATGGCGATAATTCGCGATGCACCGGCAGATTGGCTTTCGGCCCTGGCCGGTATCCAGTCTGTCGCAGAAGACTACCTAGACTACAGTCTAGGTAGCAGACATAATGCCATATCCCGGCCAAAAATGCGGCTAGACGTATTTACTTCGCGCGAAAGAGGCTACTCGACTATCCGTTTACCAATTTGCGAACCTTCCAAAATGAGTGTTGCAATACGCGGCATTGATGATGAGACGAGTAAAGAAGCGCTAATAAATGTCATCGCGAAATCATGCGTTCAGAATTTCAGAATCATTGTTTGTCAAACGATGACCCGAAGACGTGCAGTCTCCACTTGTCAAGACAATCGTCACTCGGCGTCTAAAAAAATCTATCGTATTGAAAATACATCATCGTCTTATAAATACATCACTTTTTGAATAATTTGTTAACGAAAAATTTTCAAAAGAAAAGTATAATTATAAAATAAAATGCAAATAAAAATTTAAAATAACGTTATATACGTTATTACATATACTACAAACATCAAATATGGATTTTAAATTTAGTTTAGCGTATAAAATATAAAGAATATTCTATGAAAAAAATTAATCCGCGAAGAACGAATCGTGTAATCTTCCAATTGGATTATTTTTTATTTATGATCCAACGTTCGTGATAAATGTACGTAATTAGTAAGATCTCGCTCGTGTTCATCGTTGATTTTCAAGTGAGTTGATTTTCATCCTGGTGCTGTAACTAAATGCAAACTAAAAAAAAAAAAAACAAATAAAAAAAGCATCAGTAAAGAGATACGTCATGACATCGTTGGCAACATCTCGTCGAGAAAAACACGGTTGTATATGTAATGAGATTTGTCAGAAAAGTATTTTCTCGTATAACGAGAGACAAGGATTCATTTAGGTTCAATAAGAGAATCAGATACGATCGAGATGATTGAAAAGTCTTCAAAAATGAGCGACTCATCGGTAGATTGAGGAGGGTCGAATATTATTGTTAGTCACGTGGCTGAGTATCGCTCAAATGTGCAGAAATATGCAATAATTTCTACATCACACTTTAGAACTCTGAAATCTGAATTTCTTTCGCTATTGAACTTTTCACGCATTTTATTTCTTTTAAAATTTATCAATTTCGATCAATCCTTATTTATTTATTTAACGGGGGGAGGGGGAGGCGAAGCGGGGGGAATCTGTTTAGTACAAGAATGAATACAATAGCGTTGTACAATAATACACGGCATAGAGAACAAAACGGTGAACGCTATGAAAAGTTTCATCAAGCACATAGCACATAAAACTAATGTAAATGCATTAATGAAAGAAGAAGACGATACGAGGATCGTTTAAAAGTACTCGGTCATACATTTATTAAAGTAATCGAGACGATCCGATTTATTCGCACGTAGGCAAAGCGATGAAATAGCCACATGATGCCTTTCCTCGTGAAAAACAAAAGTTTTTTTTTTTTTTTTTTTTTTTTTTAAGTAATCTACTCGGAACATTAAGTTTAATTTTCTCCAGTACTTCAGAGCATTCAATGAGACCATTGGATAACTTGGAAAGAAACCAATATATAATACCATTTGCATCTTATCGTACACATATAAAAAATGGCGAAAGAAAAAGATCGAAGTAGAGTTAAAAAAAAAAAAAAAAAATCTGCTGTACTCTGTACTCCCGTCTGGAAAGAGCATTAAGTAATAGCAAATTGTACAACTTGGCAAGAGTGTACTATCGCCGGGACGAAAAGATCCCGTACGTCGAAAGGGACATTGGGCGTCTAGCTAACGCAATTAATTATCGAGACGGCGGACATTAATTACTCATGCTACGACGAGCGATATTGCATCTCGTGCACGATAATTAATTACAAGCAGAAACGGTGGTAAGTGACGTGTTCCTAGAACGAAGGTAGAACGAATACCGACACGGGCTAAATAAACTTTGACACTTGTCCCGCGCGAAAGGCCAGCTTTGAAGCTATTTTTCCGCTAGAAATTCCATCGTCTCGCGATAATCTTGCATAAATGACATAACTGTCGATATATAATATTGCATCGGATTACGTTACACGTTTCGCTCTCGCATCGCAAAATGAATTGTTTACAGAGGAAAAGAGCTCACCGGAAAGAGAGACATGGATATTTATTATTTTTTCATAATTTATGCATTAGTATTTGTAATTAATTACGAAATGTGTATTCATTAATTTGACTATAATAACGAAATTTTCGAGATAAAAGGAGAGTCATTGTCATTGTCATTGTCATTGTCTTCAAGATTGAAAACTCGTAGAGCTCGTAATAGGACGACAAATCGCTAATTGTTACAATTAAATTTGATTCAAGATGTAATATATAATATCTCAGAAAGAGGTAACTACAATGTGTCTTTTCTTCTTTGCAGACAGAGAAAGTTAAAACGCATATCAAATTACTTTTACCAATAACCACGAATGCTTCCGTTATCATTGTAGAATTAAAAGGCTTGCGCAATCGTGTGATGGCCCTTTCCGTTCTCTTGATTTTTTTTCTTTTTTTTTTTTTCAATAATTATCCTCTCTCTTTAATCTATAGATTCGTAAATTGGAATTCTGCAGCTCCCTCTCTCTTTCTCTCCTCTTCCTCCCTTATTTACTTTTCTTTAAATATTTTTATAAGAATCAAAAAGATACATAAAATTGTATAAAATTATAAAAAAAAAAAAAAAAAAAAAAAAAAAAAAGACTCGCATATAGATATTTTAGTATAATTCGAGAGTCTTATTGTTAGTTTAAATGTTTACGATGCTTCTTTATTAATTTACAATAGTTGCCTTCGTTTTCAATAAAATTCATATATGCAACTTTATAAAAATGTATTTAAATTATTTGGAAATGTGAAATCTTAATCCAACTCTATGTTGCAAATTCGATAAAACTAATATCAAACGAATGTCCACTTTAATGTAATAATACCATGAGACATTGAATATGTTAATAATTTATTAAACACAAAATAATATTGTGACGACAATTTTTTTAATCAAATTTTCATAAACATAGACAGAAACATTCCAAGAGTTGACCAAATGCATAGCCTGTTGCCAAAATTTCTATAATAAAAAATTCACTAGTTATATGACACTGTGTGCAGCGGAGGCTCGCGTATTAGGGTTTACACGAGAAACGGCAAATTCTTGGCAGCGTATCAAACACTCTATCGTACTCTTCGAGACGCATTGTGTGCCTCATGCGCAGTCGACGATGCAAATTTCCGATGAGAATTTCAGCTAATGTTTTTACTCGAAGAACCGACGAGAGACGTTTCACCTCCACGTTTAGCGCAAAGGGATCGTGCAACGCGCAATTCGTAATGATGAATGACTTTAAGTTGCCTTAACACTGAAATTATAATATATCTCAGACATTTATTTCAGAATCTTATTTCGATTTCTCACGTCACAATTGAAATTGACATTGTCAATGTGGGTGAAACCTAACCATCGATTTTTAAACAAAGAAAAGAAAGTTTTTCTAATTTTTGGAACAAATGTGACGATTGCATAAAATATATATAAATGCCTAGTTTTCCTATTTCAAAGGAGGTACATATATGTTGCGTGCCAGAACTCTGTGAGACAATGTGTCGAAAGCAATCGACCTCTCGTAAATAATTTAATGGTAATTGGCGAAAAAAGAACATAGCAAATCATGGAGAAGAGAGAAACGCGAATGACCGTGTCTAACAATAAGATTTGTTGTCGCTACGCCAGCTGAGTAATTATGTCTCTCTGTCTCGGAAGACTGTGACGTATTATCACAGTTTAAACAGCGACCAAATATATATTTTATTGTATCGATGAAACAGTAATTTCGAAACATATCAAATTTTTTGTGTGATCAACATAATTTTAGAATTTTCTGCAAAAAAATGGCCGATGGGTGTTTGACTTTTCTAAAACAATATGCGTTCCGGAGAAATCATCATATTCAAGATACGATAAGAACGGATATATGGATTTATATTTTTAACAAACGCCCTCTCTCCCTCTTCTAGAAAAACCGATATCAATTGATGCTTTGTGGGAGGCTGTTTGATATGACGAGATTTCGAACATATACACACACACATACACACGTTATGCACGTATATTTCCGCTCTCGATAATGCATTATCTTATTACTTCTACTTCTCCAATTTCACGTGTCACGCAAGTAATCGTCTCATATGGCAATATGGCTGGTACGTATAAATCTACTAATATTTAAATCATCTGATGCTCGTAAAAAGTATCGTTTAAAAAAATTAATTTTAATTATCTCTCACACAACAAAATTATCGATATAAAATTAGATAATAAAATTCTATTCGATATAAAATTTCTTATAGAAAAAGTCTACGAAACGTTCTTGGATAAAAAAGAAAAGAAAAGAAAAAGAAAAAAAAAAACGGAAAAATCGTATGAACTGAGCAATCGAAAGGTAAGTTTAAACTGTATCCGATATATAGATTATAATTCAAACTTACTTTGCCCTGCATAATCAGGCGGATAGTCAGGGTGACCGACGGATCGTCGTTCAGCACCGGCTTGTTGTCCATACCGTCCATCGCGTGGTTACGGATCCTGCGGTTTCGATGAGATATCTTCTCGGTACTTGCGGAGGGAAAGGAGGAGGGCGAGGAGGGCAGGGGAAAGGTTAGGCGAGTGATTTTGATCGGGGGTGTCTCGGGGGACGTGCTTCTCAAACGTTCCCAGGTATTCTCGGTCCTTGTACTGAAATAAAAAAAAAAAACGTCCACATTACGAAATCCGTATAGTAAGTATGTCTTTTCTTTTTTTCCTTAACTTTTAAGAGAATGTGCTTTGATATTTTTTTGAATAGGAAAAGAAGAAACCTTGATTGACATTGTTCGTCGTTTTGAAAAGATAATAAAAAAGAAATAAATCCAATAAAATATCTGTAAACTTAAACTTTATATGGCACATTATGTGAGTTGTATCGTCGTCGCGAAATCTATTTATCAGAACGTTGAATTTAGAAATAAATTGCTCGGGGCAAAATTAGCATGACAATAGCGCACAGCCAAGCGATCGAGGCGCGGCAATTCCGGGAATGCGATACATCGCTGTATTAACTTGAGCTAGTCTGTTTGAAAAATTATATATAGACTATAACGCACGCTGGATTATGAATCTATATAAAATTGATCCATATGTTATACGCAAAAATGTCGCGCTCGTAGATATCGTTAGATTGCATTCGGCGGTCGAAAATGTCTAGCGAGCTCATTTCAATTTTTGCAAAAAAAAAAAAAAAATTGTTCAGCTTACGAAGATGAAAAAGATAATAATAGTTTATTCATTTCGAAACTGGACGGGATCGAGTGGGCAATTTCTCATTTCATGGTCAATCTCATCTTGGCACATTTAATACATAATACATTTTCGCTCGACGAACCGGACAACAAAAATAATATTTACCACAAAGAAAAGGACAATTTTTGTGCGAAAATATTCCATTTTTTGTTACTCATCGTAAAATTTGCGAAAAATTTCCTAAACAAAAATACGCAACGTAATCTTTATTCCGTAAGTTCAATCATATGTAGAATGTGTTTACGAGTTAGAGAGAATGTATTTAAAGCGTGTATAAAAAGCGGAAAATTTTGATGAGAATTTCGAGTCCTCCCACGTATACCTAGATATCGCTATATAATGTAACAGAATTACAAAGGAGGTAAGGAAAAGAAATAGGAAAATCATAGATGATTATGCGGCATATTATCTTTCGCAGTATTATTTTTCAGTCGGCTATAACGTTAATTACAGCCACTGCCGATCGATAGGCTGCGGGAACCTGGCCTGGAAGAGAGATTCACCCGAGATATTCCGTTCCCTCTCTAAGGGAAGGAGGCCTAACCGCGCCTCGCCTCGCCTCTCCTCTCCTCTCCACTCCCCACCCCTTCTCTTCCACATCCCCCTTCTCTTCAATGGGGGACCCCTACGAGCGCGGCATGAGACAGGTTTGCTCTCTCGGGTCCGTTACAAACTGCACAGAACGCGTTTCTGCTCATGCACATTTTATTTCTCTCACGCACGCGCAGAAAGAGAGAGAGAGAGAGAGAGAGAGAGAGAGAGAGAGAGAGAGAGAGAGAGAGAAAGAGAAATTATTGGCGTCAAAATTTTCCGTTACACGTTCCCGGCAAAAAAAAAAAAAAAAAAAAAAAAAAAAAAAAAAAAAATTAAATGCGACCGAGAGAAAAAAGGTATAGTTTTCATAATTTTCAAACTTTCACGTTTATGCGATTTTCACTCTAGATTGCAAACTTAAAAGTGCCTGCCGTGTCAAGGACACATTTGTTGTAAATTTTTATAAGATTCGCAAAATGTAGTACTACGATGAAGCGCGGTATATTCCTGCGATGGACGTAACGTAAATTCTATAGATCTTGAACTTGGCGAGCATTGATTCTACATGACTCAAATGTTTGCAGAACGACGGACCTGTGTATATAATATACGGTATAAAGCAAAGACCTCTAACGTCGCGGAGAGACATGACGTGTTTTCTAGACTGGAGTACGTTTATCGTGTTTCACGGACAGCTTTGTGCAAAAGTTTATACGGTCACTTCGCTCGCAAAGTGCAACTTTTTTAAACGAGTTTTGTCGCGTAAACTCGCGACTGTCGTACATTAGTTTTGCATCTGCAAGTGCGACAAGATTTCCAGCATTTTATCTTAATTAATCTGGGACTAGAGAATCTTGCGTATCCTCCAATTTATTGCGGAGGGAAAGCTCCTTTCATTTTTTTATCTTACTTGATAGCAGTTTTGTAATTTATAATTACTTATCGCTGGATTTTTTCCAAGTCAAACGTTAATGTAATTTATATATTATATATATATATATATTGTTATGTTGTATCGTTGAAGACGGTTCAAAGATGGACCGAAATGTTCAAATAAATGTGAGCTTTTTTTTTTTTTTTTTTTTTTTAACTTTTATTTGCACCCTTACACCCTTTACTACTGGCTCCTATTGCCTTTTTCCGTTATTAGTTTTACTTGAAAGCCTTAATAATGATTATATATGTATGTAAGTATATGTATACTTGTCATTTAATTGATAGCAGAAAATGTATCGATTTACGTGTTCAACTATATACATTATTACATAAAGTGTGTCGCGAGCGGGAGCGGGAGCGGGAGCGGGAGCGGGAGCGGGAGCGGGCACAGTGTGGGAAACGCATGTATCGCGCGTCATGCGAGAGCATTTAGGAGAGAAACCAAGTATATTATAGCCTCGCTATCTCTCGCAATCGGCCACGCAGACTACTGTCGTTTCGCTCGTTTCGCTCTGCTGCAATTCGCGATGCAATTGGACTGTGGAATTTAGTGCAATCTGCGTTCCGTTATGCGTGCGTTTAACATAAGTGGACGTTTAACAACGCGCACTTCTCGATTATTTATTTGAAACTTCTCCGCGACTCAAAGCGATAAAGTGCCAGGTCAATGCACGCACAATTGCCCGAAGCGACGGTCAAACAGACAAACGAACGAATTCGGAGAGGGAATCGCATCTTTAATCTCTCTCTCTCTCTCTCTAAAATCATTTACATTGTTATCATTAATATATGAAATTGGCGATGGAAAATTTCGCGAGAAATGGCTGGATTAATTGGTGGACGTGAAATTTCCCCGACAGAACGATATACGATTCCGAGAGAATAAGCGATTTAAATCCGAATTATATTCCATAGTAACTAATTGTAAATGGAAGAATTCGGTCAATTGATTCTACGATATTAATATTTTTTTCACATTTAAAATTTTCTCTTCTGAATATTCTAAACTATTGTAATATAGCGTTACTTTGTCGAAATAAAATTTTAATGTGTTCGGCGGAATAAAATTAAGCAACGCATGACTCTCAATTTAAATTTTAACTTATATACAAGACCGATTGTAAACAGACGATTAAAGTTATAAAGAGAGGTCAAGAGGACGGAATTAAGCCCATGAAAATCATTCACCGAGAGTCTACCGTACCGATTAACGTGACGCGAAATTCGGAGAAATCATTAAAACTTCCATCGCGCTATCAATAACAACAAAGAAAGGTCTTCCCTTTATTTACGATTCAACAGTCGATAGTCGATATATACAAATAAATATACATACATATATATAAAATTCAAGTCTTCGATCATTCAATTGTCAACGTGAACAGATAGTAAACACAATTTTGTTCAAATACACAGCTAGAATTTTCTTGTATTATAATAATAAAATAGCTCAGTATATCGTGTATGGATAAATATAATGAAAAAAGCTTTCTCTCGTGAGAAAATGAAACATTTCTGCCAAGTAAACAATATATTGAAGTAAAAGAGATATTATATTTCTTGCAATATCTCCTTCGCTCCTAATATTTTTCAAGACGTCGTTTAGGCGTCGCGCATTGGAAATGTGAAGCACCGTATGTTCTCGGAACACGTGCGTCATCGTAATTTACGTAATTTGGATATGTATATACGCGTATCGCTCAAAGAATACTCGAGCCACGAAGAGACAGGAAATCACGCGGCTGACTTTCGGTCAATGGAGAGCCGCATTTTTCGCATCTGCAAGCGCGATAAAAATTTTTCTTTTCAAGCTTCGCTTGCAATCGTAAAGAGTATTTGTCGAGAGTTTTTCCGAGACATTTCATTCGTTCACGGTGGCGTCATCGCGCTCGCAAAGCGAGATTTATTTCGCGAAAATATTTAGATAGCTATATACGCGCGCAACATCTCTCGTTCTCTCGATCTTTTTTTTCCCCGAGTGTATGGGTAACGGGTGAGAAAACGGCATTGTTCGCCGACGCCGAGGAACATGCGGCATGCGGCATGCGGCATGCAGCATGCGGCGCGTATCGAGCGCGCGGAAAGAGGCACACGCAGCAGATGCATGCGAGTAGTCGCGCGCGCGACCAGAAGCGCCGGTACAGTCCCGGTAGAAAGTTAACGACGACAACGACGACAATGACGACAACGATGCGTCCACCTTTTCTTTTCTCTTCTCGATAATGCCTTATCGGAGGCCGTTTGCGACTTGCGACTTGCGACACAAGAGAAGGCTCCCTGCCATTCTCCTTCTCTCTCCTTTTCTTTTTCTCGAAGAGAGAAGGAGACCACGATGCGTTTCGAAATTAATAATTAACGAGAAGAATCAGAAAGGCAGATAATATCGAGACATTAATCGCAGATAATTTTTGAATCGAATCACCGACATGTAAAGCTAGCCCAGCTCGCGGATACCGGTTACGTGAAGGTTAGCTGAAATAATTGTTCGGCAGATGCTGGTTAAAGCTAGGTTAACTGCCCCCAACGTTCCCCCACAGCCGGACGATACATGATACATGTAGAATTGCAAGTTGTAGTAAAGGACGGTCGGCGATTAAAATCCGAGAGAGATCCGATCGGTCGCAACTAGAGAGTTTTTTCCACCAAATATCGTTGGATCTGGCAGCGCCCGCTGGCCGCCTCGCATCTCGTATCTCGTATCGACTCGCACCAGAGAGTTAGGAGCGCCCTAAGACCTAAGAGAGTGTCGTGTCGTGTCGTGTCGTGTCGTGTCGTGTCGTGTCATGTCCATGTCGCTATCGACACGTACGTGGGATAATGGGAGACGGGAGCACGAGACAGAGAGCTACTTCGCGTCGATGCGCCGATACTCACTGGCACGAATCGATGTAACGCGAGAGCGAGAGAACCTTCACCGTTGGAGCCGGTGGAGCGTCGCTTTAATCCCGACGACGCCATGCGAGAATAAAAGACGGAAAAATGGTGGAGCATGTTTTCCCCCCCCCCCCTCTCCCTTTATGGAATTTCTCAAATGCAACTCTACTATCTCGCGATATTCGCTTCTCCCATTTCTCCTTTTTTCTCTTTCTAGAGACACACTCGACTCTCCGCGTTTATTCGTTTGCCAATCTCCGTTGCCGAGTTTCCAAATTCGACTCGACGGCGAAAGGAATATGTGGCCGTTACACGGCGTCGGCAACACGCCGCCACGCCGGTATATCCGCGACGTAATGATGGCGCGCGGAGGCCCTCGGGGCCGTCACGTTCATCTTCGTCGCATTGCTCTTCGATCGTCGCGACGGGGTGCGGTCGCGTACACGGGAAATTATATTTCGTCTACATATATATATATGTGGCGTGTGTGTGTGTGTGCGCGCGCGCGCGTGTGTATGTGGCGTATATATATATATATGTATGTATGTATGTATGTGTGTATCTATATAAAACGATTTACCTAAAATGCACGCTACTCAGTTCATCAGGGGGGAGGTACAGGCGGCCTCATCGATGCACACTGCACTCGACACGCGGGGGTAGAGGGAGAGGGGTGGCGAGAAGAGAAGGAAGTAAAACACTACACTACGCGACACTTTGCGAAACTGCACCACCTCGGCGGAACGCGGTCCTCGTTCTCTCTGCCTCGGCAGTGAGACCGCCAGCGCCAGCGCCAGCGTCAGCTTCGCTTGCGACGATGCGCGGCGCTACGTGCGTCGCCTGCAAGTGGCGCCGCCGCCGTCTTTCCCGTCTGCGCGTGCAACTCGCTCGATCTGCCTCTCTGTGGCGTGTGGCGTGGCGGGACGCCACGAATTCATGTTACGGATTACGGATCGTGCGCTCAATCGCATAAGATTCCAGTGCGAAGAATTAAAATATTCTATACGATTCTCGTTAAATATTATTCTATATATTCCCCTCTTCCCCTCTTCCCCTTTTTGTTCAATTTATTCAAGTAGATTGATCCGAAATTTCATCGACACGGCAATTTTCGGGAGATTTACGCGGAGAAAAGAAAAAAAAAAAAATAGAATTTAAAAATAAAAATAAAGGAAAAGAAGAGATTGATCTTTTGCAATATCAGACTATTATTATTATTTTTTTTTCTAACCTACGAAATTAAAATTATATTTGAAGCAGTTGAGTAAGGTTTAAATTAAAAAAATTAAAATATTCCGCGATACGCGGTACATATATGTAGAAATATTATACATTCTTTTCCTTTTAAATTGATCTGAAATTTAATCGAGTTTTAAAGAGACATGCGCGAATATATATTTACGTATATAAGAAATATTTAGGTAAAGAAAATAAAAAGAAACCAATTTAACGACTGGAAAATTAAAATAAAAAAGAAAAAGATGAAGAAAAAAAGATTTATCTTTTATAATATGAGATTATCATGTTATCTCGATTATATAGTTTTTTTCCATTGTTTTAATTTATAAAGTTCAAGTTTTTAATAAGATTTAATAGAGTAGTAGGTATTAATTATCTTTATACATAACATCATGTCTTCTTTTTAATAACATGTAAGATATAATATTTCTTTAGACTATATTACTTTGGACCATAAATTATATCAACAACTTAAATTCAGACGACTAATATTTAAGCACTTTTCAAAAACAAAGTATTTAAATATACTTTTGTTAAAAAAAATTATTTAATTTCTATTGTTAATTTTTTTTTTTTAATTCTCAAATAACTTCATTATTTATCCAAACGTATATTTCTTAACTTTTTAAAATAAAAATATGCATTCATTAAAACTCTATCTCGAAATTAATACTTTCCATTTTCAAATGCCTCAAAAAAGATGAGGTTTCTATTATTAGAGAATTATTTTAAGAACTTTTTGTGAAAAAATATTAACATTAAAATTTTATATCGTATAATTTTTTATATATATTTAAATGTCTAGGGAGAATTTTTATAATTATTCTAGTATTTTTACGAAACGTTCATATTTATCAATAAATTTCGTTACATGAATTTGCATAATCAAGAGATTTTAAAAATAATAAAAGCAATTGTATTATACATATATATATATATATATATATATATATATATATATATATATATATATTGTATTATAATATTATTTAAAAACTATTTTAAAAAAATTATTACTAATATTTTAATGTAACTTTTTCAATTTTCTTTTTGCTTAATCTGCTTACTGTATTTGTAGCTCATATTTCGCGTAACATCTAACAGTGGATTATTTCGCATGTTTCAAACAATTCGAGCAAATGTATTACATGCTACTAATTGTTTCGTATGCTCACGCTACGTTAACCGCGAATGAATCTAACTGACGTTCAACGAAAACTCGATTACCACGTTTTCCTCAACTCGTTCTCTCTCTCTTTTTCTTTCTCTATCTCTGGTAATTCAACTTTCCTATGGTCTTGAAGGACGGTCAGTTAAATAGGTCGTTCGTCGAAGGTGTAAAAGTGAACGTTATCGAAACTTAATAATGAAAGTAAATCAAAGAACGACACCATCCGAGACACAACGCGAGTACTTAATCTCGTAACAAGTGAATTGAATTTTTTGTTGACAAACCGCGCGAAGAATACTCCGTGTCTACATGTGTATAAAAGATATATAAAAATGTGTAAATGTCTGATATTGAAATCTCTTTTCTTAGATTTTAAAACAACTCTTTATCATGCAAATTGAAGAATAACGTTAACTCAAAAAGAAAACAAATGTTTAATCAATATTTAATCAATTATTTTGTTCAAAGTAGCGCAAAAGAGAGAAGGGCGTAAAATAATGATTTTACGTAAAAAAAAAAAAAAAAAAAAAAAAGAAAAACGCTTTTTCCCTTTTTTTTTTGTTGAGTATAATAAACTATTTGCACTTTTCTCTTTCTCTTCTCGGCAGATAAAATTTTATTTTTCCAAATTCGAAATCATTCTTGTCTATAAATAACAAACGGTTTTATTTAATTTTCTTTTTATTTCTTGAAAGAAATCACAACAAATGATTTCTCAAATACATCTGCATAAATATGTTGGATCAACAATCATCAGACAAGAGGCGACAGTGTTCGTTTTTTATTACGAATCTAATTCTGAAATTTGCGTCTCGCTTACTCAAACAAAATTTTTTTCGTTTTTTTTTTTGCAACTATTATAGATGCACAAGAGCACAACTTCTCTTACTTTGATGCTTTTAGAAGGCCGTTTCTCCACCGCAGCGGTATGCCGCAGGTACGCAACCGGAAATTTAATTATCATTTTCAACGTGTGGAAAGCAATTATCGGAAATTTAGTTCACGATGGCCAATAGAACGACCTTGCTGGAGAATGACAGTAACCGCTATTATTTTGACATTGAATGAGCAAGAGTTATGAAAGAGCGAGCTTATTGACGACTCCTTCTTCATGATTATTTCAATTTAATACACACGTCTTTCTCTCACCGAGATTTGAATCAAACAAACGTCGATAGGTTTTCACCGGATAATATTTTTTCACTTTTGACATTATCTGCAATATATGACTAATATTAAAATTATGTATAATTAATAGTCAAAATATACATACATTTATTTGATAATTATATGTTATAAAGAGAGAAACCTGAAATACCGATAAAATTCACTTGAAATTAAATAGAAAAATTATATTATACATATCTGCGATTTTTAATCAATTTGTCAAATAATGTACAAAATAATGTGAAAATGTAAGTAGACTTTTTCTCGATTAATTATCAGCGAAGGAAATTGTCACAAATACTTTGTTAAAATAACTCATAAATTTAATTTATAGCTACGTAAAATATTCAATTTATTGATAGGGTTTGAACAATTAAGAGCATACAAATATTTCTATATTTTTTCTCCATTTTCTACAAAAATATGCATAAAAAAGCAGCATCTGTTTATACTGAATAATCAATATTGCAAGACATGTGCAATATTAAGCGCGCAGCTTAATTAAAAATATTTTCTGCACAGGTATTAATATAGATATAAAATATAAATCAATACACGCGCTTTATAACGAATAACGAAACGAAAAAACCTTCAGCGATTCAAAAGATTGTTATTGCTAACAATCTGAGCCAATTATAACTAATTGTGATCTCGATTATTTAAATGTGCCAATCGGCGCAGAAAAAAGAAGGAAAAGCTAAGCGGACGGACCATTGACATTCTTGGCGAAAAAAAAAGACATAATTATCGAGATAACGATTCTAACAATAAGGTGACTATAGCTCGCGCCATTTCTTCTTGCTTTGGACTATTGCCGGAAATATGGCGATGCATTAACTCCTCCTTCCGTCGTGTAAAACTCGCTCTACAAACGTTTACAACGTTATTATCGGCAGAATGGAGGGGGGGGGGGTGGAAGGGAGAGGGAGATCATGTAAGCGCGACGATGAATAATTTATTTTATTACTAACGAGCGACACAAAGCAATGCTCGTAACTGTAAGTGCTTCATAAAAGCGGAAAAGGAACTGGCGTATATATAAGTGGCATCGCGATACAGGCAAGAAAATTGTCGTCGTGAAAACCGAGTCGTTGGCTCGTCCTGTATCGTCTTTTTATCCCAAATTGGTCTTTATTCTCACTACACTTGTCAACTCCAAAGACCGGACTGAATCGAGAAAATTATAAAATGGTTCTCTAAACTCGCAGTTTCTTTGTATGTACATTAATCGCATGCTTTTCAACAGTTATCGTCGAGTCGCTCGAAACCTGTCTTTTCTCGTAATGTTTGAGACCATCCGAGATGATATCTTCCACTTATTTTCGCTTCAAACAATTTAATTAAAATAATTTACTTTATATTCTACAATCTATGTTACTAACTTATTTATTTTTCTTTCTTTCTCTTTTCTCTATTTTTTATGCAATTAAAATCTTTGACAGATTAAAGAACGGAATAGGAGACTTGACTTGAAAAAGCCCGCGCGTACGAAAGAAGTTGTGATCAAGTGCTTAATAAAGTTTTCCGCAAACGAGAATCAAAGTATCAGGTTATTGAGTTTTGGATTTCATTCGAAGACTTTGTCGTTGTAAAGATCCTTAAAGCACCTATAATGCTTAATTCCGCGGTGAATTTATTTAAAATGTAAACTAGTTGTAAAAGTTCGAATCCGGAAAACCGCACGACCGTCCGCGCTGAAAGAAGCCTAATCCCATTTTGGTTTAAACTTTAAACTCGAGTCCAAGTTCGACACCGATTTATATAGTAATCATTTGATATATATATATATCTGAGTTATCTTATAGTTTTGGTGATTTTTTTATCAGGATTGCTTTTTGCAGTTAAAAAGAAATATCATCCATTTCAACGAAAACGTTTCTTTTTTACAAAATATGTCTTATGTGTAAAATCCTTGTAAATTATTAAAGTAACATGTCGACGACATTGCAGAAATCTCAAAGATGAAGCCATAATGCGACAGAGAAAGGAAAATGCTTCAGACTAAATCGAAAGAGATCTTATTGTTAGAATTGAAGGAAATGAGACACCACTTGATGTCGCGATAAAATCTCGGCGCGAACTTCGAGGGTAACTCCCCTTCTAAAAATGAAAGAACACGCTGGATAAGCCGAGGGATAAGTTATCGAAACCCTTCGTGTACAGTTATTGAAACGTGGAGAGTCGGCCAACTATATCGTCAATTACAAAAATAAATTTTTAGCAGTATTTTTTTCTTTTTAGTTTCTCTTTATACGTTTGTGACTATGTCTTCCCATTATTACTTATCCAATATAAAAAATTATAATTAATAAACCAGTTGTTTATGTCATTAAATGCAAATGTATGTTGCGGATTTGCAATACAAAGTAAGTTTTAAGAAAATAATCAAAAATCAAAAATACGAAGATATGGGTAATTGAATGACACTACATATGTAATTGGACAACTCTAAACTTTTATACATATATCTCAAATGATATAAACTGAATCATTAATTAAAGCAAAAATAAACGAGCAATTAATTTTGATAATAAATAAGAAAATAAGAAAATAAGAAAATTATAAATTGCTCACTCCATGATTATTCGCCCGATATCACTTTGAGCATCGTTTTTCTCTCTCTTGTTTATTCTTTGCTGCGTCTCTCTTCGTGGCTCATTACACGACATTTACTCGCAAAAAGCACGATTAATTACTATCGTGCACGCATTAATACCAAAATACACTTGCGCGGCATTTTTTATATCATTCTCGACGCGATTAACGCACAATGCGCACTTTATTTTATATTAACGAGTAACAAAGTGAAAATCTCGATTACACAAAGTTACAATTTACTCAATAAAATAGCGCTCTTGTCGTTACGGAATTTACACAAATACTTTTGTCGGTAATATATGTTACGAATTTTACAACAAGTTTAGTTATTATAACATGAGCGAATAAGCATACAAGTCAAAATTAAAGATAGATATCCTCAGAATACAATATTCTAAAACATTCTTTTGCTGACTGATTGTGAGATGGATTTCGATTGAATAGTGATATAAAATATATAATACATTATAGACTTCAATCAAATATGTTATTTAAACTATAAGATGTATAATTTATTTAATCGAAATCTATCTCTGTATTCGAAAAAATGGCAACCTCTTGAATATTATTCTGCGAGAATATCTATATTTTTACTTTTAATTTATACACTTATCCACATATGTTATATGTATAATACGAAACATATAATAAAATAATAAAGAACAGAAATAACGAATCTATCGGATTTTAAACGATCACTGATATATAAAGGATGTACGAATTTATTGTACAAAATTGATAAATATTAAAATATACATACGCGAGAGACGTAAATAACGTAAAACTGTGTTTAATAATTATAAATATGTTGTAATAATGTTCGAGCTAATTTGTTTTATACTCGCTCGATATTTTATTAACTAAGAATTTGATAAATAACATCGGTAGCTTTATTCTCTTGAAAATTAATATCGATAGTTTTATTCACGTATCTCTCGTGATACTAGACTAGAATGATTAGTAATGATTAGTTGAGTTGCGATAATGATGAAAGTTTATTAATCGTATAACTTAGGGATAAATGCTAATTGTAATAATCACGGGAAATAATCGCGTTTCGAGAGATAAATACGACTGACAATGAGTGTCTCGCTCATGCTGTTTCCTACTCGCTCGAGTCTCGAGACTCGAAACACGAGAATGACAAGACACACGTACGATTTGTAAACAATAACGCGTTGTTATACGTCCTGAGAAGCAAAGATCGAATATCATATGATGCACAATTAATTTGTTGTCGTTACGGAAAATATTTAATGTATTATAAAAAAAATTTATTACGGAATATACTACTCTTTAAATTTCAAAATTAATATAATAAAAGATTGGATGTGTATTTTATTTGGACGTGTAAACATTAAATTTAAAACATGACAACGTCCTTGCATTTATACTTATAAGATACTTGTAATGTGTTTACATACCGTAAACACTTGATATATCGAAGCGATGTAATAGAAACGCTTGGCTACTAAATCAAGAAGACTGACGTAAAGAGACTCGAAATGATTATCATTACTCTGTCAACATCCATGTTGAGGAAAGCGTATTATCCTTTCATAAGTTCTTCTATCTTGGCTGTCTTTTTTCGATAACGATTTCACCAAGATTTCACTCTCGTAAAATTAGTTTTCCTTACATAGGAAATAGTCTTTTTAATCATAGTTTAATCATTCGATTTTGCGATTCATTTATTATTGTATTTTTTCAATTAAAAAATAATAACGAATTATTAAAATAATATTATAATAATTTAAATAGAAAAAATAATTAATGATTTTTGAAAATTGACAAAATAACAAAAAATATGAAAATCGAACGAGCGAATTTTGAAAAATAATTGTCATTATCATATTAAGTTTTGTCATTTGTGTAATATTGTACAAAATTTTAATAAGAAAATAAGTCGCTTCGTATTATTATTCGACATAGGATCGTGATAAGTAGCTACGAGGTGCTAAAGCGATCATTCTCTACAATTATATAATTATAAATTATCAGCTTGTGTTCGATTAATTAATTCCCGGGATTGATAAGCAGGCTGAGACAACAGCTATTTTGTATCAAAGTACATATGTATTTTATGCGATTTATATATATGTCAAGTAGATATCGAAATAACAAAAATAGAACTTATAAATTATCATTTTATTGATCTTTACGAGCGATAATTATTTTCTGAATAAGTCGAATGTAATCAAATATTTTAATGCCAATATGTATTATGTATTATATACATATATATGTACATATGTATAATGTCAAAAATACTGAGAAAACATTTTAACCTAGTGATACACAAATGACATTCGGAATAAAGTATTGAATATCGAATCCTTTATTAATAATTTATTTAAAATTCAAAAGGAGTAAAATATATTTCGTATAAAGTTATTTTATACTACGTGAAATATTTCCGTAGCGACATAATTGGCTGTCATACAATATTTGATCTTTGCTTCTTGCGACGTAAGCAACAATGCGCTTATAATAATAGCACGTTGTTTACATGACGTATGCGTACGATAACCTTATCATTCATACTTCGAGATTCGACAGAGTAAGAAGCATCGGGAGACACTCGTTCGTATTATCTCTCGAAACATGATTATTCCCTATGATTGTTACAATAATGTTTATCAACTGAATGATGTTTTGGCTATAATAGAAGCGATATAAGCTATTAAAATAATGAAGAAACGCACACACACAAATATATATACATGCACACAATATAAAATAATAAACGGCAATAATCATTCTGGTGGAATTTTTAATAAGTAAATCTAAATGAAATTTTAAACAAATGTTTATTATAATTTTATTAATACATGCAAACATTTTTATTTCGTTGGTAATGTTTTTTCCTTGTCTTTGTTAAAAAGTGCTAAAAAATGCGATTTCCATAAGAATTATTACTAAAAATTTAATTAAACTTAAATAATTTTCAAACCGTTAAGAGAATTGTGCTCAAGTTTTATACAAATAATCGTATATTAATAAAACGTTGCGAGTGGAAAACAAAATTGATTCGAGCGTCATTATGATACGTTTAATTAATAAATACAGTTATTGTGTGTGTGTGTGTGTGTTCTCACGTATATACATTTTAATATTTATCACTTCCGTACAATAAATTCGCGTACAATTAAAATTTAATAGATTCGTTATTTCTATTCTTTCTATCCTTTTTTTTATTATTTCTCATTATAACACAAGTGAATAGGTATACAAATTAAAAATATCAGCAGAATGCAATATCTAAGAATGTATTATATATCGCTTTGCCAACTGATATATATATATATATATATATATATATATATATGTGTATATAATTTTTTAGAATATGAATAAAAATTTGTATAATTCTTGAAATTACTCGTATAATTTTTAAAAATTAAAAAAAAATTCTTTTGTTAAACAAAGTTCTTTGTCTAACAATATAAATATAAAAATTTAATTGTTTGTAACTATTTTCTTTAAATTACATTTTAAACACACATTACTTTATATGTATAATTTGAATATATGTGTTTTTTTTTAATCAACATTGCATTTTACAACTCCATTGCGCATTGTATTAAATAAATGTTGAATTATTTTTTATATTAATCCCAAGATAATGGACCTCAAAGAGTAATATATATATGTATATTACGGATATCAGAATAAAAACTTAAATCTGCAATGATGCAAATTAAACTTTTTGCATTATTATTCTTCTAAATTGCTAAGAAATGAACATACAAAGTATAAAATTTACAAAACAAAATTCTAAAACAGGAAATTAAATGGTGAGAGTATGCGAAAATTTCTATTTCAATAATTCTATTTCAGTAGATTATGAGATATAAGAGTTAAAATTAAATGATCACCTGTTTATGAATCATGCATACGATAGTGATCATGTATAAATTCGGATCGGACAAATTCAAACAGCAATAAATTAGCAATAAATTATGTGATACATTCAAATTTGATTTCTCATAATAATGGGGATGTTAGGAAATTAATCGTGATTGTAGTAAAATCGCGTTTACGCATATTAGAGGAGAAAGCTATAAAGTCTCTTTCATGCAGATCTTATTGTTTCTCCGCTCTTTCTTATTATCAATCTTCCTTCTCTCTTTCTCTTTGTTTCGTCTTCTCCTCTTCTCATCCTTTCCTTCCTTTTGTCGCTTTGACGAAATAAACCTTTAGCGTATGTAGGTTCTCTAACTTTGGTTCACCCCTTTATTATATCGTTGACTAAGCGGTGCTGAAATACCAATGACTTGTTTAACCAAGTCTCGTTGGAATAAGCCTTTTGCGATATTACCTCGATTTATCTTGGCAGCAGCAAGTAGTGCCTCTAATGAATTTCAAGCAACTTGTCCAAGTTCTCTCCGCGAGATGAATGTTACAGTACGGCCTAATCGGTGATCGCTTTTTATATATATATATATATATATATAACATTAATTTAATATTATAATACTGGAAGGATGAAAATAATAACCTGACGTTCACGGTGATGTAACACGCAAAAGTATCCATTGACAAGGGTTTCGACAATTTTCGGTTTTACTGAGACAGACAGCGCTCATAATTTCATCATTTCGTCTTCTTCCGAATTATTTGCGGAATAGGTAACATTTCGCTTTTTCGGCGGGTTCTCGCGCACGAACAGGCAGATCCGTAATTGAACGAAACCCATTGCCTGAACATGATGGATCCTGCGGGTTCTGGCCGGGCGATTATTAATATTGCGGTCGCCGAAATTGATTTGTTACCGGGAGAGGCAAAGGACGTCGTCATAAAATGACCGCACGTACATTTCTGTCTGATAAACATCAACAACGGACATTTTTTTGCATTCAATCATCGTGGAATTTCGAGGACGTCGCTCTGTCGAAAGACAGGCTCGCTTTCGCTTGTACCATATATACATATTTAAAATCGTATCGAAAGACCGATTCGATTCACGCGATCCATTCTACATATATACATATATACAAACTAATGAATTTTCCGAGGAATCGGAAAACCGGCGCCCCGCCATTCGAAACGAGGCTTGAAATCGTTCACGGCCCGTCGTTGTTTGTCAACGATTCGGTAATTGCGGAGAATTTAATTCATCCCATTTGGCATACCCGGCCCATGCATATGCATAGCCGGCGCAGCAGAATATAACGTAGCCACGAGTATGTAAATGCAGAAGGGATGACAAAGGGATGTATCCTCTCTCGAAAGAAAATACAAAACTCGATAGCAAACGGTATTTATAACAATAGGTATTTAACGGTAGTAAAGGAGCGGGGAATGCGTTGGCGAAATTAATTAAAGCAAAATATACCTATATACCTATATGTAGATCTAAAGATCTGTCTGTCTAAATTCTATCCTATTTTAATAGGAGCTCAAGAATTTTATGTTACATCATTTTCAAGATGCTTTATTTTGATCTTGCACTTTCCCTATTCCCTAGAGAAATAATTAAAACGGCATTTACTCCTGTTGTGTCGTCCTATTCGAGATGGTAATTAGCATCGACTGTTATCGTCGTGTTTACGTCGTTGAAAGTTCACCCTGAGGACGAAAGTTTGCGGAATAACGCTGCCGCGCATTTAATTGCAAATTTTCCTAATTACCCGATGCGCAGACGTCGTTCGTCTCCTGTCAAGACGAAACATACGAATATCTTGCGAAATTCCATCGAAAAATATAACCCTATAAATAGGTGGGGCGTGATAAAATTGTCTTTAGGTCGGTTAAGTTATATAATTCACGCTTGCACGCGCGCGATTGTTGATCGCTAAACGTAAGATTCCCATCGACAGATGGGATCTTGATGACGGATATATAAAACACTCCCGAGTACGAGTATCCTCGATGTCGGATCACGGAGGGGATGATGTTTGGGATACTCGAAAATAAACGTTAACGAGAGGAATCCGCAGACACAATACGGCCAATGTTTCGGGGGAAAATGAGGAGGAGAGATTACGGGCGTCCACGTTCAATCCCACCTAATCCAGACGCTCGATGGCGGCGGATTAAACTGACAGCCGGAATGGCATCAGCGGATACGTCCTTATTCAAGCACGACTCGTACTTATGTCTCTCTTGTGCCGAGTAGAAGGATGTCGAAATCGAGAGGCAACTCGGGCGATTCAATAGCGAGATCTACATATATATATATATATAGATCGCGAGAGTCAAAGTCTGTCTCGCACACATCGTCAGGAAGTCGTGACAATATAATGAGATTAATAAGGGAGATAAGAGACCAAGCATTGAAATGAGCCTTCGTTCATGATGAAATTTAATATGTAAGATCACGCGTGAATTTCTGCAGACTTTGCCCTCGTTGAGAAGCCACAATCAACCAACAGAAAAATGTTTAACTGATAGCTGATAGATGGATCCGACCAACTTGCCCGTCTTACGACGTCGCGTCGAATCGCAACAAAAGGAAAAATACGAATTGCGACGGGATATCGATGTTTGTTTTCCTCTCCTGTGTGTTTGTAGTTTGTACCTGCCTATCTATCTTTACGGCTTCGAGATGCGAGATCATATTTCATTCCTTGGCAGAAACTGCCAAGCAGCACTTTCCGATGAATTCCAATCCAATACACCCGCAATACACGTACGCGAAAATGCTCGCTCTTACGTAAACCACTATTTCGCGTCTTTACATATGTTCTCTTTCTCTCTCTCTCTCTCTCTCTCTCTCTCTCTCTCTCTCTCTCTCTCTCTCTCTCTCTCTCGGAGAAACCTATATATTTTCGCAGAACCGTGTCCCAACATCAGCCCTCATCCCAGGGGAATCTGGTCGAGTTATTAAATTCTCGTACGGTTTCGCATTTTCACGAGTGAACTCGCAATAACTATATTTTCATTGATGAAGAGAGATTCAGTCTAAAATCGCTTTTTTTAGTTAATAAAAATGATGACAGTAAAGTCAGTTGCGTGAGAATGTAAAATATTGACCAATGATATAAAAGGTTAAGAGTCATTGAAAATTATGAAACGATCAAAATCAGCTGTTAAATTTGAAAAAAAAAAAAAAAAAAAAGTATTGGCACTTATTTATTATACCTAATGTAACAATATATTTGCTTAATATAAAAGTTGCAATTTATACGTACAAAATAAAATAGGTTTCTAGAAATTGCACTTTGGTATTCAAGTGCTTGCAGATCGAAATGTTATTTACTAGGCTTCTAAACTCATTTCTAAAAATTTCACAATTCTTTCTCTCTCAAAAGATTCATTCATGCAATTCTTATTGAGAACCTATCTCATTTTGTATATATAAATAGCCTTTTTTATATTAAGCAAATATATTCTTACGTTACGTTAGATTAGGTTTTGATCAGTAATACAGAACAGCTTTTAAAGGGAGCCTCTAACGGAGGTACAATACATATCTAATGAGATGAGAAGGATAATCAACGCCGTTCTATAAAAATATCCTAGTGTTTCGCGTTAGATAAACAAACAGCTTTTCTGATAAACGATACTTTCGATATGCTGCCATCTGCCATAACATCTGCTCACAATCAGTTACAATACATAACAATCCTGATGAACATCCACGATTTACGATCCACGATCCACGATCCACGGTTCGCGATTGAGACGATTGTTGCAAACATGTCCATCGTGTAGTAGCAAGTTGTTCGTAAGGATATGAAGGGAGAAAAGCAATATGGAAGGAGAGCAGAAAGTTCGCGAAAAGGTCTCAATGCTTTCCCCTCGACTGGTTTTGATTTGGATATCTTTAGGCGAGGACTCTGGCTTATCTTTTCGGTGAACGAAGAAGGCCGGAAGGACGAGCGGATGCAACGGCTGGAAATGGAAAATTCGGCGAAAATGAAAATGCCTCTGGCTGCCTATAATGCTTCGAGGGCAACGACAAAATGGGAATTTCGGAAATCGAAAAGTCCAAGACGGACCAAGTATACCCGCGTATCGATTCGACGACAGCGAGAGCACATGTCGTCGTTTAAAAGTTGTATAAAAAAAAAAAAAAAAAATCAGAACATGAATTTTTTTTCTCGAACGATATTATTTTATATGAAATACAATGAGAGAATCACGCGAAATTCAATCAATTAATCAAGCGAGATAGAAACTGGATATGTATAAATAACGGAGAGAGCGACGCGCGTTTCTTCTGCAAAAGCTTTGATTGAAAAAGCAAAGCATATTTAATTACAAAGCATATTTAATTCCAATTTGTGATAAAATTTATCTTTATTGAGTGTAAAATGCAGAAATAAATTATCGCCTTGAAAATGTATATGTTTTCGAAGAAGAGAGGAAAAGAGAGAAAGGGAAAGAAACTAAATTGATTATAATGAATGAAAGAAGAAAAAATCATTTCTACAAGATATCATATAGGATAGGATATAGGTACAATATAATCATCGAAAACAATATTTTTTTTTTTTTTTTTTTTTTTTTTTTTTTGTGCAATACTGGAAAGTGATGTATAATTTTATTTTATAATACATTAGTGATAAAACTTTCTTTTTAACACGATTGCTTTAATTGCGATTAGCGTATGTGCTAGTGTTTTCGACGTTGTCGAAATCTTTCGTGGAAATACCCGTAATTATGTAAAATATTATCGGCACAATTTACACGCACGAGAGAGAGCTGCCGCTTTCAATGCTTGTTAGCGCGATTTAGTTTAGTACAGGTACTTTGTGCGACTATATCGTTTGTAAAGTTTCAGACACATGCTCGTTACAGGTAAACGTGTAAAGTTGGTCATCGCCGGCCATGCCAGGCGAATTATGTTCTCCTACTACCGACCGTGACATTTCCTCGTGTATGTAAATTAATCAATTTAACCCTAAACTCCGATGTCACGGCCAGGATAGCTCGCAATTGGTTCTATTAGGCTTATTTATAAAAATAAAACACGGCATTTTTCTCGCTTCACTCACAATCAGTTCAAAGTGTAAATATATCAACGAAAACAACGTATCTCGTTATTATTTTTACATGTATAAAAATATATATTATCTAACATTTAGAGTTATCGTCTTTTTTAAGAAATTTATTATTTTTTATTAAGTTTGTAAGACATCTCTCTCTCTCTCTCTCTTTCTTTGTATTAAACTTCAACGAGCAAACTTCGAGGAGCGAAAAACTAAACGTAAACGTCCTCTGTCGAGAAGAATCGTGTTGCGGAGGAGGAGAAAAATTTTAGACGAGTTTCATTTTTCCCCCCGTCAATATTTGCAATTTGACTTTTAAATCAGTCTCTGGCGTATTTCTAAATTTAAAACTTTAGCGCTCACTCAGATCGATGGAACGTTCTTTCGCTGGCATCAAACTGCTGTAACTGGGTGTAGCCTGGTTTCGCGCGATAACGTTTTCTCAAAGAGATTCGATTTTGGCGTATCACACATTCTTTCGATGCCTGTCTTTCGCACTCTCTTCTTTTATCCGCGGGAAGCGAAGGTCCAAGAGCTCAAAGAAAATTGTGAAAGGCGAAATAATGGTATTGAAGTCAACTCCGACTCTATACCGATTTTCAAATGATGGGGAAAAATTGAATAATAGAAGACTTTGCGTTTGTTTCCAACAATTATTATTGTTGTACCAAACGCTAAAAAAAAAAAAGACTTGTATACTAAAAGAATTCGAAGCAATCTTTCGGTACAAAACGGAGTAAAATGACTTCGATGTACCGACGATTAAATTCAAGATAAAACTTTTGCGAGCAACACACAAAGTAGGTATTCAAAAATCTGTGGAGGCGAAAAAGGAGCAAAAATTGGATGGAACTTTGGATGGAATTGACCAACGGCGCCTATCAAAAGTATCTGTTTGAATTCATCTGACTCGGTCGAGAGATTCCGGAAATTTAAACGAACGAATAAGGAAAATCCGCGGCTTATTGAGAATTCCGCACATTGATTACGCGCAGGAAAATGCGAGAGCCTCGATGGAAACTTTGTCTTCTTTCGAGATTAAAAACACATAGCATTTTGCGAATGTCGTTGTACTTACAATACTTTAACGAACAGTAGTCTTTAATTTTATATTTCCCGTAACAAAAAAAAAAAAAAAAAAAAAAAAACAAATGATATATTGTTATTGGAATTCTTGAGATTCAATCACGAAAATCGTTTGCTGGCCGCGAATGAAAATTGATTACTCCATTTGTTAAAACTTTTTATTAATTAAAGACTCAATTAGAGTTGTGCCTCAATATTTTTGTGTTCTTTTAAACAGTTCTTTTTTTTTCTCTTTTTGTTTTTGCAAATTCTATGAATCATTTAGCTCGCTCCCTGTCGAATATATCAGCCAGACTACGAAACAGGTTACAAATCATGAAAGTACGCGTTCCCCTTGAAACCGATTCGCAATTCAATTCCGAAGCGCGTCAAATCCGTCGATTTCCCTTCCCCTATAACGGCGTCTCGTCGGTATCGGAAAGGGGTCTGGGATTTCCGGCGACAAATCACGCGCGGCACCCTTCAAGTCTCGCGAAGCGTACATAAAATGTACGCGAGATAACCGTACCGTCTGCTGTCTCGAGTCTGCCTGACGTTTTTATCTGCTTCCGTAAAACACGGGAATGTGTCCGAGGATGTTTACGTGAACGCGCTTTTGCCGAAAAGCGTTCCCCGAGATCGCATAATCTTTCGCGCAATATTGTTCTCATTCGTTCGAAACGTGCAATGCATCGTGTTATGCATCAGTGAAATGTTTTTTTTTTTTTTTTTTTTTTATTAGATTTCTAACTTCATTTCTAAAAGTTTACAAATATTCCTTTATGCAATTCCTAACAGGAACATATCTTATTTGGTATGTATAAATTGCACTTTTATAATAAGCAAATATATTATTATTACGTTAGGTCAGATTTTGGTCAGTAATATATGGTAGAACAACTTTAAAAGCCCCTTGTAATATGCCAATAGTTGCGTTTGGAAAACTCAATGAACGATCAAGTGACAATTGTGTCTGTGATTGATTCACAAATTCTAGATTTCTCGAGTGATAAAAAAAGTTTGAAGATTGGTAAATTCGTCGTTACTATAAAAAAGAAAAATAAAAGAAACGAACAAGACGAATAAATCGAGGAAAGAGTTGAAGCTCCGTTATATTACAAACTTTGGACAGAAGGAGCCACGCTGTGCGTCAACTTCTTCTCGGATCCGCCGACGGCGGAGTCCTTTTTCACACAGTAGGGTGAAATGGAAGATCTCGTGCAGTTTCTCCTCTCTTTCCTTTTTTTATTCAGCGTTAAGAACCCTGCCGGATCCGGAAATGGGACGCCTCTTGTCGCGACGCGACGTGAAACTTTGAATTTGCAATTTACCGCCGGAAGGAGGCCTTCTCTTCTTCCTCTTCGCCTCTACTTTCTTCGACGAGGCGAGAGACGAGTTCGAATTTGTACAGGAAAGATTTACCGAATAAACAGAATTATACGAACTTTGCCGGGTGCGCGAATATACGGGCTGGTTTTTCCTGCTTCGCTTATCCCCCGCGAATTTTTCGGATAAATTTGAAATTGTACGGGCGTTAAATAACATTAAACAGATATTCAAGCGAAACGACAAATGGAATAGTGATTGCAATAATTTTTTTTCATTTATAGACTTTTTATTTACACGAATAGAAAGAAAAAAATCTTTGGTAATGACAATATATATATATATATCAAGCAGACATCGGTAAATAGTTAGAAATAAAAAACAACATTTTTAAATATTTTATCTAATAATAACTATAATAATTTTCTTTTTTCTTTTTTAATATAGCAATGTAACCTTTTGGTTTCTAAATTTTTGTAAATAATTCCTGATAAAATATATTCACTAACTGATATATTCAATAATTATATTTTCATCATTTTCTCTCTTATTAATGGATATTAAATTGATCGTGTATTGACAAATTTGACATTAATTATATCTTGATACGTAGTCTGTAGCTATATATAATCACTGCGAGATACCATAGGATCGACATGTGAAAGGTATGTATGTATCGCAACATGTATGCGCAAGGACGAGCTGCTATAGTGCTTGAATACTCTGAACTTCCGAGAATTTCACCGCTTAATTAACGCGAGCGAGCGAGTTACATTTGCGCATAATACGTCGTTTTTGTTTAACAGTCACTTTTCGTATGTCGAAGTACATGTGTTACAAATTACGTTCCACCTTCCCTCCCTTCTCAATTAATATTTTGATAAAAATAAATATAGTTTCTCCTCTCACATTTGTGAATTTTGTTGTATTCGTATGCGCGTGTCATATTGTGAAGAAAAAAAAAAAAAAAAAAATATATATATATATATATATATATATATATATATATATATATATAAAATTTCTATCATAAAAATTGAGAAACGAGATTTTAGTTATTTACACGCTATTCAAACTATTTGTTGGTCATATTTATTTATTATTAATCATTAACGTTGACGTTGATTCATTATGCAATTTATTAAATTACATTAAATTACATGGAAGAGAATCGACTTTGGAAAGCATAAAATTTGCTATTAATCCATCTGTCCTCCTCCTCTTAAAAATTATCACTGTGTTAATTTAATACTAATTTATTTATTTAATTAAAACTGAAAGATTATTAGACGTCTTTTTCTTTCAAAAAAAAAAAAAAAAAAAAAAACAAAAAAAAGGAAATAGAAATTCGCAATTTTAAAATCTATACTTTCTCGCATAATCTTGACGTTTATTATCACTCCATTGATACTTTGATTAGAAGTAACAGCATCTATTTGATGCTTGAACGTGATGAATTGCAATCTAATTTCATGTCGTACTATATACAAAGTGTGAGAGGATCTCGCATAGAGACTTGGTGTTTGTGTGCGTGTGCGTGTCTACTGAAATGTCAGGTGGAGGATCATTGGCGGGACGATCGGATACCGCAGCATCCGAGCTCCCGAGAATTCCATTGCCTGATTGATATGTGTCAAGCCTGCCGCATGCACCATTGCCTCGCGGCCAATACCCGACGGATTGCGCACGCCACGGTTATAGTCACATCCCGGTATCGCGAATCGCATTAAAGCTCCGGCAATCAGATTCGAGCGACGTTTCGCGCGTGGCCGCGAAACGCGAGTCAAACTAATCGCGATGAAAATCCGGAAAATCCGGAAAATCCAGCGATTTCCGGCCGACGCGACCTGTTATCCGCTATACTCAATTTAGGATTTTTGCCGCGCGCGTTTAATGCCAAATACACTTTATTCTTTTATTATTAAAAAATTAAATAAAAGAAACAATGGGAGGAATATGCCGTTTTCATATACGATACACGATATCATTTTTTTTTTACAGGATTTTGTCTTCAAAATCACTGACTATCCTTTCGGTAACAGACTCTCGAGTCAATTTAGAGTGGACTTTTTCTCAGTGAAAATTGTCAGTGAAAATATCGAGGATCGTTATTTTTTGTAATTCAAATATTTCCAATTTCTTGCATCACATATTTTTGCAACCAAGCTTAAAAATTATATTAAAATACACTTTATCTAAAATTAACCGAACAATGTAATATTGTTAACTTTTTTTAAATTTCGCAAAGTTGGGTTTGCGAAAAGTTCTTTTTCAATCGTTCCTTATAATTTTAAAATATTCTTGTATAAAATTTGCCTTGTATATAATAAAAATGTAATGCGACCTACTTTAAATTTCTTTTAATATATAGAGAATTTATTGTATAGAGAAAGAAAAAGAAAGAGTATAGTAAAACATAAATTTTATATATATATATATATATATATATATATATATATTCAAATATTTAACGATTCAAAATACATTGAATACTTGAAAGATCATGAGGCTAAGATGTGAAAAGACATGCTTTTTGAAAGAACATGAAATTTTCAAGTACATAAAATACTTGAAATACCGTTGAATGCGACGGAATAGTCGACATAAATACTTCAGGCCGATTCGAACTCCAGCAAAACGCCGTGAATCTCGCGTGTTCTCCGGAATTTCGAAGAGCAAGAGGAAGAAGGAATAGAGTGTGCTGGCAACTTCTCGCTTCTTGGCCGCTTTTCCTATATCGTCCTCGGAGACGATTCGGAGGCACCGGAACGAAAGAGGCACAATCTAGCCGGATTCCGGATAAACCCCCCGCTACAACCCCGTCAACGGCGCGCAGATGGAGTTGGGCGGACGATAAAGAGCCATTCGTCGAAATCCTCTAATGGGGAGAAAAGTTTACGGCAAAACGTGGAAATGAAAATCTCGGACAGCTGTATCGACTGGGCCCCGCCCTCGCGAGTTGTTTTATGTAGGGTAGGTTAGGTAGGTCACAAGTTAGGACACAGGGTGTCCGGTAACTGACGAATCTACGCTCGTGAACGGGGGTAGAAGAGCGCGGTTAACCCGAACGGAAAAAGTCCTCTACCATTTTGCGATTTTCGCAATCTAGCCGCGCGCTGAGCATTTTTAATTAATATTTTAATAATTATTGCGAAAATGGCAAAACGGCCGAGGAGGAGGCTCTCTTACTGGATGGAATACCCTGTATTCCTGGGACGCAGTCGACGATGTTGTACACTGCGCGTACCTATATGTGTTCCGTAACGCGCAAACAAGTATTCCACCTTCCACCTGCGTCGGAAGTGTCGGAACTCGACTCGGCCTTCGGGCTAAGAGCGACATAGTTAAGAGGGCGAGGAACAGAGAGTCGAGGGGGTGAACGTGCGACGCGAGCGGGCGGGCAGAGGAGCGAAGGATTTTACCTTTCGCTCGGTCTTAAAGACTGCAATTTATTGAGCGACGCATACATAGGTATACCCTACCCTCCAACTTCCATTTACGAGCGGCTGCCATTTAGAACTGGCTCTGGCTCTGGGTCTAAAGTCTAAACTCGGGCCTTATCAATCGCGACTTGTCGTTATTCGAGCCACGGGCTCCTCGTAATTCCTTTCCCCCGCTAAGCTTTTCAAAGAACATAATGAATATCCGCTTTCGAACGCGCTTGCAAGAATATATCCTTTTGATTTCCGTACACGAGAGAGGTCGGGGCCAATGTATCGTGTATGTATTTCCCTCGCCGTTTACGTTACATGCCGGATATTTACTGTACGGACGGTTGCGTAGATAGGTTAATTAGTCCGTACTCCAATTACCAAGAATTAAATTCGACCTCAGAACCAAAGCACGCCGAAACGCGCTAATTAAGATGCCAAATTAAGATCAGCCGCGGTAGTCGAGATATGTACGAATATAATCGAGCGCGTGTTCAATTGTGTACAATTTTGTGGGAAAATCTGGTTGTCGGATTAGAAAAAGCGAAAGAAAATCTTTCTCGTGATTAAACTCTCTCTCTCTCTCTCTCTCTCTCTCTCTCTCTCTCTCTCTCTCTCTCTCTCTCTCTCTCTCTCTCTCTCTCTCTCTAAGCGAATAGAAGGAGCACAAAATATCTTATTCCTTATTTAATTTCCAGAGTTTGCGCAAGAGTTATATATCCGAGCATTAGAGACTTAATGGAGAACGACGCTGCATAATCGACCGATACATTTCGATTTTCGATGTGCCAATAATGGCGCAGAGCTCGCCGTCAGTTCTCCCATTCATTCCATTCCATTCCGCGGCTTCGTTCGATTCGCTCCAACTAATCCGTAGATGTATCCACTCTCTCTTTCTTTTTCTCTTTCTGTCTGTTCGGCGACTCTGTGCGCGAAAATTGAAATCCAATAAAAAGCCCACCATAGGATAGGCAGTATAGTCCGTAATCATGGCACACGTTCGCAATATAGACGCATTTTAATCGAAACTTTAATTAATACCGTCTCGCTATCAAACGTTCCGATAAATTAAACGCCAAGATAGTGTATGCGAATAAGAGAGATAGAGATAGAGAGATAGAGATAGAGAGAGAGAGAGAGAGAGAGATGAATCGTCAAGTTGCAAGCGCATAAATATATTTTGTCCCCTGTCGATTATGTAATATTATAATATAATTGAATCGTGACGCTGGAAAGATCACGAGGCGGAAATGTTGAATAGAGCTCTTAGCGATTTGAGACCGAGGACAATAGACGCGTACGTCACTGTCAGCGACAAACAATTCACGTCGCGATATTAATAAACAATTAGCCGGGATGTATTTGTGTGTGTGCGTGTGTGCGTGTGTGCGTGTGCGCGCGCGAGGCTTCGAGTGGTTGGTCGTTATCTATCAAGCTCCGCAGACAACGCACCGAGCAAATAAAGTCGATTAACGTGCGCGGTAATTTATTAGTCACCAGACAGAAGAAATGCATATCGATTTTCCCAGAACTATCGGATATTTTCAGGAGATATTCCGTTGTATGAATAAGAATTACTATAGAGCTACTTATATGAATAAGGATCTGAGAGTCTTGGGTTAAAAAAGAAATATGCGAAAGAATCAATAAAAAAATCATTCCTGTCCTTAGTTGTATAATAATTCTGGGGGGGAGGGGGGATTCTGTATTTATGACATTGGTATAGATGTCTATATTACGTCATGTTCCATCCACTTCGTCGTATGAAATCGCTCTCTAGATTCGATTCCAGTCAAATGGTCGCCATGTTTTCTGATCCGCTCGTTTCTGGCGTTTCCCGTGATTTCCCGGACCAAGATGGACTTTGCAATTTTCAGAATGCTTTTTTAAGATCGCCTTACATCTGAATGTAATTTATCGCGAGGCATTTTACATTTATATAGATATATTCTGAGAAATTCAGTCGCCGTGAAAGTGATGATTAATCAAGCAATAAAACACGGAAAGAAACAAAGTTTTCATAATGATACAAAATTAATTTACTATCATTTTTTTTTTTTTTTTTTTTTCACGCGCGATTCAACTCGCGTTTCTTATTTCTTTTCAAGATTGCGCCAGCCGACAAGCGATTTATCGGCTCGTAATTATGGAAAGGTGTGCGATTCGCAAACGCTTTTTCCGTTCTGAATCGCTGTCTGATTTGACTGATATATAAAAACGCACACGATTGCCCGCGCGATTCAATCCTATTAAGCGAGAGTACGTGAACGTAGACAAAAGTATTGATCATCGACGAGTTCGGCGAGCCCTCGAGATGCCTCCCCCCTTTCCTTCCTCTTCCCTCTCTCTCTTTCTCTCCTTCTCGTACTCCCTTTCGCTCCTCTCGTTCGATTTCCCGTCTCCTTTTTCCTCTCTCGCTCTCTCACACTCTCTCTCTCTCTCTCTCTATCTCTATCTCTCGCTCTTTACGATTGCCCCATTGAAATTCCCGATGCTGCATATTAATGCCACCATATAAATCCAGCTGCTAACCGCCCTTCCGAAGGTAAGAAGAACGAGAAAGAGAGAGAGAGAGAGAGAGAGAGAGAGAGAGAGAGAGAGAAAAGGGTATTCTTCCATCCCGAAAAGGACCGAATCGTCTCAGAAGCTGTCGCTTCGCCGGATAATCCCTTGGAATTTCTTGGAATTCATGAGTTGTGAAAATTGCGCACGATCAGCGTGCACAAACACTGGATGCTGACTGAGGATATATATATATATATATACATACTTATATACCGCGTATATCGATCCGGACGTTTTTCTCGCGACTGCACGCACGACGCGACGCGATGCGATGCGACGCGACGCGACGGTTTATACACAAGTCTCTCGACACGAGGCTCGTCTTCTCTACGAACAATGCGGAAGACTTTTTCGAAATGTCTAAAAGGCATCGGAAAGACGAAGCCGCGAATATTTGACAGGTTCCTTAGGCATCTATCGGATGTTTCTTGGGGTCGTCTGAGACATCCCTTTAGCTACGATCAAATAGTTGCCAAACTAGTCGCGCGTTGCTCGAGTCTCGGAGTTGCGGGCGCTAAAATGCCTTGCATGCGAACCTGTACACCATATACACCTGTGAACATACATCTTTGAAAAGGAACCTCTGCGATGCTGTGGAATCGCGCTCTAAACATATATGCGACGAAAATGATAAATCTCTTATAAATCTCAGAAATATTATGAAATACATTTCATCTTATAATGTTGCAACACAGTCGTGAGACAGACACAGAAAAATAGCCATTGTATAAGCCATATGTTTCAATATCAAGTTTTAAAGTTATAATGCAATAAGTTTCCCAGTTAAATGTTTCAAACAACATCTTATAAAGAACTTTTCGATTCAAGAGATACAAATAAAAATGTTGAAAAAATATATTGACGTCTAAAGAAATTATTTTAAAGCAGACTACGAATCGGATCTAGGGAACAAATGATTTTTTATGACATCAGTTTGAAAGCTCTTTTTGTTCGCATTGTGCGCATGAATTTTTCATGAACTTTGGAGATCAACATATTTTAATGTTTTTTTGAAACCTAAAGACTTGAAATGGGTTATATGTAACGGCAAAAAAAGATTGAGAGCACGCTTCACATTTGAAAATAGACTTAATTAGACTCGTCTCTCCCCCCCCCCCCCCTCCTCGTTTATTTCAACATTTCCTTTATTAACCTTCTCCTGATTACTGGAAAGTCGACATTCTCTTACGTCTGATTGCTGAACTTTCTGGTGCGCAAATTCTTAAATTTAATTCGATTTATTCTTCTAGTCTCTACTATACTTTTATTACAAGAAATATAAGTTTAAGTATATTCATTAGCGTAATAATATATTAGTTTAATAATATCCTAAAAAAAACCATTACACGTATATTTGCCGCTATAAATTTTTCCTTTCCTTAAAGTCGATTTAAAATTGTTTCTTAGCAAATATTTATTTGTCATTTTTTCTTCATTACAAGTATCATTGAGATTAAAATCTAAAACTAAAAGATTTATTATTCTACTTATATAAATATATGAATAAACTACAAATAAATATTTATTCGTTCCTCTGTAATTTAACTTTTCTTTACCGCTTAATCCAAAAATTTATATTTGTTTCAGCACTTTTTTAAAATCGACGAAAATATAATTAAAAAAATCCGTTAACTTTTGAATATTTTGTAAAAGGATGATCCGCGAGCTCACAAATGTGCGTCGAAACATTAACGCAATTTCCAATGCGATTTGTTAATTACCAACAGGTGGCGTGCAATAATGAGTTTGTCGTGCTGATCGTTTGTAGTAGGACTGATTAGAAAGCCGCATATAATAGGCGAACGAAATCAGCAATACTATTAATTGATGCGTTGATTAGAAACTCTAATTGCACGTCAACTCCTCCAGCAACTAATTCGTTTTCATTCGTGCACGAGCGTACGTTGAAGTTAACGAGAGTTTAAATCGATTTACGACAAACGCGAGGTCGCGAGGGGGTGTTTTCGACAATTTAATAGCTTACCGAAATTCATTCAAAACTATCAATTTTTTTTTGTTTTTTTTTTTAAATTAAAATACACGCGTTTTGCGCGTATTATTGTATTAAGCCAACGACAGTTGATATACGAGTGACTCGACGAATAATCGCGATAGATTGAGATGATTATTCAGAAACAAGCCTGTATTCTCCATCGAATTATCATCCGTGAATTTAGTTTTACATTTTTGACATCTCTTTCAAATCCATCTTCTCTCGGAGGCGAATTTTCGTCGCGCCAGCGAAACTGCTCTCAAACTTGGCGAACCTCCCGTTAACTATGGCATGCGAATTGAAATCGATTCTGCAATCCATTCGACTGCAAAGAAGAATGCATTTTATATTTTATTCCACAAACTCAGCGAACTGTATCATCTCTCGAGATGTGCGTAGCGAAATAAATCTGGGAAATACATTTCAATCGCGTGCTTTCTTTTTCACCATTCTTGTACAATAGTTATTTGAAAACGTGATATTTTTATTGATTTCTTGAAAAAAAAAACATTCAAAGATCTTAGATTTCACAAAGGAGGGTGGGTAAAATGTGTTAATTTTTGTCCAGAAAGTGTAACGTAAATTATATATTATAATTTTTAATTTTTAACAGGTAAAACAAATATTTTAAATTAAATTTATTTTAATAATATTCTTTAATGAAATTTATTATATATAAAATATAAATAATTTTTTTATATAAGATATATATATATATATGTCATGACGCATAATGCAGTCACGTATGGACGGTTAATAAAAGGAACTTCCAACAACCGATAATTATTAGCGATATCATAAATTAAATATATTCTCTAATTGTAAAAGATTATATAAATTAATTTTTTGCTTCGATGATCAATTTATTAGTCGATTCGAGACTTTTTCGTGACATAAAGGTAAGCACAGCGCGATGCACATGACGTTAATTAAAGCGCTTAGCAAAGCTCGTTATCGAATGAATCGCTGGCAACTTTACCGGTTGTCGAGGTTGCTCGTTTCAGCAATATTATAACTTGGAACGCTATACTGCAAACGCAACAATGTAGCTGCGAAAGCGCAGCGAGTTGCGTCCACGTACACGCTTATTAATTTGCCTAACTTAAAATTCGCGAGCACGAATCCATCTTTTATTTTTTTTTTTTTTTTTTTTTTTTTAATAACTCATAATTTAAAACGCGCTCATTTTTCGTCGTTAAATTTGTCGTACTTTTAAAAATCAAATTTAGACGCGATCCTTTTTCAACGTCGAAGAAATATCTCGTACCGACAATAGCCTTTAACATGTCAAATCTGTTCAGTGAAATATGCGTAAATCGAAAACGACTTCAATAACGGTTCGCGTCCATCCCTTTGAGTTCAAAGCTCATGGCTGTTCATCAGGTCGAAAGGCTTTTACCGAGATTCCATCCCATCGATAAAATCATCCAAGCCAATCATCCAAGTAGTATCGACGTTCGGTTATTAAGTAGGCTAAAATATAATACATTATATTGGCAGAAGCAGGCATCGTGTTTGTTTTCAAAATTTCCTTTAATAAAATCGGTGATATTTTTGAAAAAAAAAAAAATTATTTTTAATTTAACAATTTTAATTTACCTTTCTTATATTCATCGCTTATCTTTAATATTTAAATAACCAGATTCTCATTCTAAATTAATTTATGTTAATTATTGTATCCGTTTGTATTCCTAATTATGAATAAACGCAATTATCTCAAACAAGATTGAAAATAATTGCATTAAAATATTCTCACATATTCTCATACCTTACAAATTATAAAGTTGCGTCTGAAAGAGCGATATTGTAAAATAATTATTTTATATTTAAAGAAATCCTCACTTTAGCACACTCAGCTTTTAATAACATATACTATGTACACAAGTCACTTTGAGGAATCGTGCAAAATATTATTGACCAACTTTTGAAAATTATATATTTCTAGAGATATATAAAAATATCTAAAAATCTATTAAACATATAATTATAAAGAGCGGTATCGTTCACGTACGCAATGATTAAGCGTTTGTTACAGAAAATGTGAATATCGAGGCAATCAGAACTTGCCACAGACTTGTTCTAAAGCTACTAAAGAAATTGTTCCGAGGCTGAGTGTGACACAGGAATAGAGAACGAGTAAAATAGGACAACATTTTACGAGAAGCCGGTTATTTTAGTGTTAGGTAAAGCCCGAGACTCGCTCGTTCTAAAAATGGTAGAATAATTCTCGTGATCTTATAACCGAAAGCTTGCAAACAAGATTTGCATTACGGACTGAGACTTGAGCTGAATTTTCTAGTCGAATTGCAAGTCAAGTTTCCGAGTGCGCGTTTAAAGAGGAATTGTACGGATCAGCTACGTCAAAAGTTAATAAATCCAATATACATTTCGAGACTCGAGACATGAATTTGCACAAGGCATTTTTATCCTTTTAAAATATAAAATTAATAATAATGTATGAGTTAAAGTAAAAAGATTTACCTTATAAAATATATAATTTTTAAATCAAAAGTCGTATCTTATACCGAATTAACTTTTTTTTAATGACCATACCATAAAAATTTTATGATATGATGACAAAAACTCATAAAAATAAAAATTTGAATAATTTTTATAAATATAAAAAAAAGAATCTAGATTTATTAGCTTTTAACGTAGTTGATCCGTGTAGTTTCTCCTTAAATTTCTATCAAGCCGAATCTCGTACTATTATCTATATTTTATTCGCTATTATAATTCGCTAGTATAATTCATCTTTATACTATATATTAGCTCGAGTCAAGTGTTGTCGGTGGCACCCAATGAAGCATGGTAATCTCATTATAATCCTTTAATTCGCCAAATGCTTTTTGAAAGTGCATTAAATTAAATATGGTTATTTTTAATCTAGAAAATTGACTAAAATTGAGATTTGAGTCTTTTTATGTCGATTTTATGTAGCTATTAAAGTGAATTTTTTAAGCAAACGTCACAAACCTGCGTCTAATATTTTGACCTACTTAACAGACGTCAATAGTATTACTTGAATGATTGTTTATTTTATTTTATTTTAAGTGGGATTGAAAATGATTAAAGCGAAAAATTATGACGGATCATGTTTTTTGAGTTATTCAAGAAATAGGAATAATCTTTCTACAAGGCAAACAAAATTGCAAAATATAGAATAAAATTCCGTTTTCGAGAAGAAAAGTTTCGAAAATTAAGACATATTAAAATATATATGAAAACGACCACGTACAAGCATTTAATAAAGTTTGGTTAGGTTTTATAAATCGTTATGATGTATGGATTCCGCGCGTTTTAATCGAAAAAAGTTCAACAGATCACTTCTTTCTCTATTTGCAATAAAATACAATGAAAAATATACCACTTTTTTTAAAGAAATAGTGACAAGTGAATAAGAAATGAATCGTCTATAGTGACATATACCTAAATATAATATAATAACATGAAAATGAATTTTAAATAATAATAATTTTAATAATAACTCCTCCCAAAGCTGATTTTCCTTCAAAAAAATTATGGTCAGTGTGTATGTGTATTTGTACGTATTTGAAATTCTAGAAAGTCTTTCATTAAGAGTTACTATTAAATGATCGAAAAATTTAGATAGGTATTCGCGAATAGAAGAATCATACAACAATCTTGAAAAAAAATACTAAAATCAATATGAATATAAACTTATAATTTAACTCGAATGAAATAAATCAAGTGACGCGGTAAACATGACAACACTAAATGCATTCTTTTTATTTTTTTAACTTTGTAAGGTTTTTTTTTAGGGATATTTATATCTGGAAATTTTTTATTATACATCTTTGACATGTGTGTGTGATGCTCGTAATTTTAAAACTAAAAGTCATTGATATTTTTCGCATTGTTCCTTTTGTAAAAATTAATTAAAAGAAATTGTTAGAGCGTACTGCATAATGCAATAATATAAAAATTGTGAGTTAATAAGAGTCACAATTTGGCGATATCTCTGAAGCATGATGTGTAATATAAATTTTGGTTACGTTAATAATATTAATATTATTAATATTAATATTGTAGTTATTTGTTACCGTTTACCGACTTATTTTTATTTTGCAATTTTTTATTGACCGTCCTTAAAATTCCTTAGGATATGTTTAACAATTTGCGTAAAAATTCAGTTCAGAACAACGGATTAAAAGACGGATATGAAAATTCACGAACCGTTCTCTAAAATCTATGCATCTGTAGGACGTGCGTATTTGATCGTATTTCGAAGGTAGAGGAAAATACATAATCCTGTCGCGAGTACATCGAGGGAAGCTAACTTGTTCTGGTAAATATTTGAATTCGATGATTGAAAATTTTAATTAAAGATCGGTTATACGACTAGTGAGAGAATTCACTGGCAATTAGTAATTAGTGAAAATCCTGTCATACGGTATAGGCCCGCGTACATCTGCTTGTACAATGTGCAAAAAGCATTATGAATGTATGTGTGTGTGTGTGTGTGTGTGTGTGTGTGTGTGTGTGTGTGTGTGTGTGTGTGTGTGTGTGTGTGTGTGTGTGTATACCATGTATAATGTGTTTTGCGGATGCGCGAATTCGTTAAATGAAGAGAATTTTAATGCAGCTATCGCATCGGTCAGTGATAGCGGCATTAAATTTCACAAGCATTTCGCGCGAGATTATCATCCGATTTATCATGGAACAAGACGCTCTTTCATCGCGTTATAATACATCGCCCGTTTATAATAATCCGTAACATGAGGTCAATCAAGCGCTCGGATTATGTCAATAAGCACGCGACATTTTATTGTGACAAATAATATTAATAATAAGAAAAAAAAAAAAGAGAAAATATAGCTGTTGAAAATATCTTATTTTAATGTAGTTGGCGAGAACAAAAGTTTCTTGTTCTCACTGTTAATTTATACTGCTTTGAAAAGCAAAATTAAAATAGTATATTTCCGAAAGAGAAAGACAGAGAGAGAGAGAGAGAGAGAGAGAGAGAAAGAGAGAGAAGAAGAGAGTTATTTTTCACGTTAATATCCGCGTAATAATATCAGAGTATTCCTGGCTAAATCACGATGAGGCATTCTCATTGGATTCTACGAGGCAGTATCGGATTATAGAAAGCTCAAGTCGCATCGGATTATGTGAAATTATATTACTCTGTTGTGCGGAATTAATTTACACACTCGTTCGTGTGACACGCTACATAATATCGCGTTTTACGTCACTGTAAATGAAACTCTTTCGATTCGTATATCTGTATTCCGTAGACGCAGACGTCAACGAAAAGATTTTTCTCCTCGATATTCAAGTAATTATTCATCTTTATAAGATAATATTATATTAATTGTAAGTTATCGAGAAAAATATCTATAAAAATAGATAGATAGATAGATCTAGAAAAATATATATAAAAGCGTTAAATTGTCAGATATATTATTCCAATTATGGGAATTAGTTCACATATCGGTTTACATATAAAATTCATCAGCATATAAATATGAATTAAAAACCTCGACATACTTTGTAATTAAACGTACACGTGATGTAATTAAAATGAATTTAATTGAGATTTTTGCGAAGCGCGTTAGCTAAGGAAGATTAGGGACGGAAATCGTAGACGGTAAACGTAATTTTCGAAATCACCGGTCGAGAAGCGTGCGGCGGATTAAAATTTATGACATAATTAGCGACGGTGTCATTAAGCGGAACATGGAAAAATGCAATCACACAAGCTCGTAGTACTCGGGTTCTCGGTTCTCGTGTACACAATCTACCTCATACTTCACGCCTTGTTAATTACCAGCTGCGAGCTGCGAGCTACGAGCACGAAGGTGCTTGGACATTTTTTTGATCGCGCCTTATTAAATTAATGTTGGCGTACCTCGAAGACAAGAAAATGCAATTTGCGACGATGAAAAGAATATTGATTACGATTATGTTGTTTCAGAGTAGATTATAAGACAATTCAACGAAACCGCTGCGAGATAAAAGCGTCTTTGCGATGAATCTCGAAAAAAGTAGAAAAAAAAAAACGCTAAGTTATAATAGTAATAAAGGAAAGGAGTTGAAGAATGCAAGAGCTTATTAAAACATTGTGAAACTAGCATCGTTGAAATTTTCATTAAAACAAGACGAGCGATGACAATCTTTTTAAATAAATTTTTAAATAAATATTTTATAAATACATTTATAAATAATATATATTTTAAATAAATTTTTAAATAAATATTTTATAAATACATTTATAAATAATATATATTTTAAATAAATTTTTAAATAAATCGACTTTAAAGTTCCGTAAACCAGAATTCGACAGCTCTCATTAGAATGTGTAATACTTGGTCATAAAATTTCAAATCGACGATATTTATTGAACGTGGTAACGGAGGTGGAGACGAGGAGAAGAGTCGACTTTATCGTATTTGTGATTGCGCCGTCTCCTCTTCGATCTCTCTCTCTCTCTCTTTCTCGTCACCGACCGAAGAAAGACTTTGTCGCGAAACTTTCGGAATTTCCGGCAAAGCCACGTCGCGAAATCCAGATCGAACTTAACGTACGAGCAGCGAAAGATCGATCCCGTCGCGCAAACCCCCACGAGGGAAGAAACTTTTCTGTCTCTCATCTCCCTCGGCCCTTCACGATCAACTTTATCTTGAGGGCCCTTCGAGCCCTCATCCGCCGCCGCACGAGAATTACTTTTGCTCTCGAGCCGCTCGTTCGTCTTCGTTCTGTATAAGCGAAATCGGGTAAGATTCAAACTTATTTGCGTTTACACGTAATCATGATTACGATATGATTGTCGAAAAAAAAAAGATCCTTAATTCCTACGAAATTTAAATCTGTACTCGCAATAAATATTTAACGAATATATAATATTTTAATATAAATAATATAACTTTTTTAATTTACAACAAATAATATATAATAAAGGAGAGGGTGGGTAAAATTTTGACCACTTTCTCACGGGCTTGAGCAACTCAAAAACTATAAAAAAATATATGTAACTTATGTTACACTTTTTGGGCAAAAATCTGCATATTTTTCCCACTCTCCTTTATAATATAATGATAAATTGTTTGTCTATTTATGGTTATTTGACAATTAAATGAAATAATATAACTGACAATGAGATGAGGAAAAACAAGGATGGAAGATGTTATATATATTATATATTATATATTATATATAATAATAAGTGCACGCGTTCTCGAATGAGGAGCATTAAAAGGATTTCGTAATTGTATAGCGGTAATGTGTTATAGGGCTTCATCCAATAAGAGGGAAGCCTTCGAGGTACGACCTGTAAACATGTAACACAGCGCATCGTCAAAGATAGAAGCCTACTCACGTAGATAGCATTTACCTTTCTCAGACCGTCGAGCGTAAAGTAGACTCTGACGCGAAACACTTCGTTTTATCGAACAGAAGGGACTTAAGTAAGTCACCGTATTTATTTCTTCATTCCCTCCCTTCGACCCTCCCTTCTTAAATCTTCCGCCGGTACACGCGTAAAGATCGCAGTACTCTGATGCGAAATGAACTAGAAACAGGAAGCTCCTTTCCTCGGATCGCAATATTCGAGAGAACCAACAATTTTTAAAAAAGGTCATAAAACGTCATTGAATCAATCGAATCACTGTTGTACGGCAATACAAGAGTAACGCGTCTCGCGTTCCCTTATTATTGCCAAAGTCTCATAAAATTATGCATGTCCAAATTTGTCGTAAAATGTCAAAAAATATGCAAAGTTATATAAATAATGAGTGTCACACGTACACCATTAACAATGGAAACGTATAAATTCATATACGTTTACAAAAAAAAAAAAAAAAAAAAAAAAAATTAATTGTTTTTTATCTTTATTAAATAATTTTAGTAAATAACTTTAGTAAACAATTGTTTATATTTAACGGAAAATTGCAAAGTTAAAAATATAATTTATAGATTTTATGTAAATATACAATTTTTTGTAATAAAAAAAAAATAATTATAAATTACAATCTTATGTAACTTTATTTAGCTTACATACAGCATAAATTTAAAATTAAGAACTTTTGGTTACACACACAATTTGACATACGCTACAAGATATACATGTAATATTTTCATGCAAATATTTCTACACTATTATTTATGTATGAAATAAAGTTTATACATAATATGTATGTGATTAAATTGTACAAATATATATATATATATATATATATATATATATATATATATACAAAATGTATTATTACAAAAACATTTTTAGAAATGAACTTTTAACATATAAACTGCTTATTTATCAGATCAAATCATAATTTTATTTACGAGATATAAATTTACTAATATATGTATATATATATATATATATATATATATATATATATATATACATCTTTAATAGATGGCCCCAATATTATTACCCACTGTAATAATTGTAATTATACACAAAATTTTACAGTGTATTTTATAAATTTTATAATAATAAATCGATAATAATCCGTAACCAATTTTAAGTCTTTTAAATTTTACAATATTTCATTTCAACCTTTACAATTATATATTCCGAATAATATTTATATGTATATCTTTCTCGCAGAATTTTCAAAAATAATTTTAATAACCTTGATACTCTTTTTCGATATATTTGTTATATAAGTTATTAAGTAGAGAACATAGTTTTCTACTTAATAACTTATCCAGACAATTTCTCCTTCTATGACAGAAATATTAAAGCCCGCTTGAAATTATACCGCGAAATCTTTCGTCGTTTTATGTACCGACAGTCGTGGAGACTGATTCAATATTCGATATCCGATTTTGATTATATTGATTCAATCTCGACACTGCGATTCATCGCAGAAAGAATGGCAAAGGGTGGGGGGGGGGGGGAGGAGGACGATCGGTTTTTCTTATATTAATATTATTTCTCCTCTCGCGCGTCTCTCTCTCTCTCTCCCTCGAGATCTGATATCTACCGGGATATGAATATGTAAAAGTGGTACAATTAATGAATCAAAAACATTATTATAGTCTACGAGTTGAGAATGGCTTCAATTGTGAGCGCGACACTTGTAAGAATTAAATTTAGCCTCGACAATTCCAAACCTACGTATCGGCTGATCTAAAAGTTAAGAAGTAGATTTTAATTTCAGCAGGATTGAGATTATCTCGTACTATAAAAATCGACCGACAAATGGGAGGGAGAGATAAATTTTAACACAGGGAAAAAAAGAGAAAAAAACCAAAGAGGTATGAATGTATGTAGTATAAAAATACGCGTATCCTATGTTTAGGCACTTTTACAACGTATTCCAAGCTCGTCAAAATTGGAAAGGAGCGATGTGTTCTCAATTTCCTTTTAAAAATAAAATTCCCAAATTGTGAACAAGTACACTTTGCCGGCCGAATTAATAAAAGTATAAGAAGATTTTGCGAAGAGAAAATAAATGTGGATAATTATTTTACATTTCCTGTAAAATACATATTTATTGGATGCTTGAATAAGTTTTTGCCGTTTACTAATAAATGTCGTAAATAATTCTACTCGTATGTAATATTTAAAATGGCTACACATGTATATAAAAGTACTTTATAAACAAGCTTTAAGATTTACTATACGACATTTGCTTAAAGTGTGTAAACAACAATTTTTTTTTATCGCATTGAAAATGTCAAATTTTGTGTCAATATAAAACAACAACGTTGCGGGAGGTTTTACTTCATTATTTTATTTTAAAGAAAAGTGCAGTGCATGAAAGTTATCGTTTTCACTTATTACGTGAAAAATGGGAAACTGTTACAGCTAACGATGGAAAATATTCTTTATTTTTCTATTCAAACAAAAGTCTTTTATTTAACAAAAGAAAAAAAAATGGTTCATGACAAAAATTTATTCAAGTAACCAATATGTATATCATCGCGCTTTATATAGGAAATTGAGATTCCTCACATCGTGTAGCGTCCACCTCGAAAATTCCGGTCGATCATGAATAGGTTGCGCCTGTCGCAGTGACGCCCATATATGGAGAATCAATTGCATTATGACGCGCAGGTCCAACTTTCCGCTAGTTCGTAATCTGCCTAACTCCCGAGGGCTCCCGACTGGCCGTTAATTGCGAGACAATAATTGAGTTTGAAAACAGCCCAGTTTGAACCTAGCACATGTCTATAATTCCCTTTCACTGCAAATTTCCAAGAAATATGTTAGTATACTTTTCCTCTCAAATGCCGATGCGCTCGGATCCTTTCAACTCGCATTGCATTCTCAATTACTGGCATTGATGCAAAAAAAAAAAAAAAAAAAAAAAAAAAAAAAAAAAAAGAAAAAAAAAAGAAAATAAAAAGAAAAGATAAAACAAATGTAATGTATGTATTGTATATTTCGTTGAGACGATAAGGGATCAAGGTGGACTTAATCGCACGAAGGTTATTGCGAGCAATTCCGTTGTGTTTAAAGAGACGACAGAGTATTCAGCCGCGCGCGAGGTTCGATGTTTAATTTTAACTTTTGCAGAACTTTCCTGCAGGGAGATCTATCAGCAACGCACAACTGACTCTAGGGTCTCTAGAGATGCGAATAGGCCGATGACAATTTCCGCGTTTGCCAATGCAGTTCCCGCTCTATGTTTCTACTTATCGCAGCAGCCATATTATTTATCTAGAAGAAGGAGTAACTCAATTAACTTTTGACCTAAAGTATTATATGCACATATTCTGTTTGACAGCCTATATTTTAAGTCGATCTTGAACATGTTATTTTTTTGTAACGTACATTAAATACGTCAAATACACAGCACTTTCTAGGCTTGTTACTTGTTACTGTTTTTCAATTACATTTTTTCCATTATTCGTGTATGAAATTATAATTTGTTCTTCAAGTTGTGTGTGCGTGTGCGTGTGTGTGTCTGGTTTATCTGATTTATGTAAGTCAATTGCGAGATGCTAAAATATGACCATATATCCAACTATTACTATTTATGTTAAGATTTTCTCTCTCTCTCTCTCTCTCTCTCTCTCTCTCTTACTTTGTTTCCTTTTTTTCATTATTAATTAATGTAACTCAAGTGTCTGTTTTCCGCCAACTAATAGGACGGATACTCTGTCGCGAAATCCATCACTTTGGTAAGCTGCTCATTTCGTTTAGTAAATTGACTACGTGCACGAAATATACGACGAAACCAGCCTGCGCGGTTACCGAACGACTTGCAAACAGACGTGGCCGAGAAGCGGTAAGATTAACGCATCTGGGAACAAAACGAGCCCGCTGAAGGAAGACGGCCGCCATCGTTCGTGGACGAATACACCCAAGGATCCCTCGCACGGCGACGAGGATAAATGTAGTATCCTCCCCAAGAAATATTTACGAGCTAAAATTGAATATCCGTCCGAGCCGGCGACCCGATATATTTTTCTAAAAAAATTTAAAGGATGAAAAACAAAGTCGGGGGTCGGATCTCTAATCGCGAGTTGACGATATTCTAATTCCACGTGCCTAGGATATTATAATAGTCTGCGTGTAACAAATTAATCGCATAAATGCACATTTACAATCGCTCTATCCAACACTCTCAATTATATCCTATTGTCATCTCCTTTGAGATTATACAAGTATGGACTGCTACTATCCTATAACAGATAGCAAAATCAAGCGCATAATATTCTTAAGTACAACGGTGTTGGTCACTCGCATTTTGCGCGCGAAATACACAGTCTTATCAGTTAGATTTTGTCAAATTCTATTATATTATTTAATATTATTTAATTCTTATTATTTAACAATAAACTGACACTTTTAATTATTTTATTCGCAATTTATAAGGTTACATCTATTATCTCTACTCTTTAGGATCACAAGCACAAACTGCATCTAATTTTTAGTTCTTCTGGTCACTGGTGGTGCTCTTATCTGACAACCAACATAGCAATTGGCAGTCTATACTTATATGTATGGTATATAATCAAAGGTCATTTCCATTTTTTATATTTTTCAATCTCTCGTATTTAACATTTACATTCGATGCGCCGCGCCGGCGGATTCATGTCGGGAAAAATTTTTTATTCGTCCGGGGATCTCTGATACTCTCTCTCTCTCTCTTCCCCACTCAGGTTTGCTCAGATAATATTTTTTTCCGCGCGCAACCGATTAAAAAAAGTACCTAACCCGTGGGGAAAGGCTTGAAATCTGATTCGGGATTCTCTCATTTTTTTCCACTGGGAAATGAGAGAAGATTTGATAAGGAAAAAGTGAGAATCTCTCTTCAGTTATCTTGCCGATTCATTTGCACTTTAGCATTGTTATTTCGCCCCTCTCCTCTTCTTTTTTTATCAAGCAATTAATTAATTTTGTTTGTTCCACTCGAAAAGGAGAGATTTTATTTTTTTCTTCTCGGGAAAAAGTGCAATAATTTTGTAAACTCGGGGAAACTCCTTTGGGAAAACCTTGGGGGAACCAAAGGTGGTGGTAAAAGGAAGGAGGCGAAGAATAATTCTCTTCTAAGCATATAGAGGGCGTTTCGTGAACTCCAAAATGCGAGGGTTGACTCACACCAGACGCGCATTAATATTCATTTAGTAAAACCATCTATAGGATGGAAACTACCCTCGACCTATTTCCTCTATTACCCGTACGTATGTAAAAAAAACTCATAGGAAAGTAGGTTATACCCGCGACATTGCCGCGATGTATTTCGTATGTACCTATAAATTATGTGGCGGAAAATTCTGTTTTATCTCTCTCTTACCATTTTAATAGAACCCCTATAACTTCATAAAATGCATTACTTCCAAAAATGTACAGTGAATGCGTATGACTTTCTTCTCGCAATTTTTCTCTAACATAAAATCTGAGGTAACATAAAACTATGAAAGAAAAAACTTAATAAATTTTAAGACATAACACAGGTTGGATTTAAAATAAATATGTTTTCTTGGAAAGTCGAATATGATTATATTTACGACCAAAGTGACCCTCTTTCCAAATTCCCCACGACGTAATCGGGGATAAACGTTTCGCAAAGGGTTGAAAAAAATCGAGCAACTAGTATATTGTTCACGTTTGGCGGAGTGGTTTTGGCCGGTCGCCTAATTATCCCGCCCAACACACCGCGCGAAACACACATCGCTCCGTTGTATCATGAAGTAAGGATTGTTTTTGCAGCGTATAATTATAGACTCAAGCGACCCAGGCGAGAGAGGGATTCTCGATCGAGCCGACTCTCGATCCCCTAACTCGACCCTCTCGCTCGTGCCACGAATAATGATCCTCGAATAATGTCGCAATAATGTTTCGTTTCTACGATCGAATCGCTTGTAACGCTTTATCGGAAAGAAGACACATCTTCTCTCGAGGTCGCCGGCCTCGCAAACTCGGTCACGATAAACTATCTTAAGAGATTCGATAACGCTAAATAAATTTTCAAAGTCTTTGGTTTATTAATGGATTTAAAATCGATTAGAGGATTTATATTACATATGCATATTTCCAGGACAGAAACCTCACGTATTAAATATATGTTTAATTTTAATGCCAAAATACGTTACATTTTCTTTATTTTTTTTTTTTTTTTGGATTTAAATAGCTTGTATTTTTTGTGAAATTAATTTTGGAAAATAGGTAGCAAAAATTGTACATATCTTAATCTGAAACACACGTTGAAAAGTTAATTCTTTCAACTGAATCTTTTTCACTAGAATCATAAATTCAAATTACAGTTGCAAATTATAAATTTTATTCTATGCAATAAACGGAACGCAACGTAAATATTTACCAAGTGAAATGAATTCGAATAAAAGTTTAAATCCGATTGAGCGTAATATAAGCGATATAAGCTAATATTTATTTCATAAGTGAGTACTCAATTGTGATAATATTATTTAATTTTTCTTTGATTGTCTTTTTTGTTACATTTACTCGAAACAAAAGTCGTTCTTATAAATAAAAAAAAATTGAATTATACATGGCGTTGTTTTGAAGTACAAATGATGAAAATATAATTTAGAAAAATAACCTGACGGATAATTGTTGAATATTTCATTACCGAATCAAAGGCAGGTCGTCCGTAAAATAACTCTACACGTTTATTTGACAAAAATTGTAGCGTAATATTTACAGTGATTTATTAGAAAGTAACCTGCGACAAACAAATAGGTCACGCAATCGATTTTCTAGAATCTATCATCTTTTCGCGTGTACGAATAAAAATATCGATTGAGTGCCTGATTAGATCGTAGATGAAATCTGATAAAAATCTGATAAATAAATAAAAGTAATAAATTGTTTTTCTATAAAGTTTATCTGTGTATTGAATTAATTTTAATTCTTGGAATATATTTGAATTAATTTTTACAGAATTTAATTTTAGACTTCTCTCTTTCGTTTAAAATATATAAAACAAGTTTAAATTTATTGCGTACGATTTCTCTTACGTAATTATTAGCAAGACATATCTCTTTCTTTACACAGCTTCTTTCCCAACACAAAAAGAATGAAAAGGGCGGTTGAAAGAAATTTCAGGATTTGAAATTCAAAGTACGAATCATTCCAACGGCGCACTTGCGAGGTAAAGCGGCTAAAAATAAAGAAATTAAGTTACGCGTCTCCGTTCGTCGTGCCCTTTTGATCTTTAACACGTCGGAATTCAATTTTTCTGTCAGCTCGTTTCAAGTCGATCCGACAAAGTAAAGCGTAAATTATCGCGCTTTTCTTGCCTATTTTTTTTGCAGGTTTTTGCAGGTTTTTGCAGGTTGTGATCCCAGAATCTCTTCTCTTTCTTCACGCAAATGAAAGATCGCACGTACAAGGTCGTTTGATGTTAGAACAACGTCGATGTTCTGGTCGGAGATGTTCGTGTAACGCTTTCCTTTTATTCCTCGTACCGTAATGTGTACTTGTACTTAAACGTAGCTTCCTCGAGATTCCCGTAATATAAGAGAGATTTGCGAGATGCTTCGTGAAAATCTAGAATACTTTCCAGCGCGCTCGTATGCGAAAAAAAAAAAAAAAAAAAAAAAAAGGAAAAATTTGACACGGTGAGTATGAAATGCGAGGGCGAATAATCCGCTTCCAATCTGATTGGTATTGTGCTCTCTGAAGTCAATATGGATCACTCTCTCGCGTTGGAGAGCCCTCGTCATTCATGCCTGATCCGTTCGTACTTCGTCGCCGTACTTTATCGCCGAGAGAATCGCGGGATAAAATTTCAACGCCAGAGACAGAAGCGGTACATGCGTACCGTGAGTTATAAACAAATTTCGTCGCCATTATTTCGTGCCGGATATATGTGATTGCAAAAATAATTGGCTTTTTTTTCTCTTTTTCAATTTCTTTGTTCGAGTACACTTTATATTTATAAAATGAGAATTTTAAAATTCACGACAAAAGTGCAGAAAAATGCAAGTGAATTGCAGAAAAAAAAAAAAGTGCGAAAAACGTGAGAGAATATGAATAAACCTTTTTAATAAGCTTTAGCTGTGCGCGAGTTGCTAAAACATTTTTATGGTAGCTCGACGATATCGCAACGCGCCGATAAATATACGAACAGAGACAGATTCAAAAAGTCGTATATAATAATTTATCGACATTCGCGCGTCAATGTCTCGAAAAGCTGCAGCGTGACTGACGGCCGGGAAAATATTTTTCTCATTGTTGCAAAAGTACTTTACGTTATCACGAGTGTCCCTTTCTCTCGTAAAGGGCAGACTGCTTTCTTCGTCTATCTTTAATACGCTTACACGGCAAGCGTTTGATAAGATATTTATCAGCGCATTTTGTGGACAGAGCACGGAAATTCCGAGCGCGCAAGAGATACGCAAGTTATTCTGCGTTCCATGCACATCTATATACGTGCACTAAATATACATATACATATATTCTCTTTCTCTCTCTTTCTCTCCATCTTTCTCTTTCTCGCGCGTTAACGGACAAGAGGACGAAGATAGCGGAAATACGCCTCCGGTACGTGACGACGCCTCTTTTGACAGACACCTTCTGTGTGCGCGTCCTCTCCTCTATCCATTCTCTACCCTCTCTCTCTCTCTCTCTCTCTCTCTCTCTCTCTCTCTCTCTCTCTCTCTCTCTCTCTCTCTCTCTTTCCAGACTAACATAACTGGAACAAAAGTTTCGACACACACACACACACACACACACACACACATACACTGTCAACTGCCATGGCAAAGATAATGTAAAAGCCTCTTTGTAGCTTTGAGTCTTCCTTTAAAGACAAAACAAAAGAGAGAAAGACAGAGAGAGAGAGAGAGAGAGAGAGAGAAGAGAAAGCGGGAGGCAAGGATGGCATCGTCGGCAACTGAATACGAAGGGGCTATCTTAATTGCAACTCGATGTAGGGGAGGGAAATTGAAAAGATGCATAGTCTGAGATTGGCTAGAGGGGAACAATACCCAAATAAAGTAAAATTACCAGTAGGGGAAAGTGGGCATGAAAGAGAGCCACGTTTTGAAAAAGATACTTTAATTTTTTTGAAAGTTTCTGAACGCATTTCAAAGATGTTTTAGTTTTTATACAGCAACCTTAGATGGCTGTCGTCCACAAAAATTTGACATTTCTTTGAAATGCGTTCAGAAATTTCTAAAAAAATAAAAGTGTCTCTTTCAAAACCTGTCTCTTTCATACTCACACACTTTCCCTAAATTGTTCTCTCGATTCCTAATTGAATGTATCGTTTGCGATTGATATTTCATTCAGTTTCAGCATCGCTCGTCTTGGAAAAAATAAATAAAAAATATCCTACGCATGAATTTCGAGTGTGGGGACGAGTGTGGCTACGCACTGCGTACCGACAGAACGGAACGTGACGTTGAGCCCAGTGGGGATCCCATATGTCTTAACGAGGTTTTTATAAGAATAAATATAAGAATAATATATATTGTAATAAAGGGAGGCATAAAGTAAAAGTAGGTCGATAAGACCTTTTTGGCAAAGGCTGAAAGAAAAAACGGATTTTTCGCATGGATTTCACTACTTGTATTCCTGTGACGTTGTATTCGTTCGCTCCCCTCCGCCCCTCTCCAAAGAAGAAAAAAAAAATGTATCTCGAAGGGTGTAATAATTACACTGTAATTATGAAGGGGAAGCGACAAGAACTTGGGAAAAACTTTTCTCTCTCTCTCTCTCTCTCTCTCTCTCTCTCTCTCTCTCTCTCTCTCTCTCTCGGAACAAAGATATACAAAGATAAACGTCGAGCGTCTCGACGTTCCGAAGTAACGTTCCTAAGAGAAAATACAGTCGGTGACCTGATCTCTCTAACCGACCAAGTACACCGCGTACGTATTCACCCCCTTCCTGTAGACGACGCGCGTCTATTTTCACCAAGCGTGAGTTATTAACGGATCGGCGTCTCAGGCCGCGACGTGCATACCCCGTGAGTCGCACTTGTTGTCTCTTGATGTAATAATAGTATTCTCGACGATATATACACTATTTGTCGAAACACATAAACTGTCGTTGAAACACCTCCCGCGACAAAGTCGCGGCGGATAAGAACGCGATTCGCCATGTTATTGTGCGATTTATTGAGAAAATTTTCCGTACAATTTTTTATCCGCATATCATATTCTCGAAAATGGCGAAGCTCTTTCTCGCTAATTTCGGGCTCGTGATTTGCTAATTACGTAATACGCCAGAGAGTACTTATAGGCAGGAATGCCTATTTAACTTGTATACACTAAGTAGGAATGACTCTTCTTAAAGAGAGACGAATTCAAAAGTAACTTTTGACAACTTTAAAACACATTGGGTCTACGGCTAACAATAAGAAAGAAAAGGAAAGAGATGGATTGCATTTTATTAAATAATTCGCGAAATCCTCGTTTAGCACTCTTCTCGATGCGTGAGTCATAACTTAGATAGCTGTAACATAGTTAGTCAGTTATGACGCATAAATTACCCGTCCGCTGGCGCGCAGGGTTTATGTGGTTTATAAATACCTGGATTTATTACACGTCGCTCGATTGTACGGATGTCCAACTATCAACACTGTGATTTAGTGAACGCGCTGGATTCCTTCTATCATTTTTGCCAAAAATTAATTGAAATTTCAATAGAGTTAATCGTTCCATCGGACAAGAATGAAAGATAAAAGTTGGATTTATGATTTTCTTTTTTTAAAATAAATATTTTATTTTTAATGGATTTTTTGATAAATTACATTAATAAATTATATATATTAATAGGTGATAAAACATGAAAAATTAATTATAAAAGTCGCGTATATTACTTTATTCAAATAAAATGCTTTTTTTATTAAAAGAAGGATAAAAATAGAAATTTAAAGAAGCAACATGTAATGTGGACAAATTACTTTTTTAATATTTCGCAATCAATTTTATTATTTTCATATATCATCCGAATCACCGTCGAGTTGCCATAAGCGCATGTGTGTAACGTTTATGATCAAAACAAGAGACTCCACATGTACGGAGTCTACGCGCACGCGGGTCTACTCGTGTGTGCCCACCCACGTATACTCAAATACATATGTTCGACATACACATACTTGCACGTGTATTCCAACTCATTGTCAGAAAAATGTATCTTTCCATTAGACTCTCCGTTGCAGATCTCATCCGATCTCGATTTTCATCTGTCGATACCACGTGATCAACATTTCTACAGCTCCGAAAAGATCAATCAATTTTCCATCATACCCCCTTGGCGATCAATTGATCTTTCATCGCATTATCCCAATAATCAATTAAATAAAATATCAATCATGTAATTTATGTATAATCTAGGTCAGTGCTTTCCCCTCACTTTTTTAAACAGCCATTAATTTCCTTGCACGATTACTATTATAGCACATTCGCACACTCTCACATTGAATTCTCTTGCAAATCAATAAAAGCCAAACACAAACAAAGTTTCTACATGTGATAAAGAAATTAATCGATCGGAAAACACTGATCTAGGTGGTTGCGACCGATCGGTACTTGCGCAATTCAATCTTCCCGTATAGGAATGAGAATAATGAAGTGTTTAAGCAACTTGCCAATTGATGATTAGCTCTGCGTACGGAATGGCTTAACCACGACGTCGACGACAACAACGGTGGGGCACTGTTTCGATCGACTATAGACTCTCGACAACGTGGCAATCGGACGGTCGGCCACGATTTGTCGTTTGACGGATGGGTCGATTGGATTAGGTCGGTCGGTCGGTCGGTCGGTTGGTCGGTTGGTCGGTCGGTCGGTCGGTTGGTCGGTCGGTCGGTCGGTCGGTCGGTCGGTCGGTCGGTTGGTTGGTCGGTTGATAAGAGAGAAGAGAGACAGAGAGAAAGAGAAAGAGAGAGAAAGAAGAGAACAGGTAATAGGTTCTTGGACCTGGATGATGGTACGTGGTGCAGCAGGGCCGGGGGCTGACGCGACACTGCTCGCGAGCGCGTATTACGCGCGCGCACCGCGCGCATCCGCCGGCGCGCATATCCGGCCCTCGTGCTCATGTGCGCCTAACACCGGAATATAGCCAATCCCGGAAGAGAGCGGGATAAGGAACGTGCACGAGGGATAAAGCGCTCGAAGGGCGCGCGCTCTGGCTCTGGCTACCCCCTACGAGGTAGGTTGGTCGAGTGACCGTAGAATTTCAAATTGGATCGACGTGTAATGAATTTACTCCTTATTGCCGTGAAAGAGTGTTAAGTATCTCGGTAAGTGATTTCCAAACCTGTATGCGCTCCGTCTTTTCTCTAAGCGGCGGATTCAGACTGTATTACATTTTTATTTGCAGAAACAAGTATAAATACATATCACTGGAGAAAATCTCTCTTCTTCCCCGTCCCCCTCTCTCCCTCCCCCCCTCCCAAGATGTAATGTCTCTTGTCGGACATCTGACTGTTTGAATCCCATATATAAGACGTCTCTCTCTCTCTCTCTCTCTCTTTTGAAAATTCTATGTTTTATAATATTCTTTTTTATCTTGAATAATTAAAAAATTATGAAAAGTGTAAATATATATATATATATACAATTACTAGATAATATTAATTGCTGATGATCTATGCAATTAGACTTGTTAACAGTGGCGTAACTAAAGGAAGGTGCTATGAGAGCTCGAGCGGCCCCTCCGCCCCCAAGACTTCAAATTAATGACTAAAAATCTCAAGAAAAAATTTTATTAATTTTTAATAATAAATAAACGGTAGTCTTCGAAGATAGAGAAATATTTTTAATTCTCTCCCCGAAAGATCTGGCTACACTCTTGCTCGTTAAAATAAGCTGCACATATATATTCTATTATAAATTGAAATTTTATATGTATATATAATATATAAAATATATCAAAAAAGATTTATTTGCGTTTCTCACAATAGTTACTGTAAATTACGTATTTATAGGATACCAGCATATTGAATCAGCATATACATTGAGCTACTGCAAAATGGAGTAAGTTCAGAGAGACTTCAACTTAATTTCAAGCAATTGCAAGAAAGTATCATTTATAGTCGAGTGACTTCTTCCTCCTGATAGCGGGGCAAACTGCCGTTATATAAGCGAAGTGGAAAGGAGAAAGAATGCAAACTTCCATCAAAGACGCTCGATTAGAATCAACAAAAGCTTGCAACAGGTCAGAAGATGTGTCCTGCATACACGATTGATGGTTCTTTCAACGCGAGATATTTCTTATGGCATTATTGAACGTTGAATAACATTGACGATCGTTTTCCGCTGCGACAATTTCTAAATGACAATCTCAAGAAGATAAATATATACTTGGATCTAATTTACAGACATGTAATATAAACGAATTGTTAATCACACAAGATTTTGAACTCGGACATTTCAATCTAGATAAATATAGTAAATCCTTGTATAACGGTAAGGATCTGTTTCGTATTATATAATACCGCTCTTATGGATTACATAGAGCTTGAAAATTTTTATTATTATTAAATGTTTATTATAAAAAAAAAAAAAGCATAAAACTTGTCTTCAACACCTTATAACAATAAAATATTTTTTATTTTATTTTAAAGCAAAATAAAAAAAAAATAATTTAAGTTCTTCATTGTGTGTAACTTAAATTATGTAATTTTTTATTATAATACATAAGCTGACGAAATAAAATCGAATTTAAGTATAACAATTACAAATTTTAAAATTTTCCTATCGTGTTGTCGAGGCTTGTCACATTTTTTTAATAGAACTTTCACGCTATGCAAAAATTTATTGTGTGTGTGTGTGTGTGTGTGTGTGTGTGTGTGTGTGTGTATTTATATTACAGCTTCGAAATACACTGTTTTGAACTAGAAATTGAATTCGGAGATCTCGCCAGGTAGTTTCGTGTCAATAGTGACTACTGGATATGCAGGAATAACGGAAATCGGCATCGATTCACGGTCGCATCTCTCATACATTGGTATGCGTGTCACAGTGGTCTCGTTGTTCCCGTTTGACGTCCCGCGACGGGAAAATATCACGGATAAAGTAGCAACATATTTGAAAAGCAGTCGCGGTGTCGGAGCGAAAATAACCGAGAGAACGATGATACTGCCTCGTGTATCCGAGAGTATGCACGACAATGCACTTGCGAGCTGTATGTTTCTCCGAGACGACGATAAAAATTTCTGACAATTATAAGAAAAAGAGTTGCGGAGAACGAGAAAGAGAGAGAGAGAGAGAGAGAGAGAGAGAGAGAAAGAAAGAGAGAGGAGGGGGATGCATTAAAAAATAAAAACATTCGACGAAAATATGTGAAATCAGATTTATGTTAATTTTAATATAATGTCAACGTGAATTTTAAATATAAATTGTATAGATGAAATTATCGATTGTTATTATGAATTAAAGTTATAATTTTATTAAAATTATGATTTATGAAATTATAATTTGTAATCTGAAAAAGTATCAAGTTTATTTTTAGTAAGTAATATTTTTCCAATTATAATCTTTGCAGAAAAAGATTACTAATATAAATATAATATTACTATCTGACAAGTGTGTGATCTAAAATCGTTGTAACGTGAATTAGCATTAAATAGCAATGTAAATTAAAATTTATTTCTGTCTCGCGTTAGCAAAAGACATTACTTTGCTTATTGATGAGCTATTTCAAAGTAAATTAAAACGCAGTAAACGAGAGAGGCAATTGTTTTCGGATAACTTCTTCTTCTCGGGCTTCGCATAAAGCTGGACCACGGAACTGAATGATTAATTCGAGAATTAAATTGTCAAAGGAAGCGCTATCGTTATTTACTCTTTTCTTTCATCTTTTGCTTTTTATAATCGGATTCCGTCGTCGGTATCCTCCGATATGATATCTTCTCATTATATCTGAAATTGTCTTTCGCGTTGTTTTTTTGTCTTTAAGGAAATTAGCATTTATCCGTTGGCGGAATCGATTGTGATCAGCGTTACGTACATAAGAAAGTGCCCGCCCGTTTATTACGTTTCATTAAATCTTCGCGTTTGATCGGATTATTTCAATCGCTACACGCTCGTTATTTCAGCATGCAAATGTGACGATAACGAGAAAAAATTAAATGTTAGATATAAACTTAACGACATTTAAAGGTAAGTTTATCGTTTTATTAAATACGTACATAAGAAAAAAAAAAAAAAACTTATCACGCGTTGTAGCGTTTAATGTATGCAAAGAATACTATTCGATATAAATACGATAATAATCCACTATCGTGTAAATTTCTTCACTAAATTTTTTTACGTAGATTTATTACACAGTTTAATAAAAAAAATAAAGATAATGATTATTTAAAAAATACACCGTGTATCAGCAACAGCTTTTAATTTTCTTGCAACATAGAATCAAAAAATATATTTTATTAAAAAGAAAAAAAAACAAATAAATAAAACAGAGAAAACTTTATTCTAAAAAACAATTTCTGACGCAACACATTTCCAAATGAGAAACTAACAAAGCAGGAAAATATATTAATAAATCGGAGAAGAAGAGTATATAAAGAACCTCTCTTCAATTGTAATCAACTTGCTTGGTCATGATTTAAAAATGAAAAAAGAGAAGAGAAAAATACATAAATATTATAATTATTATTAAATATATTGAAAGATTAAAATAATTATCTTCCGATTAAAGAGAGTTCCAAAAAATTGTGCTTGCAATAAACAAAGAGTATGGAAATTTTCGTGACGGAATGAACGAAACGGATCATCTTTATTTCTTTAATGAATATATGTATTTCATTAAAATTGTTATTTTCTTCTTTGTTCTCAATTCTCATAACTAAGTTGATTACACTCGCGGACATTCTCGTTAAACTATTTTTCTTCTGTTTTTTTATCTTCTTGCTTTTCACCTTTGTTAACCGCACTTCAAAGTGTTGCTCCGGGGACTGTATTCTTACAAAAGTGAAAGCCTGTTCCTTCCGTTTGACTACCCTTGTCTTTTACATCCTTTGACTCCACGACATGGCCCGGAAGCTGCTGACTACTTGTGAACGGTACTGATGCTCCGGGACTTAATTTAAAGAGAAGTTGGTTCGAAAGATTTCACTGATTTTCGCAGCTCTTGATTATTTACTAATAACTAATATACTACACACACACACACACACACACACACACAACTAAATATATTATCCTATAATTATAATATTTTATATCTCTTTACATGATTATGATTTATATTATTTAATGCGCACATCGCGTCGTTTCCTTTGATATATACAATATTTTACAATATCGCGTAATATACTATTGAGTGCCGAGAGGTGTAAGAGATTAACAAACTGTTCAGCTAATCATTAATAAGAGTCTGGAAAAACGAAATTATTTGAAAATGTAATTTATGCTACTACTTTAAATATATGTTGATAACTCGTGTGCTGTGATTATTGCGTTCGAGAGACTCTTTTTACCGTAATCATTTCGCGACGTGATTAGACATTATTATTATCTCTATTACACGTTCGGTGTTGTTATTAGCTTGCATCTATGACGAGAATATCACGTTTTGCAGATTTTATTGCCGTCGGACGCATTTTCAGCGATCCACGATGGGTGCATTTCCACGATATTATGTTCATCGAGGCTTCCGGCAACAAGAAATACGCAGTCTAACGCACTCGGAAGGGCGGTGAAAGTGCGTCAGAATGGGGCGACCCACACTTGTGTATGTACCTACACACGAGTGTGCAGTGTAACTCGTTGCAGCGCGACGAAGCTCGACATTAAAGAGCCCCTGGCAATATATCGAGGGCGAGGCGCAGGAGAGCGACTTGGCAGGACCTGGAGGATACGGAGAGCGTAATGTAAACTAATTAGCAACGAGTCTACGTCAATTAAGCCCACTAGAGTGCCTCTCGCGGTGACATTCCGCCGCATCGGCGTCCCGTGCCGTGACAATGATGCACCTACCGGGTACCGGGTATCTCGTGGAGATCGAAAACCATCGATCCGGCCGGGATTCCTCGCAAGCTACGCATTCGATTCAATATCAAATATTTTCTCCTGAAATTTAATTTTTTATCACATAATTGTGCATACAAAAAAAAAACGGCAAAGCGTGAGTTTTTGGCTCGGTTTAGAACTCTGCAATTAGGGTAGATGAGACTATATAGTCCATATTAAATTAATATATGTATGTAAGGGCTAATCGTGATAACATTTTAATCTATATATCGTCTATATTCTACGATTAGTATGATAACTATAGTCTATATATAATATAGTCCATATAGATGACTGTATGTAAGGACTATATGTAATGTTCTTTTTCAAATTGTCTTATTAAAATATTTCGCATCTTGTGAAACGTGAAAGGAGCTATAAATGTTGAGTTGACGTGAGCTGGATGTAACACGCTAATAGGAAAATACTAAAACGGGAAATTACGCTCGTCCTGTGACGTCCGTCGTATCCGCTTGATCGAACGTGGCTCGCAATTATCTCATCTAGGATGAACGGTATCGAATCATGTGCTCGAATTCATGACATGTTGTAGAATACTCGACGGATTATTATTCTGCGTCATAAGCAACGCCGAGGATATTTTAAATTTTCTCATCACCCGTCGTAGTATGATAAAAATACCGTTCGACGATATTTTCGTTCGAGCCTTTAATCGACGATAATGCAAATTCTACTATCACTATTGTGTGTGAAGTTTGATTCGTTCGCGAACGCATCGTTTGCAACATCCCACGCGCATTTCCATCGAAATCCGGCATACCGCACTTTGGAACTTCGGCAACTTCGATCGTCCGAGCCGAGATGCGATTGCGGGATTAATCAACGTTGCATACACACACACACACGTTCTCACCTGGTATATGTATGTACACATGTACGCGCCATTCTCACGTATCGCCATGATATCCGCCATAATCGATACTCGCGTTTGATATATATATATATATATATATATATATATATATATATATACTAATAAAATAGTAGCTGCCTCAATATATCTATAGACAGTCACTATTTTATTTATAATTTGAGATATGATACTCTCGGAACGCGCTGTCACTTATGCATTATCCAACCAGAACGGATGACGTCTTTCCTCTTTCCCGATCGCTCTCACACCGCGAGTCACCAACAAAGTGGATTTATGTGACGGAAAACTTGCCGATATCTGCCTCTCTTCTGTGACAAACATTTTTCTTGAGTGCAGCTCCGTACGTGTAGCTCTCCTCTCTCTCTCTCTCTCTCTCTCTCTCTCTCTCTCTCTCTCTCTCTCTCTCTCTCTCTCTCTCTCTCTCTCTCTCTCTCTCTCTCTCTCTCTCTCTCTCTCTCTCTCTCTCTCTCTCTCTCTCTCTCTCTCTCTCTCTCTCTCTCTCTCTCTCTCTCTCTCTCTCTCTCTCTCTCTCTCTCTCTCTCTCTCTCTCTCTCTCTCTCTCTCTCTCTCTCTCTCTCTCTCTCTCTCCTCTCTCTCTCTCTCCTCTCTCTCCTCTCTCTCTCTCTCTCTCTCTCTCCCTCTCTCTCCCTCTCTCTCCTCTCTCTCCCTCTCTCTCTCTCTCTCTCTCTCTCTCTCTCTCTCTCTCTCTCTCTCTCTCTCTCTCTCTCTCTCTCTCTCTCTCTCTCTCTCTCTCTCTCTCTCTCTCTCTCTCTCTCTCTCTATGTATATATTCAATTTCGCGGGCTGCTGCTATCTAACTAAAAGCGGGGCGGCCCGTTCCATCAAAAGGGGACCGATAAATCAGTTCTGAGAATCGCGCTTTCGAGAAAAGGGTGGAAAATCTATTTGCGACAAACTTCTAAGAGAGAAACCTTTGTTCTCTGTTAAGCGATCGGAAGAAGTGTATTATATTTATGAATTTTAATCAACGGAAGATGGAAGATATTTGTGAAATATAAAAGGCGTTTGCCATATTAATCGCATCTACAATTTTCGATTTTAATTATCATAAATGTTTATTGTTTATGATTTAATTATTAATTTTTCACGTAAACTTCTGTTATGTAAAATATAGTATATTTAAAATTCACATATTCCTTTATGTCTAATATTTCATATTTAGTTTCTTGCGCTCGTTCTCTCTCTCTCTCTCTCTCTCTCTTTCTCAAGAGAATACCAGCGGTAAAATACGAAATATATATTTACATGAAACTTCCCTTTTTATATATAAAAAGAAATTTAATTATTATGTAGATTTAAAAAACTCTGCATGTAGGTACAGGATTTCTATAACGTCAATTTCTATCCCTATATTTCGGAAATGATTTAAATTTTCGAAAAATCACGAAACGTGTGTTCGAATATTTCAAAAGCTCCTAATGGAATGCAAAGGAAGGGACTAAACTCAAAAATTTTAAATATACTTTTATGAATAATCAGACAAATTAATTGATGTAGAGAAAACACAAGTTGTCTTAAAGAAAAAATATGAATTTGCAACGAGCAGTTACATATTTTTTCTTTAAAAGAACTATGTATTTTCTTTATATAAATCTGTGCATAAAAGTATTAAGATAAGATTACCGAACATTGAATGTTTTACGAGATATTTTATATTTTATTTCAAAATACTGTAACTTTTGAGTCTCATAATTCGGAAAATAAAAAATTATTTCATTACAGCGTTTTCGAGATAAGCTATAAGAATCTAAAAGTAAAAAATAAGAGGTTTCCATTTGAAATTTTTAAGTTGGATCCCTTCCCCCCTCTTGCATCCCCCAACCCTCTTAAAAGAGTAGCGCCACGATCGAACATGTGTTTTGTAATTTTTCAAAATTATGAACCGTTTCCGAAATATAAAAGTAGGAACTGACTGATAGAAACCCTATATAAATAATATTTAAAACTGTCTTTTTTTCTCCTAAATTAAAAAATTGTTTTATAATTTTGCATTTTCAATAATTTTATAATTAAATCTGCGCTATCAATTGCAACGATGAATATTGTGAACACAATTGTCATACATATCTTGTATGTGAAAACTCAAATAAATAAATCTTTGTATTCGTAACGTTAGATATAAAGTATGGATTTATTGGACAAACACAGTTTTCATGTTACATAGAAAACTGATGGTGGAAAATAATAAATTTGCCGATAAGACACTCGCGTTAGGTTGAAAGTTTCGCGAAAGAATCCGCGAATATCGCGGATATTGATCGATATTCCTGCCGTTTCGCACATCAAGGGCCTTCCGTCTGGCGGCTTTAAGCTCGTGGCTAATAAGGACTTCATCAAGTTACCGTGAGCCACGGGAAGAGCAGAAATTCAGTATATAGCGAGCGGGATTGCGCAAATTTCGTAGATTATATCGCGAAATTAGCTAATCCGCGCTACTCCGAGTAATCGCGAGTAAATTCCATGAAAATTCGACGTTACAAAATGGATTTCGCGAGAATAAATATAGCCAACAGATTATTCGGCTGCGAAAATTATTATACGTCGGTTTTCTCTTAAGATCGTCTGATGAACACCAAGCTCTCGCAACTTGTCATTTTCAAAATTTGTAACACGTTAAAGACCGCGCGACAGAAAACAAAATTACACAGACATGATTTTCCTCGGAATAAATAATATACTACTTTTTCTGTACGTCGATATATTTAATATCTCTATATTTAATTTCCCTATGTTGAAATTACCGTTTTACCATTTCCAATAAAATAGCCATATCGCACACTAAAGTAGACACAGTATGTACACAGAGATGATCAATTTAATCTAACAATAAGAATTATTACCAATTAAATATTATATTATTTCAATATAAAATAAATAACGAAAATTAAAAATGAATGAAAAATAAAGAGAGTAAACAGATTTTATCTCTGTACATTACAACTTGAAGGTTATCAACATAAACGTTTAATTAAACTTTCATAATAATACAACATACATTTTAATATTCAATTTAATCTCATTATTCATTTGTCAGTATAATTATAATATTAATAATCACAATTGCAAAAATTATTGCTAGATCGTTTGAACTCTTTTTTTTTTTTTACTATACTTGACTTTTGTTTTATAATTGTTTCTCGTGGCGTTCGCGAGAGAAGCAAATGATTTTCGCGTTGACATACCGCGCCTAACGATGGAAAGGGGCGAAGAACAAGCGGGTCCACGCTGTCTAGCCCTGATGGATAACGCTACAAGGATGACGAGATGAGGGATGGTGGAGGAAGAGTTGGCGCAGTGAGTTGGCAAAGAGGTGCTTCGAGCAGAAGGAAGAGGCCGAAAGAGGCGGAAAGAAGGCCGAGGAGACGGCGGCGACGACGACGACGACGACGACGACGACGACCCTGCAAAAGGAGACAAAGAAAAGAAGACGAGAGAGAGAGAGAGAGAGAGAGAGAGAGAAGCTGAGTGAAGCGCGGAGAGTGTTACAATAGCTTGCAGATTGGAGAGGCAGACGTACAGTCCCTGACCTAGCTGCGTACAGTCTCTCCAGAAGGTTACGGCACGAATGTCACGTGAAATAAGCACTCTACTGCGCCCTCTCCCGCCTGATCAAACCGCTATATTACTACTTGTACAAATACGCGAATATATCCCGTTCAAACGGGGATCTGTTCTCCGGTGGTTCTCAACCTGATTGATCCAAGCTGCTCGCTGTACGAATCATCCGCTGTAGATTCACGGGAGATCAGATTGATAGCTTCAGCTGTGATATGGATTTACGTCGAGCGTAAGCTGGCGCGATCAAACTCGTTGGAATACATGTCGACTGTATAGGTACTGCATATGTACCCCTTTCGTGTCACAATCAGCGATAAGGTTAATGATGCTGGCTTACTTTTTCGGTACGAAAAATCTTGTAACGCATTCAGGGTGACAAAAAACATTGTTTAATATTGATTTTGTTTTTTTATAATTTGCACAAAAGGTGAAACTTTACTTTTGTCGTACTCTTGTATTTTATTGTAAAAAAAAAAATGTTTTCCATCTTATCACATCCGAAATCGGAAACTCTTGATTTTATCGACGACGATTCGGAATATAACGGCATTGGAAGGGGAAGACAAACTCATTGCTGTCGCTAAAGGATTGTTCGCTCAATTGTAATCGGCAAATCCAGATCGAACTTGACCGCGGCACTTATCGTGCCCGCGAAATCAATCTCGACGATTTCGTATGACAGCCCAAGCGAGCAATGCAATTACCGGGACTATTATCGGCTCCATTCCGGCTCCTTCCGGCGAGAGGGGAGGGAGAGGGAGAGGGAGAGAAGAGGAGAGGAAAGAGAGAAACTTGGCAGCGTGAGACTCCCTAGCGTGATCCAGGCAGACCCCGATGCTCCTCTAGCTTTTAATTTCTCGCTTCTCGGTTTCCGGTTTCGCGTGGTTTGGAAAAGTTTCGAAACGGAAGCTGCACTCTTTCTCTCCCTCTCTCTCTCTCTCTCTCTCTCTCTCTCTCTCTCTCTCTCTCTCTCTCTCTCTCTCTCTCCACCGCTTCGCTTCGGAGAGATGCTTTGAGCAGCAAGAAGAAGTCCGTCTCGAGGTCGGTTTGGATGCCGTAGCTCTGGGGCGTAATATTGATCATGGCGTAGGCGAGAGGGAGGGCGAAAAGGGGAGAGCGAGACGAGGGGTGCAGGTGGGGTGTCTGCGCGCCCTCTCTTCCTCCTCCGCCTCGCTTTCCACGAAGGCGCAGGGAGAGAGAGGGGACGAGAAAGGGGCGCGAGAGGGGAGAGGAACCAGCCGAAGCGTTACAACAGGCCCACTATACTGCTGCATACACGACGGATATACCGGGTGTTCGTTAAAAGAAGATCTGTCTTTTCGGGAGTCGCTGGTCTGCCGAAAGACATTTGGCTTCTATTTTTCTTCTAACCGCGAGAACAGAGAAAATATTCCAGAGATGTATCCGTATTTTCAGAAAATGAAGTTACAAAGATTTTGCTGCGACTACAAGCATATGCTTTTAACATTAATAAAGTTTTCACATTTTCTACGCATTTTATACATCTAAAGTCATAATATGTTGGGAGAAAAAAGTTGACGAAAACAAAAATAAAGAAAATTTTTGTCATTGACAGTTTAAAAAAATGCTTATAGTGCTGCAGCGAATTTTCCATAAAAAGAAAGATTAAAGATTAGATTAACGTAATCCATTTTCTTAAATAAGATTGCAGTAATTAGAAATTTCCTGAGAATTAAGTGTATTCTATATACATACGTATATATGTACATATAGTCATAAAAGCACTGGATGTCTCTCTAGTAGGATTTTCTTGATAAATTTGAGGGGAAATCGAGTTTTCCCCTTAATGCAAATGTCGAAGAAGATCAGATTTTTTGCATGTTTCAAATTTTTTCCATTACACATATGTTTGTAAGAAAATTACTCCCGAAAAATTGAAATACTATTAAGATATTTAAAAATTAAAATTTCTTGAAAAATTTAGTTTTATTAACATTTTATATATGTATATAATTCTACGATATTTAACATGTCCGAAAGGTCGAGGTTTTTTTAAATTTTTTCATTTACAACTTGAAAATTATCGATGACTTCATATTTTTGCAAAGGAATGATTATCCAAATTCGCGAGAGAGTCTGCTTAAAGAAAATTTAAAAAATTTTCGATCGTTTTAAGACATCCTATAGGTATGGCGTTTATACGAAGACGTTAATCATATCTCATATTAATAAGATATGACTCTATCGTCTGACAATAGTACTCAATTACTGGTCGCCCTGTATATTATTATCCGTACGGGAAACATCACTTCGCAATGTACATTTTCCATAAAGCGCGTCGCTCGTTATCCACGTTAGCCGCATACTGTCAATCATCGAATTCTCAGCGAAAACCCAAGCTTTATTCCACCTTTCGTAACGAGTTTTTCCGGCTGAGAACCGCTGGGGCTGTTTCAGTCAGGATCGAAATGACAGTCTGGGCGAGAGGCGCGAGAGCTTTGAAAGCTCTCCGCTCTTTGTCACTCCCTTTCACTCTCTCTCTCTCTCTCTTTCTCTCCCTCAGTGGGGAGTTTCTGTGCAGTACGATATGGGATATCGCGCTCATGTATGCACACGTGTATCGAGCGAGCAAACTCGCCCGAGTGTATACGTAATCGTTCGAGCGTGTGGGTGTGTGCAAAAAATTCTTTTATGAGAGAGAAAGAGAGGACTTACAATACACAGTCATACACACAGGTGGAGGCCATAGAAAAGCCCGTCTGGCTTAAAGGGTCAAGTCTCTCGGACCGCACGTGAGAGAACCGCGAATTATCATTATTGAGAATAAATCTTTTTTCAAATACTTCAGCATCTAACGAATAAGAAAGAGGGGAGAAGGAAATAATTTTGAAAACAATTGTCATGAAATCATTTCTCTGCAAATTTCTCCTGACGAATTGTGTGACGAATCTCTCTCTATTATTCATTGACATTACTTTTTATGTAATGTTTTAATATTTTTTTTTAGATGATATATTTATTATTCGATAATATTTAATTTTTAAATATATAACATTTAAATATCATCATCCTTTTACATTAATTAAATACATTTTATTTCAAATTTTATCTACTTGATATAAATTAGTGACATTGATGTTCAGTGCTAGCGTGTGTCGAAGAATAAGCAATATATTTAGCGTGGGATGAGAATATAGTGACTTTGTAAGTAGCAATTCTACGTTGTATTGTAATTTTATGTGCCGATTCATTTGATTTCTCTGCTTTTTTTTATAAAAGTAATACTTTTTTTTATAATAAAACAGAGAACAATAGAGAGAGAGAGAGAGAGAGAGAGAGAGAAAGTCAACGAAAAATGACATAGAAAAACAGGCTTAAACGAGGGCTGCAGCGACCGAAGAGGGTGGATAGGCTGTTCAAAGGGTTGCGCAGCTGCCATAGTCGAGACCTCTCCAATTATGGTCTCGACCTCCCCGCACGCCCGCATCGCACGTGTGTGAGCGTTGGCGGGATTTCATTAATTTTAATGAAATATTTTTAACTGTCGTCGGGGCACAATGGCAGATCTTTGATTCAGGTTCATGAGGTTCAAAACCGTTACGTGTTCACAGGCCTTATATTTTTGACGAAATTGACAATTGCAAAAATGCAGCAACAAGAGAAACGTAATTATTGTGAAACAAATAAATCCAACGGCCATTGTCTAAGAAAGAGACGAAGAATTTGATAAATAATAGCAGCATGGATAGAGAAACAAGCGCAAGGAACCAAAATAACATGCAAATCTACTACTATTACACGCAGTCATCAGAGAGAATCCGCGATGAGTGAAATCCTAGGGAAGGAGATGGCGAGCATAAGCGCGTTGTTTACGCATGTTGGAATTGCGTCTTCTTCACCAAGTCGATGCAAGATCTCGCGTTGCTTGCGTACCTACCTACGTGAGAGAAAAGAGGCGAGAAATGACATTGCAAGCCTGCTCGGAGACGAAACAAGTTTTATCATCACGGCTCGCTGCATCGTTGCACAAACGCTCGTGCGGATGAAACAGAGAGAGAGAGAGAGAGAGAAGAAGAAGAAGAAGGATTAGAGCGGTTCTAAAGCTTTTAATTGCGCCGCGTCCTAGAATTTAAATGTTTGCCGGAAACACGAAGCCCAGAGGGTCTCGCTCTCATCTCGCTCGGGCAAGACACAGCGGAACGACGATAGGAAACTTATCGGTATGCCGAACACGCCGTACCTCTAAACCATCTATTAACATATTTATGATGTCTTCCAGTTTCTGCGAGGAAAAGAGAGAGAGAGAGAGAGAGAGAGAGAGAGAGAGAGAGAGAGAGAGAGAGAGAGAGAGAGAGAGAGAGAGAAGGAAGTAGCTTACGCGTTCGACTCCCCAAGGTGCATATTCCTTCGCGGGACCTCCGCCATGATCGAATGGGATTAAGCCATTATCGGGCTTGTATTTTTCTCCGTTGCAGGAGATCGCTTCGCTCGAAATTAGCTTTAACGATCGAGCAAGTTCCCTTGCTTAATATATCTTTTACATATCTATTGATTATACGACGATTATGATATAGATATTTATTTATTACGTAATTCAACAAATAATAATTTCTCATCCTTTTTCTAATACTAAAAATAATATGTACAATTTTGACTTTTAATTTTAATCGCTCTATTACGTTACAATTTTGAGAAAGTTATGGCTAAAATTACAGACAAAAGCTATTTTAAGGTATTTTTATGATTAAATATGGAATTTATTGCAGGAAAATCATGAATTAAAATATTCAACATTTGTCAAATATTTTTCAACATGTTTATTCAAACTTGAGGATTTTCCAAATACGAATTTGCGATGCCAAAATTGGCAAATTCAAAATAGCGTAATCAATAAATTATGCGAATAATAATCTTTTTTTAATTTTGGCATTCACTTGAATTATATTGGTTATACTACTGTAAAGTATTGTACATGGCTCTTTTTGCAAATTTAATTGCAAATTTCTCTAAACTATAACATGTTCGAACAGTGTAAAAAAGCCACGAATCAACGCATAATAAAATAACGATAAATGATTAGATATTCTCTTTTTTCGCGGAACTGTACTACCAATTTGATTAAAGTCTTTCTTCCTTTTTTGAATTTTATCTTATCATTCGAACTGCGCGTGAAATAAAATTTGAACATAGTGGAAATGTACAGTCTTTTCTATCTTCTTTCTATAAAACTATAGAATTAGAAAAGAAAGTTCCGAAAGAAGCTTCTCTCGCTCACGTATCTTGGTCAGTGATATCGGCAGCCGGTCGCTGAACTTCCGTTATGGGAAAACGAAAGTTCGACAGGGGGGAAGGGGGGCTTTCAAACTGTGACGCTACGTGCGAATATATCGCCGTGTTATGGTTTGGTGCTTTTGAACGGAAAGTTAAACACGGAGTGGCAGGCAAAGCGAGCGTACAAAGTACACTTTGCTTCCTGTTAGCGGGATTAATAACTTCGCCACAGCTCCCCGAGACTCCTTCCATCGTCCATAGTTAGGTTGTGAACAGAAAATTATGTCCCCGCCAACGAAATGTCGCTCGATAAATCATTATCATCGTTCTTTCATAATAATTGATTGCCGGAAAAAACAATTGTAAAAAATATGCCCTTATACATATAAGTCGTCGAAAGAATTCCCATATTTATGCTCAGGACATCTCACATAGCCCTACAGCACAAAATATTACTGAAATATTGCATAAATATTTCAATATTGCGACATGTTACAAATATTGCATCAATATTGTGCAAATATTATAAGTTTAATAATTTATGGGAGATGTTGCAAAATATTACTTTTATATCATAATAAAAACACAATTAGTAACATTAAATATATATTTTTCTATCAGCTTAGTTTCTGAAACAATCTTAATACAGAAAATTCAGATATTGAACTAATTGTTTAAAAGTCGGACAAACAAGTATGATGCAAGTAAGAAATATAATAAATTCTGCGATATCTTGTAAATATTGTATTTACGTTGCAGAAATATATATGAAATACAATTTGAAATATATCAGCATTGTTACAGAAATATTGCACAATGTAATTTGGGAGCGGACATATCTATATTGTGGCAAACTGTAAAAAATATTGCATGTAATATTTCAATTTTGCAAAACAATATTCCCGCAATCTTCCATTCCGCAATATCGTGCTTTGGGCGTAATTGAGTTTTCTCGGAACTCAAACATCCCTTTTTTTATAAGATGGAGCAGTTTATTTAAAGCTTTATTTCCGAAAGTTTAGGATTAGTTTCCGATATAGATATACATAAAGTCACCAGATGATACATACCAGCTGACTTACCGCCATGTCAACAAAAAAAAATATATATATATATATATATATATATATATATATATATATATATAACGTAGCTTATCTCGACTACCGCGCGTTTTGGAGAGCCGGGGTTAAGCGGTGTCACACGGGGCGGTATCGGCATGAATGTTTCATGAAGCCGTTCGCTCCCGCATACACGCGCGCGGGACCGCACACGCACGTGCGTGGCCGTGTTTGCCGGGACGACAATCCGGCGAACGCGCGCCTAAATCATTGTCACCTCACTGATTGGCCGGTGTCCATGGTTCTCGTAAAAAAAAAAGTCCCGACAGCGCTGACTCGTCACATATCTCGGCTTTTTCGTGCCTGGACGAACGTCCATTTGTATTTTACCGCGGAAATAGCGACTCACGGAACGAGCGATAATTTAATTCGCCTCTGCGAAAATTTGAAGAAATTATCTCATTCCCTGGAGGATTCGCCAAAATAAAATTACGTACTTACTGAAGAATTAATAAACGTGTATCACTAGTAGCTTGAAGAGAGAGAGAGAGAGAGAGAGAGAGAGAGTCGTCTTTAAAGGACGATTGCTTTTTAATATATTTACATACTTTAGGTATGTTTTTATTTCGCTCTATATTATTTTTCTGTAGTTTGTATTCAATTTGCAATAATACAGCCACACATACGTGTGGATTAAATCCTTTATATTCATTTTTAAAAATCAAAAATTTAATTTAAATTGCAAATATATATATACATATATATAAAGTAATTTTTGAAGAGCAAAAAAAAAAAATAAATTATAAGCAAAATCGGGCGAAAATAAACGATCAATTCGTCGCGCTCGACGCGCTTCCGATCGACGATTTTGGCAGTTTTAGGTCGGCTACACTGTTTATTGAAAATATGCCGGGCCACGCGATGTCACGTCAAATCGGCAAGCGATTGAAGACAAGAAAATTGATTTCGCGCGCTTTCGGCCGGGAAGGAAGAAAGTCGAATTCACACAAGTCTCGACACAAAGCCAACCCTGGAAATAGATTGCGCGAATCGCGCGCACCGTTGCAAGCCTTTTCAGAATACTACTTTTGGAAGTACTTTCGGAAGAAGGATACGGGACCGCTGCTGTTCTTGACAACTTGCGCGCGCGCGAAGCTTGGCGAACAATGAAAGGATGTTGAAATTTGCGCAGGAAGGTGCATATATTGTAATATATATATATATATATATATATATATATATATATACCTCGCTGTACGACAGTACAACGAGATCTGTCTTGTGATATTGTGGAGAGTTTTCCTCAAAGTTAATCTCACCTTTATCGTGTTTGCGCACTGAATGCAACCGAGTAATTCTCAAAACTCAACATTAACATTGAAATGAATATACCAAATATGGACACGTTAAATAAGAATCTAATGTTTTGTATAAAATATATGGGGAAATTCGTTACTTTCTTTGCCCTAAATATCAATATATTCGAAAAAAAACGGATATTCTTTTAATAGCAATTTTTATAGCCAATTTCCTTAACAAAGATATTGAGGTATCAATAATTTTTGAGTTACAAACGATTAAAAAATAATGGTAAAGTTTTCCGCAAATTTTGTGGATTTAAAAGTTAATAAAATTATATTTTTTTCATTTAATTTCAAATAAAGTTTAACAGAATTTAATTTACTTTAATCAATTTTTTAGATTTAGTTACAAAAATATATGATAAGAATAAATTAAAACCTCCTTCTATTAATCGATATAAAGTTCAATCAACGTATTATAGTATTTATTACAAAAATTTTAGAAAAAAATCTGGTTAACGATTATTACATAAAAATAATATAAGTTTTCAACACGAATTGACGTTACTACAAGAACGATGATTTAGCCTTTAAAAAAATGTACTTAATATATCGTCAATGTAAAAAGATTCGCTTTAAATTCAACGAGGAAGGGATAAAAAAGTTGGATGCGGCCGTTTATTTCGCATCGTCCGGAACGATCCGAAATTGCAGATCCGCTCGATTGATCTCGGATGAATATTTAAGCCTGTGTGGCACGCTAACGTATCCTTTTTGCTGCCTTATTTCCCCTTGATCGTTATCCTTTTGCACACACGCACACGACACACACACACACACGTTAAATCTGTATCACTAAAAAGAGTAACTTCAATAACATGTATCGACAACTTTCTCATACAATTTCTAAATCTACGTGAATTTATCAGAGAGCAGAAAAAAATCATAGAAAGACCACTCGCGATTATAGTAATTATACAATACATATTTTACGGTAAATTAAAAATATGATGAGTTTAATTATGTAGGCGCGTTGCGCAATTTAAATCGCGTTCATTTCACCTTGCATTATATCGTTATTTAATGTTAAAAATATCCAGCTTAAACCATTTTCTATAGCTTACGTCCTCCTCGCTCGTACGTTTGCGAACTTTTTCCTAGAATTTTTACGCCTGTACATATTCCACTGATATATCGTCGCACACCTAAACGGCGAGCCGCTTCGTACGTAGTGCAAATTAAATTTTATCGGCCAAGTTTCACCGCAGGAAATATTAAGCGCGAGTCTATGCGCAAAAATTACATCCGATAAACGGGTTAACATTTTTCGCAACAAGCTTCTCGCATCTCATTTATTTCGCTAAAAAAAAATATGACAATTTATCGGCAACTTTTTTAGAAAAAAAAAAGAGAGATGGAATACACAATATATATATATATATATGTGTGTGTGTGTGTGTGTGTGTGTGTGACAAATGTATTCTCGATAAATTTATACGAGTATAAATTATTCACGAATATATATACAAGTCATTTTATTAAAGCGAATACTATTGCTGGAAAATAATTAGCAAATAATGTAAATTGCATAAGCATCCTTTCTCTTTCTCTCTCTGTCTCTCTCTCTCTCTCTCTCTCTCTCTCTCTCTCTCTCTCTCTCTCTTTCTTTCTTTTTTTCTCTCCGTGTACCATAAACATAATTCTCCTGAAATTCCAGCCATCTAGTTTCAAATCCTGGAAATACCATCTCTCTAGAAATCAGTGATATTATATGAAATATTTGCATGTGTATATTTCTCCCGAAACGATAAATGTAAATGTCAGAGCGCAATTAGATGATATATTTTCTGAAAATGCACTTTACGTTGAAGTTTCTGGTCAATCTATCAATTTCCGCGTATTATTGCATTAAGGTTTATTTTTATTCATCAATTATTCTCCCATCAAAATGTCATAAAAAGAGGATAATCAATGATAATTCTGTGACTAAAAGACTAAAACGGGAAATTCTTTCTGAATCTAAATAGAATTTGTCCTTTAACTTTTAAAAATCACAGAATTGATTTTATTTTTGTTGCAAAATATCAATCTATTTTTATAATATATATATAATTATATGTAATTTATATAATTATATATAATATATATAATTATATATAACTATATATAATTTTTCGCTTTTTATATATATATAAACGGTGGTATATATTAATCTTAAACCCTTCGGCTTTCCAATATACATACTCTATACTTGACAAAATTGATTTATCATATCAAGTCATGAATTGTTTCCCTTTCATCCTAAAATGTTTTTAAAAATCTTATTCTAATATTATGCTATGTACACCGTATACGAATCATAGTTTATGGAATTCGTTAGCCGATTTCCGCAAATGGTAGTTTCCAGTCGCCGCATTGTTAAATCCACATGAGCTTTCGAACGGCATAAATCACATTCTCGGGGTTATATCATACTACCCAACCAAACACAAAGGACGTACAACACGCGACGAATCGTCGAGAGGTGTGCTGGGGGAAATTCGAAATATACTCGAGCGCGAACTCGAGGAAACGAGTTGCAGACTGTCGCGACTGATAAAATTATAACAGAGAACATCAATTCTAATCAGAAGAATATCAGATAAACCTCGGATATTTTACCGAGCTTCATAACTAATGAGAAATATAAAATGATACTTTGCAATCTTTATTAACGAGTCTTTATTTTGCAATATAAAAAAGTGACAAATAAATGGTTTCTTTTTTTTTTTTTTTATATGACCTCGATATATGCAACATATGTTATATATGTACATCCGAATAATACAAATTCCATGCAATACTACGCAAAAAAATTAAAGGGCCACTTTTTTCCATATAAAAGAGGCCAATTTTCAAGTAGTTGTAACTTTCTTAAAAATAATCGGAATAAGATCAATAAAGAAGCATTTCAAAGCTTGAGGTTTCTAGTTTTAGAATTATTAAATGAATTTCAATTCTTTCTATTCATTACAAAATTACATTGTAAGAAAGCGACGTCCATCGATTGAACAAATTGTTCAAAAGTTTGTCCAAGAATACCGAATTAAACAAAAATCCTAGCACAAGTTCATTAATTGGGCGTTAAAGAGCAGCGTTTTAGTTTTAATTTCTTTTTTTAACGATTGTTCTATGATTTTTTTTCGCTGAGATTTTCATTATTAAAGCAAAATAGAGTTATTGACTTTGAACGCTTATAACTAGTGAAAAAATGATCGTACAATAATTATTAAACAAGCAATTTAAAGAGAAAAGTTTACACTTTAAAATGTTGCTATCGTTTTTTCAATCATTATTCATTTTTAAAGCGTAATTGTTACTTAAAAATCAAGTGAAATTTGCACTTTTTATCTTTTTTTTTTTTTTATTTAAATCAGAGGAAAATTAACGAAAAAAATTCTAAAATTTACATAAACTCTATACATTTACAAGTAAAAAGCGGTTACTCGTACAAAAGGCCGAAATGTTTTTTTCTGTATATTTCAAAAACTTAAATTAATGATTATTGTAAGTTACAACTACTTGAAAATTGGCCTTTTTTATATGAAAGAAAGTGGCGCTTTAATTTTTTTTTGCGTAGTGTTACGTATAGTTATGAATATCTGAAAAAGAGAGAGACGTGTAGCATTGTTTCTCTTTCTTGTCATCTGATGGCATATTATTAGTATATTTACAAAAAAGCAGAACTAACAAAGCTCCTAGCGATCGAAGTTTCAATTAAAACGAAACAGTAACAACGTATCTCGATTGAGGTATTTTCAGAAATAAAATAAACACGTCATGCACCTCATCGTTTGGATCGGCATTACGTCACGAAGTCAAGGAAACGGCGATAGGCCGCCGTTACGCTGGAAAGAGAAAGGGAGCGAGACAAAGACCGAGAACCGTCAAGGGGGAGAGAGAGAGAGAGAGAGAGAGAGAGAGAGAGAGAGAGAGAGAGAGAGAGAGAGAGAGAGAGAGAGAGAGAGAGAGAGAGAGAGAGAGAGAGAGAGAGAGAGAGAGAGAGAGAGAGAGAGAGAGAGAGAGAGAGAGAGAGAGAGAGCGAGTGAAAAAGGATATGCGGGGGCGAAGGAGGAGAGGAGAGTGGGCGCGAGAGAGATGTGACGCGTGGCATCACGTGGTGTATTGATCGTTGCGCAGCATCCACGAGAGCCATTCCGGCTGCCAACCTTCCTACCTACCCCAAGCATTACTATCCCTTTCCCTCGCGTCCCGTCTGCAGTCGCTTCGCCTCACCCCCGCTCTTTCTTTCCCCATCACCCTTTCCATTCACTCGCTTTTCCCCTCCACTCCTACCCCCCGCGCCCGCGCCCCCATTCTCCGTCGACCTCCGCTTCTGCAACTGCACCCCTTGCGTCCACCATCCCTCGCCGTCGTGCTCCTCGACCCCTCTTGACGAAACCCCGTCAGACATCCATCGTCGTGTATCCAGCGAGTTAATTATTAAATGCATCGTCGTGCCTACTCCCACCTTCTCACGGCGCACACCCTCTTTTCACCCTCATCAGCTCGCATGAAGCCTCTCTTTCTCTTTCTCTGTCTCTTCTCCCGGCCCCCCCGCCCCTCCCCCTTCCTGCCGCCACACCCCGGCGACAAGACACGGTTCATCTAGAATTTTCGGCTCGCGCTTCCGTGATTCGCAGGTTTAACCGTCAAAGCGAGTGTAAAATTGCTTTCATCACCTCTCAACTGCGGTCCTAAAATCTGTCAAATGTATGTATATGTTAAATTTTTTTAAATAATTTTCTTATACGCAAGGAACTGTGTTCAAGACCTGTCAGGCGAAACTCATTACGAGATTACAAAATTGAAAAGCACAGTTTTTTTTTTACACGTTTTCATTTTTCAGATTAAAAATTTAGCGAGAATTTGCTCGTCAAAATTGACAATATTCAAAATGACATTGTATAAAATTGTTACAGCGTAATATATATTTTTTTTTTTTACCGATTTATTCTATTTTCCCAAAAGGTGTAGTAATGTACAGTAACTTGAAAAGTTTCGCTGACGGAAAAAGATGAAAAATGATCCGACATTTATCGTTGTGCACGTAGACAGTGAACTATTTAACATGTCAACTTGCTTTAGAAAGTCCATGATACGCTTCGTGTTTTATTCGCGATACAACTTCGATTGTTCAGCATCTAGTAAATATCAAAATACGAATGATATACGTCCTTTATGTATGTATATACAGAAGCTTTCTAGCAAATGGATTCTTTTATTTCGAAAGGCATTATCTATTTATTATTAAATATGACCAGGGAGAAAATGATTATGCATTTCTTTTATATAGGCTGGTCCACTTGAATCGATCATCTTAAATTAACGGCCTTGTTTTAGATGTGAGAAAATACATACATACTTCAGACACACAAATATATTGCGTATCAAATGTAAATAATGGAAGTACATATTTTCTTTTCCTGACAAAAAATGAAAATGTGATAAAGTAACGATAAATTAATTTGTTGTTAATATCGCGACGTGTCACAGCTGTTGTAAATACTTTTTTTGCAACCGCGGTATATAATATCGTTGTACTTGTTTAAATGATGAGTATTGACTTGACCCGATTTCAACGGAAATATACGGGGATGTATTTACGTGAAAATGTACGTCGCCAGCCACGCGTGAAACGGTCCAAATACGGGGAGAGTGATCGCGTATAAATTTTCGCACGGCGTGGAGAGACAGAGAAAGATAGAGAAAGAGAGAGAGAGAGAGAGAGAGAGAGAGAGAGAGAGAGAGAGAGAGAGAGAGAGAGAGAGAGAGAGAGACAGAATCGCAAATTAATTTTAATCACAGGGCGCGACACACAAAACCAAATCCCCGTTGGCGATTAGTCATCGAGAAATGACTGAATTATCAAATTTAGCGCACGAATAGCACGCTATTCTTTTTATATTAATTTTTGTATTTTGTGGATGTATAAACTTTTGCGTAAAATGCAAAATTGATAGCAAAATTAAATGTTATCTGTTTGTAACAGTCATAACGTATGAGTTAATTGCGGAACAAAATAAAAAAATATATATCTGGATTTTGTATCCGAAAAAACAATGATCGCATACAGAGAGTATTCCTCGCCCTCCCCCCTCCCCTTATATATTTTTTAATAACTAAATAATTTAAAATCAATGCTTCCATTTGGAGTTTACTTCAACAAAAGTTTTGTTGAAGTATATATATATATATATATATATATATATATATATATATATATATCTTTGTAATAACTGAGCTTCAAATAAAAATTTCACTTTCAAATTGGAATAAATTCAAAGACGTAAAGTCAATTAAAAAAAAATATAATTTTATTATTTTGTTCTTTGGTCTATAGAGAGTTTTAATTCATTACAAAAAGAAAAACCTTTCCTTTTTAACAGCGTTGATAAAAAATCGAAATTCCAAATTAAAGAAAACTGTCATTGAAAAAGAAACATTCGTTGGAAATACGAATATGCGTAGCGTTGAAAAATTTCGCCATTTTACATATCGCAGCATCAATTGTGGCGTATCATCAGTCTGATAATTGCGAGAGCTGTGTTTTAGGTCAACCAGACGCCAATAGGGAACACACGTCAACTACAGGTCATCGGTGTACATGCGCACTCTTACCGAGAGCTACTAATCAAAGTGCCACAACATTGTATCGCACCCTGATGCCAAGAACATTACGCCTCTCTCTGATGCCGAAATGGCCAAAATGTTGCTCGTCACAGAGACGACAACATGATGTATCCTCATCGTTGCGCGAGCGCGTAAACATTAAATTCGCCATAACGACTCGCTGCGAATCAATTTGTCCGATGTTTAGAGGTGGATCTTATCAAAGGTGCGTTTCGCATCAAAGCTTTCTACTCTACTAAAGCTACTCAAACCTCTCGCCAATTACGCGACAGCCATCATCAATCATACGGCGGGTATCGTCGCTTTTGCCAGAGCAATTTGTTGAGACAGAACATGGTCTCTATTTATGGAGAAAATATGACGATATCGTGATAGAGCATGAAATTCAATGAAAGAAATCGAATGAAAAGACAGCATATTAAATTGATCAACTCGGCGCATTAGTAATATTCAATTATTACATATCAATTTTTAAGATTAATAATAAGAGAGGAAGAGAGGAAAGCAGTCCCCTCCCTTTCTAATTCAAAATAAATTTCTTTTTAAATGTATGTTTATAACAAACGTTTCTTGATTAATTATAAAGTATTACTCTCTGTTGTATACTTAAAAATTTATATTTTCAGAATAATCAAAAATCAGAATAATTTTAATACTATAATCCTTGTAATAGAGTGTGTGTGTGTGTATTATTTTTCTAAGCATCAAATATTTGTTTTTGTTCCTTGCATAATTTAATTTACAAAGCTATCGCAAATTCTTCTTTCGTGGAAGAGTAATCCACGTAAGCTAGAAAAAATCCAAAAATCCAAAAATCCCCCAAAAAACTCGATAGAGAGAGACAACAGCAAGTAAACCTCTGATTGATTACAGATACGTGTATACAATAAAAACGATCAGAGAGCGCATCTACCGAGAGATCTACGAGAGATGCAGACTGTTCCGGTAGAACAAAGAACAAAGCTGGTTACTCACCCCCTCAGGCCGAAAGCCCTCTTTGCCAGCTCCAGCTTGAAGACACTCGGTCAAGAAGCAACGGAAGCTCGAGTCTCACCTCCTTATGACGATGCCTGCAACGAAAGAAGGGCGATACGGTCTTTAGATCCAGTAGTCGTAGGTTTTTTTCTCACTATCGCGACACTGCCGTTGTTAACTGTGCTTTCTTATGTGACGGTAAGAAAAAAAGGGGGTTAAGAGAAAACGAAGAGAAAGAGAAACGATAGGGATTCTCCTGCGAATTTACTCAACCGTGACAAGACTGCAAACGCGTTCAATCGAAAGCAACGTCGCGTCGGTCGACGGCGACAACAACCTTGTACGTCTCTCTTGAGAGGAAGAGAGAGAGAGAGAGAGAGAGAGAGAGAGAGAGAGAGAGAGAGAGAGAAAAGGAGAAAGGGGGAACAAACTAACTTTAGAGTTAAGGACCCGAGCGAAATGGAGGAGAAGACAACGAATGAGCGAAGACGCGAGTACGATGCATTTTGCGCGCGTCGAAACTGCCTCACACGAGTGCGGGATACAGGCAAGGAAGGGAACAATGATCTTGGACACGTTGCCAGAAAGAACTCTGGCCGACCAATCGCCATTCGTAAATTTACCTCCCCTGATGAATAGAGATCGCTGTCCCTCGGCCAACTGGGACCACCCGGCGAGAATGACGCTAATAGATCACTTAGATAGAGCACCGAACGTAGATTAAAGCGCTTAATGTCGGGGTTGCGTGGCTAACCGTGTTTTCTTTAACGCACTACTTATATATCGATAATCGGACGACCTTATTCCTGCTACTTATTTTTCCAATCGTCGTCTGAAAATGCTTTTATCCGAGAACTATCTCTCTTTCTCTCTCTCTCTCTCTCTCTCTCGCTTTCTTTAATCGATCAGAAAATTTATTAATAAAAGATGGCACGTTAGATCTAACAATAAGACTTGGGTCAAGTGAAAAACAACTTAGGACAAGAGTCTCTTATGCAAGAGTAGTCGAAAATTTTTGATGAAACGATGGACACGCCGTGCTCCTCGACTCGTAACAAGCACGAATGGTTCCCATGAGATATCGCGATAATAAAGAGCTAAAGCTCGAGTAGAGCTTTATAGTGGCGATGGACAACGGTTGGGAAGAATTAGATTAAAGAAAGATAACTGCATCATAATCTTCAATCTAAGAAATTCCCCATGGAAATTTCTCGCCACTCGTGATCTTTTTATACGAAGGGAGAAATTCTAAAAAAAAAAAAAAAAAAAAAAAAAAAAACATTGACCAACCATGGACGCGTTTCTATTTTCTACTTTGCATCTAAGATCGAAGGTGAAATTTTTTTATACTTATTATTAGATAGCGCATCTAGCTAAATATTATACGTAGATACGAATTTCGGTCAACAAGACAAACAGATTGTTTTAGATCTTTCAATTTGATTTTCAATTTTCAATTTTGCCAAGCATAAATTCGCATTCTAAGAGTACTCTTTGATCCAAGAGCTATTTCGCTATTTCGCTATTTCGCACTTGGTTCATGGCCCTGGAAGTTAGTCTATTTGCGTTACCACCGATAACGCGAGAACAATGTCGGATTTTCGTCGATGCTATATCATCACTATATCTATGCACCGAGTGTCACAGGAGGATAATAATACAATACAGTCACAAATACTAGCGCAGCCTTTGCTCGTATTCAGCTGGCTTATTCGAGAACAAATTAGACAGTACTGCTAATAAACATCCATATCGTCGCACATACACAAAATACACAATTTCTTGAAAATTATTATTTTTCAATTAAGAAATTTTAACTTGCGCAAGTTAATCGGTTGGATTTAATTTTAATCCTCTTATTAAGTAGCAAGTGTCGCGTTACATTTGAGAAATAAAATATTTAAGAGAAAAAATATTCTAAATGAGATAAAAATAGCAATTTGCGTTTAAACAGCATTCAAAAATAAAATTTTATTGTCTAGTTTATCGCTTATAAAACTTATTGTTAGAATGTAAATCAATTTTTCATTAAGACAGGAAATCAACTTCAAATTAAACATTAAAGAACTTTAAGTAAAAAGAAAAATATATAAATAATTGAACAAACACTCGTCAAATATACTATTTATATTTATATTTTTCTGTTTCGCGCGTAAAATTAAAACTACACCGAATCTTTAGACGCTGATAAAAATTCTACACGAACCAATTTTTCAGCTCTTTCATGTCGCGATGTTTCAAGTTACAACGAAGCATTTCACCTCCGCTCAAGATCTCTTTGAAGTCAAATCCTTGCTAAGTCACCGCGGAAGAAGACTGAAATGATAACCCCGGGGGAGTAAGAAACTTGTGTGTGTGTGTGTGTGTGTGTGTGTGTGTGTGTGTGTGTGTGTGTGTGTGTGTGTGTGTGTGTGTGTGTGTGTGTGTGTGTGTGTGTGTGTGTGTGTGTGTGTGTGTGTGTGTGTGTGTGTGTGCGTGTGTGCCTATAATACATCCCATGGCATCTTATGATAGACATAAATTGTTCAGGCTCCGCGTTTCCCAATCTTATGTCATCGAATCTTTATGAATTAATTACGAGGGATAGATCTCTCTTTCCTATTAATACTATAATAATCTTTAATTCTGTATTAAGACATTAAATTTGACGACAATCAAAACTCGAAAACGCCAAGATATGGAAAGAGAAATTTAAATAAAAATATTATACAGTTTTGATGTCACAAAAATTAGCATAATTTTTCTTAACTTAAAAGATCAACTATATACAGAAAGTTTTTAATTAAATGGCCAAACTTGAAGTATTTATTTAGGATCTCAAAACAAAAAACATTTTCCCTGAAAGTATGCTTGCAAATAACGCTTTGTTCAAAAGATGTTGACTTCTCAAGTTACGGTTAGAAATGAATAATATCGAAACAATTTAGATTTATCCTCTTATTGCTTTATAGTAACTGAATATAAGTCCAACAACAAGGATCTTTAAAATAAAAAACGAGACATTTCGATATTATTCATTGCTATAGTTCTCAAGCATACTTTCGGAAGAAATTTTTGTTTGCTTTACGTACTAAAAACATTCTTCAAGTTTGGCCATTTAACTTGAGAGTATTCTGTATAGATCAAATGTGACTGTACAACAAAAAAATTCTCTGAACCAGAAAAGAAACAGAAAAAGTTTTGATTATAAAATATACTTAAAAGTCTGGATTATTACAAGAATGTAAATATGTATTAATTAGTCTAACGGAATACATATTGTTCGTAAGTTTATATAGATAAAGAAAAGCGAGAAAAGTCGCGTTACCCGATATCTCGATATGACACTAGATTGTAATTAAACGTTCATTAACGTTGATTATGTAATTTTGCATCGTACATAGTTTGCGATAAGAAACTCACAATCGGTAGATTAAAAATGTGGGGCGGGAAGAAAAAAGGAAGTTGTAAGAGAAATATTTTAATCGCCAAGAACGTTCTAAATCGAAGCGTGTATTAGCATGTGGCGTAGAGGGATGATTATGGAAAAACTAAATTTAAATCTAAAACGCGACGTTGTGTGTATGCATATCAGGGTAAACATATCAGCGTGTCGCAAATATCCCGGGAGGATGCGTTCGTCGCATGGCAGGATGGATAATCGATTAAGTCGAGGTATATCCACTTATCCGCTTGCTCTCACACCCTACAGAGCGCAAATTCCAGAATCTCAAAGAGGCCGATACACGAAGTACCACCTTAAGACGGGACGGATACACCGCTCAATTTGCACGGATCCTTGGTTAAGCTTCCAAAGTGATAACCGATCCGCTAGATGCAGCCGGGGTGGATCACCAAGTTCTATAGCGCATCCTATTATCCGCAACCCCTATATCCCCGGTAAAACGCGCTTCGACGAATAATTATCACTTACCTACACATCGTGTACTCAAGTTATCCTTCAACGTCTGCTTGTGTTTATTTACATGAAAAATGAGCGAAACAGATGTGCAAAACCATTAAAAATTATTGGAAAATTATTGCGCGAAATTCTCAGTAATGAACCAAACAAACCGTACAGCGCGAAATAATGCTAAAACATTATTGCATGAATATTTCAGTAGTGCGAAATATTATACAAATATTGCAAATACTATAAATTTAATATTTTATTGGAGATATTGCAAAATATTACTGCTATATTATAATGCAATTACATATTTTTCGCCAGTTCGTTCGCTTGCTATGCGTTATCTATTTCATATTCAAATTTTTTTCACAAGAATATCTAAAACCTGCCAACGCAGCTAGCAACGTTAAATATATTTTTCCATCAGCTTAATTTCTCATACAATCCTAACGCATAAAATTCAAATATAGAACTACGTGTTTAAAAATAAATAATTGAAAACAAAGTATTACGCGAGTAAGAAAGTTTTGCAATATCTTGTAAATATTGTATTCACGTTGTAGAAATAGATATGCAATACGATTTGAAATATTAGCATAACACATAGTTTGGGAGCGGACATGTCTACGAATTGTGGCAAGCTTTCAAAAGTATCGCATGCAATATTCCAATCTTGCAAAACATCAATATCCCCGCAATATTCCATCAATATATCGTAGAGGAAGACTCGTCAAATAAGCTATCGAAAATTAGTTGATTAGTTGATTCGATAGATAATAATTAATGTCGAAAATTGATTCAAGTGGATATATGAAGCGTCGTAGGTTGCGACACGCATTCCTGAGAATTTCCAAGGAAACTTGTGCATCACCATCTCGCAGGATAGACGCAGGATAGACGCACGAAGCACCATCGTAATCTTAATTCAATTTGAGAGCTCGACGTTGCAGGAGTCCCTTTCATGATAATCTCCGCCGGAAATACTAGACGCACGGCCGAAACTTCACGGCTCTAACGCGATTTTCAAGTAAATTTCACTCGTCGACATTGCCATTACGGTGACACGCCATAGCTCTTAGTCGGAGAGAGACTATCAGGAGGATTCACCTCCCGTGTATATCTTATGTTAAATGTGAAACGTTCGATAAAAGAAATGCTTTACAATACGCAGTTTTAAAACAGAATTGATATAAAATATCAATTGAGATATCAGATTGAATAATCTCCCCGGAGATTATATAATTCATTATGATAAACGATAAAGTAAAATAAACTTAAATCTAGCAGAATCAATTGGTATAAAATCTTATTACTAGATTATTAAAGACTTATCAAAGACGTTTGGTTGATATACATAAATAAATACTATTAAAAGGAAAAAATGTTTATTAAAGAGAAATTTACCTGATTTATATGGCCGACATCTCCGCTTAAACTTGGATGACAGTTTGTGCAAAGTAGACGGATCCTTCGGTGTCTCGTTAGTCCTCAACATCTTTCTTAAAATAATCCAACATTGTATTCTCCTAGACTAGACTCGAAAAAAATTAGATACTCAAATAGATATATAGTCAGCATGTTTATTGTCACAAGCACGCATCTTAAAATATATGATCGCTGCATCGCTCCCGAAATGACGTTACATTACACACATTGTTCAGATAGTTGATAACAAATCTCGTTAAAAAATGAGTGGACTGATGGGAGACGATCCGCAAGGGAAAGCGGACCATCTTAAAATTTCCGTAGCGAGGATCCTTTTAGCAAATTACAAAGTTATCGGAAAACTCTCTCGAAGGAAGACACGCCTCGCGGCATTATATTTAATAACGTCCAATAAACGTTACTCTCTCCACCGCACTGCTTCTTCTTTTTCCCCTTCTTTTTCATTTTTTCATTTTTTCATTTTTTCATTTTTTCATTTTTCCATTTTTTTTTTTTTTTTTTCGTAGCTCCTCGTTTCACTCTTTCACTCTACTCGTCCCATTTCCCCCTCCATCTCTCTGTTGCTGCATTTTCTTTTTCCCTTTCGGCTTTTGCCGCTAATTTTCTTAGTTGCGTGTCATATTAAAACGATCGATTCTCTCGCTGCGCGATGTAACATCTCATCAGGGACAGATTCATCTCTCTCGCATCATGTACCGAATAACCGATATCGACCACTTTCAGTCTGGACGCGAGTCGAATAAACGGCTGCTGCCATTAACCATGAGAGTCCCGCGGCGTGACATAACAGAAATTTGTACGCCCGCCTCGCTCGCAAAAGCTTGTAGCTTTTATGTCGATTACATTAACACGTTGTCGTACTGTGATATTTTTTTGTTCGTAAAAAACACAACGAATCCCTCGACAGTTTTACACACAAATTGCTTCGTCGAAAATACATTGTCTTCCATTAGTACATTTCACATTTCTTGCGTAATAATCCTTTAATTGCATTGTAAAAGTTGATTTTAACATTACCATTTAAGATTAATGAGACTTTCGCGCTTCTACTTTTTTTCATTTTATTCTACATTTCTAAATTTATATAAAATATAAATCTATCTGAATACAAAAAATAAATTTGTCATTTAAATAATTGATTTTATTGCATATATATTTGCTAATTGCTTGTTTCGCTTTTACCAGACGATTTTTGAATTAAAAAAAAAATTCTATATTATGTATTTTACTTAGTTAAATTTGTATTTTTGTCAAAACCTAGTCTGCTGAAATCTCAACTGGACGAACCGCAATCAGTTTTGACACGCGGAATTTTTTCTGCAAAACGATTGGATGAATGGTGTCGAGAGTGAGTGGAACGTTTACACAACGTGTTGAAGCCATGTTTTAACTATGTTAAAGAAGCGCGAAACGACTTTGCGAGCAAAAAGTCGCAAAAGGAGAGTAGTCATGCGAAACGGAACGTAACCGGTGCGCCAGGATGGGACAGCAGTATTTATAGTATGGATTGTGTCTGCTTGGCAGTTCGCCATCGGATGAACGTCTACGGAGAGCCTCCTTATGGGAAGCGCAAGTATAGCCGCGAGTTCTATTGATAACTATTGTCTTCTGTATTTATTCGCGAATCGGATATTCCTGTTTCTTCGCGATTCTTCAAGTACCATTTTAGGTAAAAAAAAAAAAAAAAAGAAAAAAAGAAAAGAAAAAATTGTATCCTGACTCAAAAGCGTGGTAGAGCCTTGGCATGTACACAGACAATGACGATGGTTTCCATGCCGAAGCTGCTGCAGCAGCAAAAATGAATCACGATCGAGCTCGATACTCGTTCGCAAGCGCCGATCTGGCTTTTATTAGACTGGCTGACACGAGGATCACTGCCAAACTAGGATCGCGAACAATGGCTTCCACGTATCGGATCGACCGAGCGAAAATAACCACGATTGCTCGAGCTTCCTATTGTCCTCTTTTATTTATTTCTTTTTTCTATTAGAAAAAGTAGAAAGAGGAAAAGAGTGGGCATTTGGTGGCAATTTTCCTCCTTTTTTTCTTAAATAATAATTAAAAGAGATCCGCCATGAATAAAAGCAAATTTTAAGAAATATATTTGCAAAGTAAACAAATCTAAGAACGCGAGAAGAAAAAAAAAAAAAGAGACAAAAATATCATCGAAAAGTGTATGTCTCTGTTGTAGAAAACGGATCAAAGTGATATAGTACGATTGATATTATGATTCCAAAATGATGTCTCTGAAAATATTTGTCTTGCGTGCCCAGAATCCGTCCCCGTTCATCCAGATTTCCTCATTCCTTAACTTCCGAGATTCTCAAGCGATCTTAAGACGCAATCTGTGTTTTACTCCCATCTCGTTCATCCTGTACAACACGTGTAATATGTCGAAGGAATTTTTCTTACATGCAATCGGTTCAAAAAAAAAAAAAAAAATTTAAATAACAAAATGCGGGGACATTAATCGGATCTTTTATTTCGGAAGAAAAAAATTTTGCTCTAGAAATGAGTTGAAAAAATAAAAAGAATTTTGCTCAAAATTTTATAAATTAATTATTTTATAAGTAGCAACAACATATTATATATTATTGAAAGATGATATGTTGGTGATAATCTTTTACTTCCAACGCCTTATTTATACAAGCAAAAGTCTTGAAGTAATGTTTCTTGGAAAATATATTTTACATCCCCTCTTTCATCGCCTCCTCTCTTCACTGCCTATAAAAAATGCTAAATGCGCCGTTCCGTCGTTCCGACCTTTACCTGCTACCAAGTGCAGCGCGATGAATAGCGCCGCCATTGTTACCGTTTTAGCTTTTTTCATCGATTACCGTTACCCCAAAGAGAGTGAAGCTTAGCGCCGAAGACCGTCCTTGTCTCGTATGTCCCCCATATCCCTGGGATTAGACCTGGCTTTAATACTCGACGACAAGGGATTTCGACGGGTAATTGAATCAAGACACTCCGGCACATCACGTTTAAAAGTTAAAAGTGTTTGTCCTGTCGCTATACAGATTTGTGTAATTTTGCTCGGGTCATTCGCGCGCAGTGACCGACTTAATTAGAGAAACTAGATTCCAAGATAGAGAGAGTCCAGAGTAGCTTCTTAATCGTATTAAAAGATCAATCGCGAGTATTGCCTTAATTAAGTAAAGTGCTGGATAAAATAATATACACTCTCAAGTAATCGCGAAATCAGTGTACAAATTATTTTATTATTATTATATAATTCATTATAAAATGCTTCGTTATTAGTATAAAAGAGGAAAAGACTTAATATTTAATATAAAGAACCGAACATTGTAGATATTTTACCAGCCTTTAAATATTATGCTTATGAAATGAAATTTCATTTACTCCTTAATTTTGAATTAAACTATATTGCATCAATTACTGTCTCATTAATAGTCTCATTAATAGTTATTTTCCGGGAACTGCTTTATTTAACTGATAGATAAAATACTTGAAAAAATGCAGGAAATATAAAATCGCAAAATAGAATTTTGGGAGGTCATTTAATAGTCAGTTACAATCTGCACGTAAAGTGATCACATTAATCCGCAGAAACCGTATCGTATGATTATCATGTTTGGTTTTATACATTTATGATTTGGTATTTGCGATTATTTTTCACATTCGTAGGTAGATGTAACATTTGTATTTATTTGCAAAACAGCTGACAACAAAAACTATTGCGAAATTGAAAGTAGAAAAAAAACCGCGAAATTGATAGCCAAAAAAAACCGTGAAATGAATTGATAACAAATCGCGAATTTTCCAGGAAAAACGTAAAAATTGTGAGAATTTTCTACTTAAAAAAAGAGCAAATAAATAACCGTAAAAGTTAACTGTAATTTTTATTTTAAATAAATAAAATGCTCGAAAGAAGAAGATATCATATTTAATATATACAAGATTAAGGATTTGTTATCAACAAATAATCACACATTTCACCCTTGTGTGTTTCCAAAACGATAATAAAACGCAATAACTATTATATAATATATATATATATATATATATATATATATATATGCAAGTTATATGCGCATACGACGATATTAAAGTTATTTCCTTTGATATTTGCGCTAGCACACATGCATGTTAATTCTTTCTAACTGATAAAACCGGAAGCGATATCCCCTTTTTTGTGTCAGCTGGTCCGTACTTAGATGTGTCGATTCGGCGAGATCCGGGTTTTGATCTATCGCGCGGAAAGATCCGATCAACCAAGTTGTCCGTGTATTCACTGCCGAACCCAAAGTCGGATGGATGAGACTCGTTCGCCTGTGGGTATGTGTGTGTGTGTATGTGTGTGTGTGTGTGTGTGTGTGTGTGTGTGTGTGTGTGTGTGTGTGTGTGTGTGTGTGTATGCCTGTGTGGTTTGTACTCGGCCGTAAAAATATCGAGCAGTTTCGAAGCTGCGCATACACATGCGCTCGTACATACGATACAAGAGACCACACGAATTTGTGAATAGTAACGGCGCACAATATTTTGTCAACGTGTCAAGATTCATCAGCGAGATGATTAGTGGAAACGTATCAATGTTTTATTGCGACACCACGCGAAAAATAAAATTGACATTAATAATAAACGTCATATAGCGGATAAAAGTGTATCGTGATTCTTTTACGAGAAAATGGTAATATTGTACATCAACGATATATGTATATACAAATATTATACGGTAATAACGAAAAATTATTAAAGGATTAAAATGCAATCTTTCGCATTAATGTCCGCGCATTCATTTGGCGCGATGCATTCATGCAAGCTCGCCGCTAAAGCGACAGCCCCCATGGATGATCCGTGCATCGTACATAGCGAGCGATATTTAACGTGGGCGAGAAAGCTAGGTAGGTCACAGGCTGTGTAAAAAGCCGCGCGCATGCATACATGTGGATACATAATTCGCAAGGCGATTTCCCGGCGCCGGCCTCAAAGGAGCAGCCAGGTGAAGTGTATACTCCGTACTCGGCGCGAGGCCACCTTCGCGCACGCACGAGTAGTCAGGTGGCATCGGGCATCGGGGCGCAAAGCGGTTATTTTTAGTTCAATTTGTCGCTCGAACGGTACCATAAAGCCGAGAGCGCGCCTCGTTATACATACATATACACATGTGTGTACCATCCGTGACAGAACAAGGGGGGGGTGAGAAAGGGGGTGGAGGGAGGGGAATGATGGGGTTCACCTCGTACATACGAGCTTTTACGTGAGCGTGTGTGCGAATAAACGTCGCCGAGATCGTTAAAAGCGTCAACTAGTTACCGCGGCGAAACTTTCGCTTTGCGCGACAGTTTTAATGCGCAGGAACGCGTGCGAGGGGATTACTTTATAATTCCATGAAAAGCAAATTCCCATCATCATTGGGCATAAAGATGCCCTTCCTCCCCCGCCCTCTCCCGCTACCCACTCTTGGTTTACGGCCCGCGACGGTCCCTTGGGAGCCGAACGTTGCGAGGATTAACTCTTAACTGTACTGACGTTGTGGCGCGAATTCCCTCGACCGTGTAACCGTATTAAAAGTTAGGAAAACTGTTTTTACCAACATTTCCGAAGAAAAGGATTCCTGCGAAATAATTTACAAAGTCTATAAAAGGGTGCATCACAATTTATCGCTGACCCAAAAAATATTTCGACGAAATGTTTATATATGCGTTTGAATACTTTTCAATTTTAATATTCTTTCTATTAATACAATAGAAAAAGACATTTTTAAATACATAGGTCACTGCGGAATGTTACAATACACATTTTCTTTAACATCCAAATTATGCACGTGCAATGTATTTTGACCTAAGTATAATAATAATATATTAAAATAAAAATAAACAGAATTTCAATTATATCACGATTCAATAAGATAGATATAACATTGAATAATAGCGGCAGCATAAATGAAGTCAATCGGAAATAATCCCAAATGTTCCCGCGAGATTAAAATACCAAATTAATTATATATTATCAAAACGTGATTAAATTTAATATTAATAAAAATATATTAATATAACGCAAAAATATAATGCAAGAATTAATGACATTTTCTGCAATTGCAACACAATTTTTAACGCAACACGTTAGCATATCTGTAAGAAAAGGATTTAAGATTTATTATTATTTTATTTTATTTATTTTATTTATGTTTACTATTTAAATTCAAATCACTTAATAACAATAATAATAACTTACTATCTTCTACTTTTAATACAATCAGTCAAACGGAAAGTATCTATAATATTCGCAGCCATATTCATTTTAAATATTTGAGATTATTTCTGATTTTTATTACTGCCCATAGCAATCCATAGGAATATATTTTATACCTCATCATTTGCATCAACGTTATTCCTCGTTATACGAAATGATAGTAAAAGCCATTTTCAAAAATCCATTTAATAAATTACGCGTTGTGTATAATATTTATCGCCAACATATGTGTGTATACATAAAAAGTATATATACCATACATATAGTAGGACGCATAAAAATATAAAAAGGAATTGAAAAAAAACTTTTGTAAATTCGAGAAATTACTTATTGTAAATAGATACTTTTCCATTACCTTTGTTTTATCATAAACGAAAATTCTGCCGAGTGCGCAAGCAGATGAGAGTCTCGGACGCGAATAGGGGGGTTAATTTTCGCACAGTCAGTATTTGCTTGCGCGCGGGTTTTTCTTTCTCTCACCGCTCTCGCCGGCATCGGCATCTCGACGAGCGCGGTTATGCGTACATATATATATGTATAATACATAGGCGAGCGCGAATCAAAATCAATAAGCCGATTATTGGCCCGTGCTGAGCGGAGATTACGTCGTTTTGAATTGACATCGCCGACGCGTCGGGACGCGAGGCGAGGCGAGGCGACGCGAGGCGACGCGACGCGTCGCGACGCGGCGCGACGCGCGAGTGCGATTCAATCCCGCGGGCTTACCGCGCGACAGGCGGACATCCGTCCCAGTTTCTTTTTTCACCGAGTCCGACGGTCCGACGTCCGACACGTCCCGCGAAAGCAATATGGCGCACGCTCTCCACGCTCTGACCTCGCTCCTCGCTCCCGCTCTCGCGCGCGCGCGCCTTTTCTCCCCCTCACCCCTCACCCCTCACCCATCATCCTTGCCACGCGAGCACAACTCGACATTTAAAATTCAGACAGCTATGAAAGACAACCGGCTCGTTTTCCACATAATTTCACCTCCTTTCATGTAACACGTATTTATTACCACATGCCGGAAGAATTTATCAATAGTGGCGCGAATAATATTATATATATATATATATATATATATATATTAATATATAATGTCAAAAACTGTCGTCATGCGGCGCCACCGTACAAAGTGGTTACAAGTTACAATGATCATAGACTGTAAATTGTAAATTTGTTTTACAGATAGCGCGCTCCCAGAGACAAGAAGATAAAGAGAAGATGATAGTCAGACGGGTTTGTGCAGTTAATGATGAAGGATTGACGAAAAAGAATATTTAATTTTCTCTTTTATTAATATTCTCTTCTTGTTTCTAATGAGAACGCGCGATGATGATTAATGATAAATAATGACTTAAATAATTGCTACGTTAAATTTCATCATGTGGATATGCGACTGAACATGACGAACAAAAGAGTGCGATATTTGACATTAAAGTTCTATTTGAAGATAACGAGGCAAACGTTAAATAATTTTTCACATTATATTGTAATAGTAAACATTTCTTGGCTCTCAAAATTTTTGGCGATATAAAAAATACTGGCTCCTTATATGGAACGTTATTTCAATCGCGGAGGTCTCAACAGGAAATTTAATAAACCCATTATAGTCCACATCAAATTTTTAAAACAGTCAGGTTAGAGATTATAAAAAATTCTCAATTTTTTTAATCAGATTGTTATGTTAATTCTCGATAATTATTCTCGCAGTTTTTTAATATCTCACTTTACATTATAATATATAAAAACATGAAATATTTTGATCCTTTTAATATATGAAACCTACATTTTACTTTATTTTATAATTTTTATTTATTTGTTTTTTTTTTTAAGAAACTTAACTTAATTAACAAGCTTAGCTTTATTTTATAATTTTAATTTTTTTTTTAAAGAAGCTTAAGAACACAAGATTCAGTTTGACAAAATGGGTCAAACTATGGGTAGAATGCCTGAAACATGGCAAGGTCTCCTGGAGGAGAGAGATCGTGTTTTACACTGGAGTTCCGAAGTCTTAGCAAGAGTACAGGATAACGTTACAAACGAGGATACGTTTTTGATGGACTATGATGACGACAAGATTGACGGTAAAATCAATACGTGGATCAAAACTAATAAGACACGAGTTGACGAGACATTTAATAAGTTCGCGAATGCACCAAATGAAATAAAAAATGTAGTCAAAACTGGAATAGAAAAGGTGATAAATTTTATTTTTTACTAAACTTATATGTCAATAAAAAAGAATTAAAATTTTTAAGATTAAAAAATTAATTAATTTTAAGTTTTTTTTTTTTAAATTATACATATTTGTAAAATAAGAAGAACTATATATATAAATATTTCGCAAAGTTAATTTATTTAGCGCGTATTATTTAGCTTTTCGAAGAAATACAAACGAAAATGCGGAAAGATTATAGAAATGCATATAACAATATAAAGAAGTTTAACAAAAATGTGGATCAGTTGGGCGCGGACGAAAGAAAAATTCACGCTGAAATACAAAAGTTGGAGCAGGAATGCGCGGGAGACGTGCAAAAGTTTCAAAAGAAATTTGGACCATTGCGAGTAAAAGTTTTCGATAACTTGAGAGCCGGAGAAAAAATGATATTCAAAGATAAAGTATTGAAAACTGATTTCATTAAAAAGGTATAAGTGCTTTTCCTAAATTCTATAATTTATAGTTATCTCCAGAAATTCGTGTAAATATGAAATTATGTCTCTTTAAGGTGTACGATATTGATCACAAATATTCTGCCGATTGCACGAAACGGATCGACAAAATGCTCAAAGATTTCGAGAAAAGCGCGACAAAATATGAAACGCAATGAAAATGATGACTAACGTGCGATTAAAAAAATATATCATTAATTAAATGTCAAATCATATCGTCAGGTTTTCATATATGTGATCGACTAATGTTATTATAAATGTTGACGAAAACTCTATAATAAATTTTTTTTTTTGAAATATTTTGTCTTGTTTTTTTATTATTTTGTCATTTTTTCACCCGAAATTATTATGCAGATTGGAAAAAGTTTACTCGGGACTAATATTTTTTAATAAATTTTCAATAAATTAAATTTTGAACAAATTTAATAGATATTTAAAATTGAGAACTTAATTATAAAGATATACATTTATATTTAAAAAAAAAGTTGCAAGGATTGAATTAAACGATGAAATTTAATTTAATTACATTATTATAGATGAAAATTTCAATAAAAAGTTATACACAAGTACTCTTAATAATCCTCGAACACTCTGTAAAACCATCAGATTTCTCTCTGCTTCCCGGATTGCGTCATATATTCATTCAGATCTTCGAGATGTGATCGACATATTCGTATTTAGTATCAATTACCATCAATATCATAGAATTATTTTTGCGATTCGTTAAATAGAGTATTTTCGTGCGTACTCGTGATTCTCTCTTATAGTAATTCTACGACACCGTACATTCGAAACGAAAATAACGAGAACAGGAAAGAGAGGCAAAAACAAAACCCTGTTATCAACTTAGTTGAGATAGGCTCTCCCGGAGACTCTCATGATCGGGAAAGTATGACGAAGCAAGTGGTTTTACTCTTAGACGCCTACGCGACGTTCCAGGAACGTGTCGTTTGTAATGTACCAAGATACCGTGATGACATACTTGTGTAATATAATTAGTACCAGAATAACTGAATCACTTTTAACTCAACAAATTTATATTTCCATATAAGAACCGATATTCACTCAATTATCAAATTAAATTATTATACATTGATTGAATTCATTTATGTATTTTAACATTTCTAAAATATTCGACACTTTTAAGGCAAATAGAATTTATAGCACTTAAATACTGTGTACTATTTAATTTTGAAATATAATAAATTCGAGCCAAGCATGTATATTGATGGAACCCCTATCTTAACAAAATTTTCAAAATTTATTAGTGCTGTCAATGTAGTTTGTATTAAAGCAAAATATATAGAGCGTTCAAATTATGCTGCTCATCCTCTGATGCATCATACGATTTTGACCCTGTTTGAAAGCTGTAGTAATATAATTTACACATCGCGAAAACTGAACTCTCATATATATCACCCCATATAATGTCAATATTTACATAATAAAAAATAGAGAATAAAATACAGATTGTAAATATAAAACAAAATGTGGAAGACAATCATTATAGATTAAAGTATATCTCATCATCAATAAAATTGAAGTAAAATATATTCAATATAATATATTCCGAGAATAAGACATAAATCGTTAAGTAATTAATTAATTAAATTCACTCACGGAATTAAGCAAGCTAATGATCCTTTCCATTGCAATTTGTGCAATTAAAAACTTGAATGATGAAAGATTATTGAGAGAATGATCCCCTCTGGAAATATTCTCTATATACTTTAAAATAAATCGATACGAACCTGAACGCGAGATTGATGATGTAACGCGCCGCCGCGTCACGCCGCGCCTCGCCGCGCCGCGCTCTCGACTCTCGAGATATCTCGACACAATGTGGCTGACAATGTGAGCCATAGATATACGAAACATATACGCCCTCTGTGGACATAAAAACGTGGCCAATGTCCAAGAATGTTCTCAATGGATAACGCATAATGTGCACAGTTTTGGTTGCGATCCGTGCTATGTCCACAAAATTTATTATCACATTTTGCTTATTCATTTTCATTTTAAAATAATTTGTTATTTCTCCACACTGGCAATAACTTACTTTTAATATCAAATAACCAAGTAAATATTGTCAATATTCTAATTTTGCCAATAATAACTTGATTTTTTCTAATTCTATTTCTTTTATTAAACACTATTTTTCCATTCTACATTTTATAAATTAAAACTTATTTTATATGAAAAAAAAATTTTTTTCAACAATTTAATAATTTAGAGTATTATATTGTTTCACAAATACAATAATAAACTTTTAGATATCGATAGATTCAAATGAATGAAATAAAGATCAGATATATATATATATATATATATGTAAGCATACAAAATTTTTTTAATTAGAGAAAAATGTTAATTTTTTACTTATTTAAATAAAAATTGTCCGAATTATATCATGTTTGCTGTCATAATCGTAAAAATTTCATTAATTCTTATTACATTATAAATTTTAAAAAAGATAAAATAAAAAATAAAAGTTTTTATTTTTACTTGACAAATATTTTAATTTATATAACTAAAGCATTAGAGCTAAAAAAAAATCCCCGCTAAATATTTATAATCGTATAAATTCTTGTATTACTAATAAAAAAGTTAATGCGAGACACTTTCTGTAACAACTAATCGTGATTTGAAAGGAAAGAAATATTACTTATCAAAATTAATTAACCGAAATCATTGTTGCAAGAGGCTCTTATATAATATATGAATACATAATTATAATATAATTTTATTTAATTTATATATTGTAATTCTATTCATCAGTTGACTCATTTAATTCATCTATTTGGCGCTTTCAATTTACAATTTTAATAGCAGGACGTTTGATATATTAATGTCGAAAAAAAGCTTTATTAATTGTTGTTAATTAATGCCGATTATGCAACTGATTCATACGCGATTAATAATATGTGTCTTTTAATATCGTCGAAAGTTCAATTTTTATTAATAAAATATTTTACATAGATATCGGCAACGTACTTGACGAGCAGTAATGTATTTTAAAACGCTCGAAAATTCGCTTCTGAATGATTAGGAAAACATATTTCGCAAAGAAGGTATCGCTACAGGCAAGGCCGGCGGCAAGGTCGGCGGCGAGAGCGATACCTTCTTTGCGAAATATATTCTCCTAGTAACTCAGAATAAAAATTTCCGAGCGTACCGCTTGAACTGAATTATTTCACGATCTCTCCTCGCAAAATATTTTCTAATAATTCAGAGAGGAATTTTCTAAAATATTTGACGGCATATTATTATTGTGCGATGTGCATAATAATTAAGCTTTTAGATCAAACGTAGCTGATAGTCTGTCACGACCAAAAGAATTATTAATAAATTTCGATTACGCCTTTCTTAATTAAGAAAATCTGGAATTTTAATGAAATTTTGTGTTATTGTACGTGGTCTTTCAATTTCGTGTAATTTACAGTTGCATTTTTTCACAATAGATGTACATAAATATAATGTAAACGTAATTTTATACAATAATATCTTATACAATCTTAATAAATATATAATATGTACATAATTAAATTAAATTTTATTATAAATATAATTTTTATCCAATAATCTTTTTTATAATTTTCTTTTTCTTTTTTTACATATTATATTTTATGATTTATATATAATTTATATTTAATGATTTCTTTTTATTTCTCTGAAAAAATATTACATTATTTTTATATATTTTTTCCCTTAAATTTAAATTTAATTTTAGAGCTTTAATTTTATAGCTTTAGATTTAATTTTATTAAATTTTATTTTCTTTTCCAATATTCTAATAGCCATAGCAGACCAAATAGACCTCACTCTACTTGCTGGTTACACTAGCAAAAATACGATAATAATATGATAAAACGATTTGGGGATCCTAATTGGGAATTCGCAGTAAAATTTAGGAAATCACGATCATATATATTTTTTACGTCTTTTCGCCAGTTTACCATTTTGATCACGTATTATATTTTTCCAGCCAGTTGGACCTACCTTTTGTTGCTCCTGGCTATTCATTCTGACTCGATTTCTACGAGCCAAAAATTGAGGAAGAAAAACAACTTCTTCTACTGCCGGTAATAATTATCACCGGCAAATAAGACGACTTATATTCATTTAGAATCGTATGATATTATAATACAATCGTTTTGTAAATGCGTATAATTAGTCGTCGAAAGTTGCAAAAGATATATAACAAATATAATCATGTATATACCGAAAAAATTGTATTCAAAATGTAGACTTTATAAGCCTTCTTAATAGATATTCTTAATAAATAAGAATAATTTTTTACCGTGATATATTTTAAAACCCCTAATTTATAATGAAATTAAAACTTGTATATATTAATATATTATGTATATTTAACTTGTCAAAATTTTAATAAATAGCAAATGTCCATTTGTAAAATTGCTTTTTTTTGTTGTTGGAATTCATAATCTCAAATATTAAATAATATAATGATAAGAAAATATTCTATTCAGTATATAGGTATATTCTTACTTGCTAAGAATATCTGAAAGTACTCTTTAGAAGATTTCTCTCTTAAACTAATTGTAAGAAGATCTTCTTAATGTTTATTTTAAAGAAATATATTATAAAGTTAAATGAAATATTCTTAAGCTGAGAATATAATTTTTTCGGTGTATGTAAAATATATTAGCATGCATATCAATCCCTCTGGCGGCGGGTCATTAAACATTTGTATCTTTAAAACTGTTTTATAAAAATCTAATATATATAATTAAAATAAATATTTCCTGTATGTCTTGCATAAAACTAGAATAAATTATATATTTTTATTTTTTTTAATATTTTTCTTTTTCTTTTAATTTTAATATACAAATGGTATACCTATTTTAACAAAAGTTAAAAAAAAAGTAAATGAAGAATGTAATATAAAATTTTCTCTTGGAATACGTACAAAAAGAAATTTTTTTATAATTTAAAATTGACCCAGAGTGCGGCATCCATGCATTCCGCCGTCCGAGGGTTAAAGCAACGAATTTATCTACAGTCTACATCTTTATCTACAAGTCTATTAATCTACATCTACAAATCTCTACACAAATCCGTTGCTTTAAAATATAATAAAAGCTTTTTGTCACTCACCGACACTGATGCGCAACAGCGGAGTTGTCGATATTGAAGCTATATGTTATCTGTAACATACAAATATAAAGTCCAAATTATAGCAACGATTTTAAATAATTAATATTAAAGAATTGATTATTATACTTAATAAATTTATATTTGATGCGTACAATAATAAGCAGATACATATAAATATGGAACAATTTTGTAAATTAAAAAAAAATTTTTTTTTTAAATAAAAACTTTATAAGATTTATGTAAAAATCTTTATCTCTGAGTTTCTCTTCATTAAATCATTCAAATAAATGAATCGAATTCATTCGTATAAAGGATTTATAATAATTAATCTACAGATAATAATATACAAATTATATTTACCCTGGGGTTGCTCCGCCGATGCAGGATGCCTCTCCTAGGCCTCCTCCTCCTCTCAGATTGTAAGGGACGTCAGGAACTATTGTTTTATACGCGCGATATACTTTTTTTAATTTGCTGAAACGGCACAAAAATAAAATCGCGCAATATTTTAAACCGTACGAAAGTAAAAACGCGCGATAGTTATTTAGACGGCACTTCCGCACTTTTACGCGCGATACTTTGACGGCACTCCCGAATTTCCGAACGATCGAAAATTACATTTCATCACATGCGAGAATCATACTTGGAGTCGACAGGTCAGGCACGATCAAACTCTAAGCAAGAGTTAAGTCCGAAGCGGAACAAGACGAAAGATCGACAGAATCCCATTTAGTCGGCATTAAATACGATCCCTGATAACAATTTCGTGATCGAAATCAAAATATTATACGAAAACACGACCGCGATCGCGACGAAGCTGAGACGAATGTCAAAGCAGTAGCGCCCTATATGTCATCATGGTCGAATGTTATTATTTTATTTCGGAATCATTTTTGACGTATGTTAATATTTATCGCGTAATATTATCGTATTATTATTACGTATTATCATCGCATAAACCGTATACAGCGCGCTCGACCTCGAGGTGACCGAACGCGAGGCGCACGTGCCGGCACCGGCGCCGACATCGGAGTAAAAACACGTGCGCACACTACGCCCGCCGGAGTAAGAATGAATGACTCATGGCTGTCACTAGTCACGTACGCCGTACGCGCCGGGCTCCCCTCTTTTACTATGGAATGCGTGACGTCAAAGACAAGGTCGATCATGGTATGCTCATTCTCTCTCTCTCTCTTTCTCCTCGCGGCAGACAATAACAAATACGCACTATACTACGTGATATAATTTAACGCGTTGAAATATGTACAATCAAATGATTCTAAAATACATATAAAATTCCTTAACTAAAATAATATTATTATTCGATTTAATGCGATATATTTAAAATACATGAAACGCGATTACGAAATTTGTAAAATACTTCAACGAAAGCAATCTTATGATTTACTGTATGACTATTATAACTGCACGATTTATTTATTATATTCGTTGAAAATTATATCAATGATGTGTGTGTGTGTGTGTGTGTGTGTGTGTGTGTGTGTGTGTGTGTAAACAATTATTAGTAAAAGCGATAGAAATTTATATTATAGATACACACACATATATTTATAGACGTGTAATAATTAAATATAAATTAATAATGCAAAATATGTACAAATTTACTGCCTGTATTTATTACATTTACTAAATATGTATAACTCTCTGTAATTATAGAAATTTGTCATATTATATTAAATAAATGTTCTCTCTTTCATCGTAACTATTTAATTATTCATTTATATATATATTACGTATGTTTGTTTTTTTCTATCAGAAAAAGAAAAAGAAAGAGAGAAAAGAACAGATATTCTATCACTAAAAATTAATGTATTAAATACAATTTATTAATATTTTAATATTTGTTTATTATAAAAAAGTTTTTTATTAGATGTGCCTGTTCTTATTATAGCTTATTCTATTTAATTTATTTGATTAAAATATGAATTTTTATTAATAAAATATTTTACATAGATATCGGCAATGTACTTCAGTAATATATCTTAAAAGGCTCGAAAATTCGCTTCTGAATGATTAAGAAAACATGATTCGCAAAGAAGGTATCGCTGCAATCGGCGGGAAAAGCGATACCTTCTTTGCGAAATATGTTCTCCTAATAACTCAGAAGCGAATTTTCGAGCATTTTCAGGTACATTATTGCTCGTGAAATACATTGCCGATATTTATGTAAAATATTTTATTAATAAAAATTGAACTTTCGACGATATTAGAAGACACATGTTACTAATCGCATACGAGTATGTCAATTGCATAATTGGCATTAATTATCAGTAATTAATAAAGTTTCTTTTCCCGAAATTAATATATCAAATCCTATTAAATCCTGCTATTAAAATTGTAAATTCAAAGCGACAAATAGATGAATTAAACGAGTCAATAGATGTATAAAATTACAGTAATTAAATAAAATAAAATTATATTATAAATATGTATTTATGTATTATATATATAGTTATATAAGAGTATTGCAACAATGGTCTCGGTTAATTAATTTTGATAAGTAATATTTCTTTCCTTTCAAATCACGATTAGTTTTTACAGAAAGTGTCTCGCATCAATTTTTTTATTAATAATACAAAAATTTATAAGATTAAATATTATAAAATAAATTGCTTGTTTCTGAAGAAAGAGAGAGAGAGAGAAAGAGAGAGAGAGAGAGAGAGGGGGGAAGAGAGAAAGAATATAATTCATCGTTGTGTTTTCTCAATTTTTAATGTTATATATAATTATTAATGTGAAATATGGGAAACATATCTCTACATTTGTTTTTAATATGAACCATATAATCCCACATATTATATCATCTCTCATATTTTAATCACAAGAATGTTAATCCATTAAAATCACTTTTAAACTAATAAAATGCAAAGTGAAAGTTTGATTAAAATGATACACATCATAATTCAAATAATTTTTATTGTGTCGCAAAAGTTACGATAATTTTAAAATTATGTTTTCAATAAAACGTATAACTGATCGTGGACAGCATTACCGATCTTTATACATATTGTTTTATTAATAAAAGTCAGAAAGACGAACTACTAATCGCGCACAAGAATGCCAACTGCATAATTGGCGTTAATTAGCAGCAATTAATAAAGTTTTTCCTTTAAGCAATAAAAATTATTTGAATTATGAAGCGTATCATTTTAATCAAACTTCCACTTTGCATTTTATTAGTTTAAAAGTAATTTTTGTGGATTAACATTCTTGTGATTAACATATGAGAGATGATATAATATGTGGGATTATATGGTACATATTAAAAACAAATGTAGAGATATGTTTCCCATATATTTCACATTAACAATTATATATAACATTAAAAATTGAGAAAACACAACAATGAATTATATTCTTTCTCTCTTCCCTCCTCTCTCTCTCTCTCTCTCTCTCTCTCTCTCTCTCTCTCTCTCTTTCTTCAGAAACAAGCAATTTATTTTATAATATTTAATCTTATAAATTTTTGTATTATTAATAAAAAAATTGATGCGAGACACTTTCTGTAAAAACTAATCGTGATTTGAAAGGAAAGAAATATTACTTATCAAAATTAATTACCCGATATCATTGTTGCAAGTAACTCTTATATAATATATGAATACATAATTATAATATAATTTTATTTTATTTAATTACTTTAATTCTATTCATTAGTTGACTCATTTAATTCATTTATTTGTCGCTTTCAATTTACAATTTTAATAGCAGGACGTTTGATATATTAATGTCGAAAAAAAGCTTTATTAATTGCTGTTAATTAATGCCGATTATGCAACTGATTCATACGCGATTAATAATATGTGTCTTTTAATATCCTCGAAAGTTCAATTTTTATTAATAAAATATTTTACATAGATATCGGCAACGTACTTGACGAGCAGTAATGTATTTTAAAACGCTCGAAAATTCGCTTCTGAATGATTAGGAAAACATATTTCGCAAAGAAGGTATCGCTACAGGCAAGGCCGACGGCAAGGTCGGCGGCGAGAGCGATACCTTCTTTGCGAAATATATTCTCCTAGTAACTCAGAATAAAAATTTCCGAGCGTACCGCTTGAACTGAATTATTTCACGATCTCTCCTCGCAAAATATTTTCTAATAATTCAGAGAGGAATTTTCTAAAATATTTGACGGCATATTATTATTGTGCGATGTGCATAATAATTAAGCTTTTAGATCAAACGTAGCTGATAGTCTGTTACGACCAAAAGAATTATTAATAAATTTCGATTACACGCCTTCCTTAATTAAGAAAATCTGGAATTTTAATGAAATTTTGTGTTATTGTACGTGGTCTTTCAATTTCGTGTAATTTACAGTTGCATTTTTTCACAATAGATATACATAAATATAATGTAAACGTAATTTTATACAATAATATCTTATACAATCTTAATAAATATATAATGTGTACATAATTAAATTAAATTTTATTATAAATATAATTTTTATCCAATAATCTTTTTTATAATTGTTTTCTTTTTCTTTTTTTACATATTATATTTTATGATTTATATATAATTTATATTTAATGATTTCTTTTTATTTCTCTGAAAAAATATTACATTATTTTTATATATTTTTTCCCTTAAATTTAAATTTAATTTTAGAGCTTTAATTTTATAGCTTTAGATTTAATTTTATAAAAAATTTATTTTCTTTTCCAATATCCTAATAGCCATAGCAGACCAAATAGACTTCACTCTACTTGCTGGTTACACTAGCAAAAATACGATAATAATATGATAAAACGATTTGGGGATCCTAATTGGGAATTCGCAGTAAAATTTAGGAAATCACGATCATATATATTTTTTACGCCTTTTCGCCAGTTTACCATTTTGATCACGTATTATATTTTTCCAGCCAGTTGGACCTACCTTTTGTTGCTCCTGGCTATTCATTCTGACTCGATTTCTACGAGCCAAAAATTGAGGAAGAAAAACAACTTCTTCTACTGCCGGTAATAATTATCACCGGCAAATAAGACGACTTATATTCATTTAGAATCGTATGATATTATAATACAATCGTTTTGTAAATGCGTATAATTAGTCGTCGAAAGTTGCAAAAGATATATAACAAATATAATCATGTATATACCGAAAAAATTGTATTCAAAATGTAGACTTTATAAGCCTTCTTAATAGATATTCTTAATAAATAAGAATAATTTTTTACCGTGATATATTTTAAAACCCCTAATTTATAATGAAATTAAAACTATTGTATATATTAATATATTATGTATATTTAACTTGTCAAAATTTTAATAAATAGCAAATGTCCATTTGTAAAATTGCTTTTTTTTGTTGTTGGAATTCATAATCTCAAATATTAAATAATATAATGATAAGAAAATATTTTATTCAGTATATAGGTATATTCTTACTTGCTAAGAATATCTGAAAGTACTCTTTAGAAGATTTCTCTCTTAAACTAATTGTAAGAAGATCTTCTTAATGTTTATTTTAAAGAAATATATTATAAAGTTAAATGAAATATTCTTAAGCTGAGAATATAATTTTTTCGGTGTATGTAAAATATATTAGCATGCATATCAATCCCTCTGGCGGCGGGTCATTAAACATTTGTATCTTTAAAATTGTTTTATAAAAATCTAATATATATAATTAAAATAAATATTTCCTGTATGTCTTGCATAAAACTAGAATAAATTATATATTTTTATTTTTTTTAATATTTTTCTTTTTCTTTTAATTTTAATATACAAATGGTATACCTATTTTAACAAAAGTTAAAAAAAAAAGTAAATGAAAAATGTAATATAAAATTTTCTCTTGGAATACGTACAAAAAGAAATTTTTTTATAATTTAAAATTGACCCAGAGTGCGGCATGCATGCATTCCGCCGTCCGAGGGTTAAAGCAACAAATTTATCTACAGTCTACATCTTTATCTACAAGTCTATTAATCTACATCTACAAATCTCTACACAAATCCGTTGCTTTAAAATATAATAAAAGCTTTTTGTCACTCACCGACACTGATGCGCAACAGCGGAGTTGTCGATATTGAAGCTATATGTTATCTGTAACATACAAATATAAAGTCCAAATTATAGCAACGATTTTAAATAATTAATATTAAAGAATTGATTATTATACTTAATAAATTTATATTTGATGCGTACAATAATAAGCAGATACATATAAATATGGAACAATTTTGTAAATTAAAAAAAAATTTTTTTTTTAAATAAAAACTTTATAAGATTTATGTAAAAATCTTTATCTCTGAGTTTTTCTTCATTAAATCATTCAAATAAATGAATCGAATTCATTCGTATAAAGGATTTATAATAATTAATCTACAGATAATAATATACAAATTATATTTACCCTGGGGTTGCTCCGCCGATGCAGGATGCCTCTCCTAGGCCTCCTCCTCCTCTCAGATTGTAAGGGACGTCAGGAACTATTGTTTTATACGCGCGATATACTTTTTTTAATTTGCTGAAACGGCACAAAAATAAAATCGCAATATTTTAAACCGTACGAAAGTAAAAACGCGCGATAGTTATTTGGACGGCACTTCCGCACTTTTACGCGCGATACTTTGACGGCACTCCCGAATTTCCGAACGATCGAAAATTACATTTCATCACATGCGAGAATCATACTTGGAGTCGACAGGTCAGGCACGATCAAATTCTAAGCAAGAGTTTAAGTCCGAATCGGAAGAGGACGGAAGATCGAGGGAATCGATCGCGAATGGGGTACGCTCGATTCTCGTTCGTGCAGTTCCGCATCTCAGACCGACTCAAACTCATTAGGCACGATTTCGGATGAGCATATGTGTCTATCATACAGACAGTCCACATGATACGTCATAGGGCTGGTAGACGGATCAAGAGGAACACCCATTTTATGAATGTTCAACAATCTGAACATTTATCAACTGGATCGGACCTCTTTACTGAGCGTAAATCATGACCTAAATCCTCCAGTCGACGTCCTCAATGCGATACGTCGTATTGCCGGTACAAGAAAAGGGGCCCGTCAACGATTTATTGCAACAATCGACCGACCTCTAATCGACGAGCCGAGAGCCGAGACGAATGTCAAAAACAATAGCGCGCTATATGTCACCAAAGTCGAATGTTATTATTTTATTTCAGAGTCATTTTAAACGTATTTTAACACGTTAAGATTTATCGTAATATTATTACGTATATTATCGTCGCGAGAAACGTGTACGGCGCGCTCGACCTCGAGGTGACCGAACGCGAGGCGCACGTGCCGGCACCGACATCGGAGTAAAAACACGTGCGCACACTACGCCCGCCGGAGTAAGAATGAATGACTCATGGCTGTCACTAGTCACGTACGCCGTACACGCCGGGCTCCCCTCTCTTACTATGGAATGCGTGACGTGAAAAACAAGGTCGAGTATGCTCTTTCTCTCTCTCTCTCTCTCTTTCTCGTCGCGCCAGACAATAACAAATACGTACTATACTGCGTGATATAATTTAACGCGTTGAAATATGTACAATCAAATGATTCTAAAATACATATAAAATTCCTTAATTAAAATAATATTATTATTCGATTTAATGCGATATATTTAAAATACATGAAACGCGATTACGAAATGTGTAAAATACTTCACCGAAAGCAATCTTATGACTTACTGTATGACTATTATAACTGCACGATTTATTTATTATATTCGTTGAAAGTTATATCAATGATGTGTGTGTGTGCGTATGTGTATGAACAATTATTTGTAAAAGCGATAGACATTTATATTGTAGATACACACATATATTTATAGACGTATAATAATTAAATATAAATTAATAATGAAAAATATGTATAAATTTACTGCCTTATACGTACTTATTACATTTACTAAATATGTAGACCTCTCTGTAATTATAGAAATTTGTCATATTATATTAAATAAATGTTCTCTCTTTTATCGTACCTATTTAATTATTTATTTATATATACATTACGTATGTTTGTTTTTTTCTATCTCAGAAAAAGAAAAAGAAAGAGAGAAAAGAACAGATATTCTTTCACTAAAAATTAATGTATTAAATACAATTTATTAATATTTTAATATTTGTTTATTATAAAAAAGTTTTTTATTAGATGTGCCTGTTTTTATTATAGCTTATACTATTTAATTTATTCGATTAAAATATGAATTTTTATTAATAAAATATTTTACATAAATATCGGCAATGTACTTCACGAGCAATAATGTATCTTAAAACTCTTGAAAATTCGCTTCTGAATGATTAGGAAAACATAATTCGCAAAGAAGGTGTCGCTAAAATCCGCGAAAAGAACGATACCTTCTTTGCGAAATATGTTTTCCTAATCATTCAGAAGCGAATTTTCGAGCGTTTTAAAATACATTACTGCTCGTCAAGTACGTTGCCGATATCTATGTAAAAAATTTTATTAATAAAAATTAAACTTTCGACGATATTAAAAGACACATATTATTAATCGCGTATGAGTATGTCAATTGCATAATCGGCGTTAATTATCAGTAATTAATAAAGTTTCATTTCCCGAAATTAATATAACAAATATTAATCCTGCTATTAAAATTATAAATTGAAAGCGACAAATAGATGAATTAAATGAGTCAATTGATGAATAGAATTACAGTAATTAAATAAAATAAAATTATATTATAAATATACTTGTATATGAGTCTCTTGCAACAATGATTTCGGTTAATTAATTTTGATAAGTAATTTTCCTATTCTTTTCGAATCACGATTAGTTGTTATAGAAAGCGTCTTGCATCAACTTTTTTATTAATAATACAAGTATTTATAAAATTAAATATCATAAAATAAATTGCTTGTTTTTGAAAAAAAAGAGAGAGAGAGAGAGAGAGAGAGAGAGAGAGAGAGAGAGAGAGAGATTAAGAGAGAATATAATTCATCGTTGTGTTTTGCCAATTTTCAATGTTATATATATATAATTGTTAATGCTAAATATGTATATAAGAAACATATCTCTACATTTGTTTAAATATGAAACATATAATCCAACATATTATATTCTTCTATAGTAACTTTATATATATATATATATATATATATTTACATATTAATAATTTTATTTTATTTAATTATTATAATATTATTCATCAGTTTAACACGTTTTATATATCTATTTAGTTTATTTTAACAACAGAATATGTTTGACACTAATTTCGGCAAAAAAAACTTTATTAATTACTGTTAATTAATGCCGATTATGCAACTGACATAATCATACGCGATTAATAATATGTGTCTCCTAATATCCTCGAAGGTTCAATTTTTATTAATAAAATATTTTACATAGATATCGGCAATGTACTTCACGAGCAGTAATGTATCTTAAAACGCTCGAAAATTCGCTTCTGAGTTATTATTACTCAAAATATGATACAATATAGATTTATATTAGTATGTTTTACTACATATTATTAATAGCGCGTAGCCTTTTTCACTTTAGTATATATAGTGAAGTAATATATGTATATATAAGCACAAAATTAAATGATTTTATTGAATGATTGAAAAGTTATATTTTATATATATTTATATTAGAATATATATAAATACATATTATTTATATATATTTAATATAATTTTATTTTATTTAATAATTATAATTTTATTCAACAGTTTGACACGTTTAATTCACCTATTTGGTTTATTACAATTTTAACAACAGAATCCGTTTGATATACTAATTTCAGGAAAGGAGAAAACTTTATTAATTGCTGCTAATTAACGCCAATTACGCAGTTGGCATACTTGTGCGCGATTAATAATATGCGTCATTTAACATCCTCGAAAGTTCGTCTTTCTGATTTTTATTAATAAAACAATATGTATAAAGATCGGTAATGCTGTCCACGATCAGTTGACTGTCGCGGAATCGACAGTATTTTTATATATCAATATATACATAAAAAGTCTTGAAACATAATCGGTTCATTAATAAGATTTTTAAATATAGTGCACCGCGAAATATAAAAAATGTCTTTAACATTTAAGTAATAAGATATATTGCAAAAATATTGCGATTGTTCGCATGACATAATGCGAAAATCATATAAATTTCTCCTCTAGACAATCATACAATATAAATGTGAAATAATTGATTATTACTGCTAATAAATAAAACTCTTTTCAACTCTTAAAACTCGATTTTTTAACAAGATAAAAGAAATGCAGATCAGAAGTAATAACATATCTTTTAATATGTTTGATTTTTTATTAGGAGAATATATTTCGCAAAAAGGTATGCTGCAGTAGTTATTATGCACATCGAACAATAATAATATGTCATCAAATATTTTAGAAAATTCTTCTCTGAATTATTAGAAAATATTTTGCGAGGAGAGATCGTGAAATAATTCAGTTCAAGCGGTACGCTCGGAAATTTTTATTCTGAGTTACTAGGAGAATATATTTCGCAAAGAAGGTATCGCTCTCGCCGCCGACCTTGCCGCCGGCCTTGCCTGTAGCGATACCTTCTTTGCGAAATATGTTTTCCTAATCATTCAGAAGCGAATTTTCGAGCGTTTTAAAATACATTACTGCTCGTCAAGTACGTTGCCGATATCTATGTAAAATATTTTATTAATAAAAATTGAACTTTCGAGGATATTAAAAGACACATATTATTAATCGCGTATGAGTCAGTTGCATAATCGGCATTAATTAACAGCAATTAATAAAGCTTTTTTTCGACATTAATATATCAAACGTCCTGCTATTAAAATTGTAAATTGAAAGCGCCAAATAGATGAATTAAATGAGTCAACTGATGAATAGAATTACAATATATAAATTAAATAAAATTATAATATAATTATGTATTCATATATTATATAAGAGCCTCTTGCAACAATGATATCGAATAATTAATTTTGATAAGTAATATTTCTTTCCTTTCAAATCACGATTAGTTGTTACAGAAAGTGTCTCGCATCAACTTTTTTATTAGTAATACAAGAATTTATACGATTATAAATATTTAGCGGGGACCTTTTTTTAGCTCTAATGCTTTAGTTATATAAATTAAAATATTTGTCAAGTAAAAATAAAAACTTTTATTTTTTATTTTATCTTTTTTAAAATTTATAATGTAATAAGAATTAATGAAATTTTTACGATTATGACAGCAAACATGATATAATTCGGACAATTTTTATTTAAATAAGTAAAAAATTAACATTTTTCTCTAATTAAAAAAATTTTGTATGCTTACATATATATATATATATATATATATCTGATCTTTATTTCATTCATTTGAATCTATCGATATCTAAAAGTTTATTATTGTATTTGTGAAACAATATAATACTCTAAATTATTAAATTGTTGAAAAAAATTTTTTTTTCATATAAAATAAGTTTTAATTTATAAAATGTAGAATGGAAAAATAGTGTTTAATAAAAGAAATAGAATTAGAAAAAATCAAGTTATTATTGGCAAAATTAGAATATTGACAATATTTACTTGGTTATTTGATATTAAAAGTAAGTTATTGCCAGTGTGGAGAAATAACAAATTATTTTAAGATGAAAATGAATAAGCAAAATGTGATAATAAATTTTGTGGACATAGCACGGATCGCAACCAAAACTGTGCACATTATGCGTTATCCATTGAGAACATTCTTGGACATTGGCCACGTTTTTATGTCCACAGAGGGCGTATCGCTTTCAGAGGTTATGTAAAACCGGGCCGTGGTGTCTCTCAGGCTTTTCTTTGCTCACCATGAAAATACTATCCGCAGGATGTAATCTCGTTTCGTGAATTTGAAAAGTTAAAAAAATTTATGCGCGAATAATTCATTTCCAATAAATTATCTACTGTATATATATATATATATACACACACACACACACACACACACACACACACACATATTCAACTTCAAAGAAATTCCTTTCTTTTTCACCTGAAAATGTTAAGTTGTATGCACGATTGTCTAACGTGTAATTTATTTGACAATTGCACGTGTTCAAAAATATACTTGACATATGTATATATCTCGTGATAGTGTTACATCAAAATGCCGATTCGTTTACATGACCTTCGATAGCCGTGATCGTCTAGTGGTTAGGACCCTACGTTGTGGCCGTAGTAACCCAGGTTCGAATCCTGGTCACGGCAATGTGTGAAAGCATTGTCACGGCGAAGGTATTTTTTTTTATTTTATAAATAATAATATAAATTTAAATACGATTAAATTAGGAAAAACATTGTCGCGATAAAAAATTGTCTCTTTATTTAATTTTATACAAACTAGATTGACTGTTAAAATTGTTACTCTTTGTAATTCATATAATCATATATATTATGATCATATTATTAATGTATACATTATTAAATAAATATAAATATATTATTTAATTTTTAACTTTTAATTAAAAATTTCAGCCTAGGCCAAAGTCAAGCATATATGTTGCAATCGTTCTCCGAATATAATAATTATGATATTCAATGCATCAGGAACGCAACATTTCGCAAGCAAGTTATACTCGACAAATTGAAACGCGAAATTGCATTAATAATGCCGAGAAGCAGTTTGAACAACAGTCAGCAAATTGTGTAATGTCAAATATTATAAATCAAGATACGGTTGTGCCATTTATGGCAGTGCGGTGTAAGATCATGTTGTACATGATTTGAATCTGATTTTAAATTTTTTACTTTTGTTACACATTTATTAAACGATATGGCTATTCGGCATCAAATTCTGTGGTTAATTCATACTCTATACTGTGTTGGTACGTATATGAATATTTTTTTAATTCTATTCTCAATCCAGATTCAATAAATTGTAATTTCATCAAAATTATATCAATAATGTCCTCTTTTAATTGATATAATTTAAAAGTTCAATAACAAATAGTATGTGTTATGATAAAAGTATTGAAAATAAGTCTTGAAAATGAGCCATTATTAGGATAAAAAATGTGAAATTTTGAAAAATTTGCATCAATATTTAATTAAAACATTTAATGTATATTATAAAACTCGAAATCTTTCTTTTATTAAAATAATATCAACATTCTGCTTAAAATATTTGCAGATATATCGGTAATCGTTAATGAATATATATCATAATTTATATACTTAATAGTTTTAACTAATTAATTAATTAATATGATATATTTGCAGCGATAATTCAGAGCACACTGTTGGACATAAATGATGCCAAATTTTGCGACTTGTTGTGTAAACAATGTAATGGCTCTGCAGTAATGACAGACAATTGCTGTGAATGTAATTTTCCTGACAATTATGACAAAGGTATCACAAAGTTGTTCCTATCTTATAAATAAAAAAGATAAATTGCATTGAAAGATTATTTCCACGAAAATAATATCGCACACAACATATTTCTTAACATTTTCATTCAATGATGTATAACTTTAGCAGTAAAATGTATAAAGCATATAGAGAGAGAGATTCAAGCTGTCGATCTGAATATACTTTCTGAAGATCTCATGGATGAGGAGCGAGCCATACGTTGCATTCTAAAATCCAGACACCGTCTCAAAATGGGTAAGACAAGATATAACTGTGTGAAGTATTTCAATCTTCTATTTCTCTAAAAGTAAACTTTCTGAGAGATGCATCACATATATAGGATGTTTGACAACAGTTGGGACAAAATTTAAGGAATAATCCTACATGACAAAATAAAACGAAAATCAAGAAAATTGCGGAAAAGAACCTTTGTGTTTTTTAGTTAAAAATATTTGAAAATTAGCATAAAAGGTGTCTGAAGCATGTCCATAATCTACATCGGTTAAATCGCCCTTAAAATACACTGTAACGCAAAAATATACAACTGTCGTGCTTTAGGTACCTTTTACACAAACTTTAAAATATTTATAACTAAAAAAAACGAAGCCTTTACCGAAATTTTATTATTCTTGATTTTATCATTTTATTTATCGTTTTATTATCATCGTAGACTCAGTCCTTAAATTTTGTCCCAGTTGTCAAACACTCTGTATGTTCACTTTGTAATTATATCAAATATTATTAGCATGAAATATTTAATAAATATAAAAGTTAATATGAAAAAACGAATCTAAAAATATAAATTGATTTTAGAAACGTTTTGTTCTTTTCTGAAAGCAGAACAGTAATTTCAATTATATAACACATTATTTAATTAATATCTAAATACGAAAAACACAAAACGTTATATAAGAAACGCTGTGAGAACTAAAACGTCTTCTTCCACGTATTTGAAGAACATTGTTGTCAATACCTAAAATAAAGATCACCGAATTGCTTTGTAGGAGATGCCGACAAAGTGGCACAGTATTTTATCAATGGAGCATCAGCAGCTGGTCACTTACATTTTATCAAACCGTACAATAGCACTGATTCTGCGACAAATTCATTTTCAGACATCCTCGGGAACAGCCTCGAAAGTGAATTCCACGGTAAAAAACCGTTAAACAGTGCAATTTCTTGGCACACATGCGGCTATCAATTATACATAGTACCAGAGACCGAACTGTACACACATCCAGCTGTGTCGAACGTGGAAACCCCGATCATCGGAATGACAAATCCAGCTCTCAGTTATCAAGCAAATAGATTGTACGACGCAACAAACCCATTGGTGGGTTCAATTATCCATCCTCGCAAACCTGGACATGGATTGTTCCATCATACTCACAGAACGGGTAGTCTTTCAGAACAAATTCTGTACAATCTATTTCACCCTCATCGTCGGTACCATCATTATCCTGGTCATCGTGGCAGTTTCTTCAGAAGTTCTAACGTAAGTAGCGTCTAACAGAATGATTTACAATACCGTAAAACAAATTTCAGCAAAAGCTCATTCTCAACAGTTAAAGCTTCTAGATTAACGTCTGCAATTTAAATTCCTGATAAAATTGTAAAAAAATTGCTTATACATGGGATAATTTTAAATTAAAATAAACAATGTAGGATATATAACTAATAACTAATATATAAATAATAATAAAAATGCAATTAAATATATTTTTTCTATATTAATCATTACAAGATAGAAATCCAGCCTTTGCTGGTCAATCTGTTAGCGAAAATGGTAGTAATTTTACTTTTTCTAAAGACTTCCCTGTTGCCAAAAGTAATACTGTTAGTAGCATAATAATATAATGAATGAATTTGTGCTTGTCTAGTTTCATTAGAAAGTATTCCACAGTTAGTGTAATATTAATATTTTTAAATAAATTTTTGCAGTTAATTTTTCTTTCATAGAATTGAGAAACGGTCAGAAAATCTGTCATTAAAATTAAATTCAAGAATCGTGCAACACTCTGAATATTGATGCATCGAATTGTAACACTTTGTATATTAATATCGATATTTCATATATTGATACAGAACTGATAGATAATTATTTCATATGTTAAAATATCGTTAAATACAATTGTCTTGATTGTAACAGATAAAAATACAGATCAAAATTTATATTTTCCAGGCAAAACCTGTTGACCCAAATGTTGTAAGTTTTCTTGGATCACCTGAAGCAGCACTTTATTCCATACAAAGGTCGCATATCTTCAGTACAAATAGAGTATATGAACCACAGCAATATCAACACTTTAATATCCCATATCAATACACTTCTTACCATAATCCCTTAATTAACAAACGCTATCCTGTGACTAATAAATATACAGTCCAACCTGAATATAATCCACAATATGGTATATCAGATCCACTAATTTCTTTGTCTGATCCAAATTGTCTGATCCATTCTTCCACAAATAATGTAAATGCTAAGCAGAATGATGAAATTTCAACTGACAAAATTGTACAGTCCAATAATGAAGCAGAACAATCTAATAATGTAACTGAAACTAACATCTCCAAGGAAGAAAACAAAACAGAGAATAATGAAAACAATAAATCATAATTAAATAATATAAATTAAATGTGTTGTCTTTGTATATCTTATCTAAAAATCTGAAAATTTTTTATATTGCATTCATGCATCAAATAATTGACGACTTCATTATTAAATTCTCTCTTTGACACACAAACGATATTAAAATTTTTTTTTTTTTTTTTTTTTTTTTTTTTTTTCAAAAAATTTAAATATTAGTTTTATCTGGCTATATACTTTTATCTCTGTATTTAAAACTAGATTAATTAAAATTTAATATAAGTGAAAGATAAAATTATTTTAATAAATCTCGTATTATATTGTAATTTGAGTTTTAATTCAGATTTGAATATTATGATAGTTGGTGGTTGTGAACTTGATAAAATACTAACTCTCAAACTTTAAATGAGACTAATTATTTTATTTTATTTTATAAAAATAATATAGAAATTAAAATGTGAATAGATTATATACACATGTATGTAGACACATCACACAGATGTTTCCTATAATGAAAGATATAAGCAAGACCTATTTCACATTGTAACAAACAGCTCCAAATCCTCTTCTTTACCTTCTTCCCTTGCCTTTTCCTTTCTTCGACGTCGATGCGGACGGCTGCGACGCTTGCTCACTGGAGCTCTGCTTGCCCTGACGAGTTTTCAACTTTGGAATTGTGGTTCCAACATATGCCAAGAGGGAATCTCTAGTGGGGAACTCGGGTCGTATCGGTGAACCATCGTCGTTTTTCAACTGTACGCGAATACGACCACGATACACAGGTTCCTTACTGCGTTCTTTTGGATGTAGCTTATTCTCAACGCCTACATTAAACCCTGCTGCTACCAACACATCTCGTATCTCCTGATGCGTTGGATTCTCTACGCATTTGTCCTTAATCAACTTTCGTCCGTCCTTCAAACTCCTTTTGCTATTCAAATATATTGGGTAAATGCATACCCACCTGCAAAAAACGACATGTCAGATGTGATGACATATGGCAAATTTATATTTTTGTGAGTCTGAATAAAATACTAATAAATGTAAAATATTAAAAATAATTTGTATTATTCTTCATGATGACATAAAGGTTCTTTGTAAAAAAAGAATCTAAATTTTTGTAATATTTTTAATTCTCCTATCTAATTTTGACATTAGAACTATGATTCAAATTGACGATTAGAGGTTAGGTATGAAAGGTAGATTGCAATATATCTTACACACTATGAAAGAAACTGTACCAATACGAAATTCGATCATGTTGTATTTAAAAAATGTGTATATATTTGACATTTGATTTTTGTGGCACTACTATAAACTTACCTCTCACGGTCGCTGTGTTTTTTAGACGTATTCCATGCAAGCGACATGTTGATGTGTCACGTGTCACATGTCACATGTCATCTGCCTTGCATGTCGCGTATCGACTATCGATTGTAGCACAAGTTTTCAAAAGAAAATATCATTTTAAAATTACATCTTCACATTCATGAAATTTGCACAGTGCATCGAAGTAACATTATTGATGAATTCTTTAAGACTTGAGGAAAAAAGCAAAATAATGGATTTAGCAAAAATTAAATAAGCGAGGGCTCGTCCGGGATTTGAACCCGGGACCTCTCGCACCCGAAGCGAGAATCATACCCCTAGACCAACGAGCCATGTAATGGTACCTGCCGTACACGAGTATCAAGTTTTAGCACATAATCTACATAACTTTATATAATGTTAAATTAAATGATGCATACATATATATATATAAATTCAGACAAATCCGAGTTAGTTATTTTTTTGTGGCATCTATTATTAATATTTTATACTCTTTTATTTAAATAATTTGAGTGCGAAAAAAGCAAATTAGAAATAATCCACAGAGATTTAATAAATCTCTTTTTTATCATTACAGTCGAGAAAAATATCGAATTAATGTAGTGTCTCTCTATAATCTAAAATAATCCTTTCTTATCCGTTTTTTTTTAGAGATTTTACGGAATGATAAATTTCCATTAAAAAATTAGGTGGCAAAAACATACGAGAAAATAATTATAAAAAAATGATTCAATTCAGACATTTATTATTCTCGTTGCAAATAAATTAAACATGTAAATTACATAAGTACAATTACACCTAATAAACTCTGAAGCAAATATAGAACGGAAATTGTATTGTAATATTAATAATAAATAAATATATGTTTTATACATAAATATAATATTTAAAATATAATATTACAATTTTATATATATATATATATATATATGCGTTTTATGAGATAAATATTTATACTTTACAATTAATAAATTATTAAAATAAACATTAGGTTTTAATTTTTTTAATACATATAGACATGTGGAAATATTATATACATAATAATGACTTGGGCAAGTTTTTTTTTTATAGTATTTTGTACAGCTATCTTTGTAGAATAAAAGTCACATATGCAACTTTGCTCATTTAACTATATGATGACACATAAATTTTTATGTTGAATTTCTCAAATGGTTTATAACTATTGAATATTCCTCTTTTTTAAAACATAATATCAATATCTAAAAGCTTATTTTACTAAGCCGTCGAAAAATTGTGTTTATTTTTTCCTACTAATATATGGTTTCAAGTCTTACATAATTATTAACTACTTATTATATTTAAGCACTTCTTTTTAATTTTAATTCTTAATCCTTTCCCTACTGTGCTAATAATCTAGAGCAATATTTTTTGGCAATTTTCTTTTCTCTCTTTTTTCAAATATATGTATACACACGCTATGTATTTTCTCTGTGACAATTTCAATAGTCAAAAAATACTGATTACAAAAATTGTACCAATCATGTAAAAAAGGTTTGTATTTTATTCAAATTCGGAATTATGAGGCACATGGTATTTTTCTACTTATTATCTTTATATAAATAATATTTGAAAAATAAAATAGTATTTTTATGTCAGTTGAAAGATATCAAGTTATTGCATTTTTATATTTTAACCTTTTTAAAAAAGTTCTTTGCAAAAGAAGATACAGAAATATAAATAAGTTGTCTGAAAAATAATATTGTTTCTTTTTAATTTAAAATTTCGATTTGTTGTTATTATAGAGGTTCTTAATATAAGTAACGATAACTGAATATAATAATAAAAAAATATTAATCACTTTTTAGAATAATAAAATAACCACCATCCAAGTGTTATGAAAAATTGGATTAAGAATGCACAGAAAAAATTTAAAAACTGGCACTTAATCAAAAGAATATAGTACTTTTGCATGACATATCCACAAAAGAATTAGTAAACATTAAACTCACTAATCAAAATCTTATCTCACTTATCATATTCACTAAATTACTCATTAATTAATAACCATCTATTTAAACAATTTTTGACGAGACAAATCTTTACTAATTAAAAAGCGCTTTGGAATAAACATAGACTTTGATCACACTGTTATAAATTATTGATACAGAAATGTATATAAAATCATTTGTCTCTATTTCGATTAATTCTATCGAATATTGACAAAGTTGGAACAAAATGTAAAACGACATTATTCCATGGACAACCTAACAATTTTGCGATATTAAGGTAGTTGGAAATAATTCTATATGGATGATTATGAACACGCAACAAATAAAATATAAAAAAGAAAAGATAGAATTCCATCTGTCCATGTAATATGTATAAGAAAGCATGATCCGATTCAGTAAGGAGAGGATTACAGCATACATTTCTAGAATCACAGTAGATGTATTAAATATTTCATTCTCTCAATTCTTGTAGATGAAATGACAACTTCAGATGCTAAAGACAATGCCAAAGTTAAAGATTTAGACGTTTATGAAAACTACTGCAGAAATGGGAAGAACACAGTATAATATGGTGATAGGCACACCAATAATTGGCAAAATGCTCTTAATCTTCCATTTCTGGCCTATAATAATTTGTTATTATTATCCATTGCTGATTCACACATGTGAATCTTTGATCCAACGTTTCAATAGTTAATATATTACATAGTACACTGTATATATTGTTGTTATTATTATTGTTATTATTATTATTATTATTATTATCGTTATACTAGGCGCACACTATACTGATTTAGAAACGCTAGAACAACATTCTAGTGCAATGAGAAATACGTTAAGAGGACAACAATCAACAAATGTAAAAACAAAGGCCAGAGCAAGTATTACTGGTTGAGGCCAATTTCTTTCCTTCACTTGCATATAACACTGTTATATCAAGTTCAAATATGAAAAGTTTCTTGGTGTTAGATTAGGTTACCATCCCATCGCGGAAGGAACACGAGAACCTACTGTAAAATCTTTGTATTGGGAGAAGACGCATATCTGAAAAGTTTATTCGAACATTAGAAAATTGATTAAATATTTAGAGGGAAATTCTTTACAAATACCTTATCTTTCAATCGTTGACAAAGTTGTAATGCAATAGTAAGCAATACAAGAGCGTCATTTAGCCACGGCACGCTGCACTCCGCCTGCTGAGTTTCATACTTGACACTACCATGAGCATTCTCTAACTGGTAAATAGCTAAAACCAGTTTGTAGCTTTGAATGTAAAAGCTAATGGCCAAATTCTCTGGAAGGTTTGGATTAAGAGATTTCTGTAAACAAAGAATTTTTCGCAGTTTGATAAAACATCAACAGTTGCGTATCAAACTTGTCCATCGCAGAAGAAAGTAATACACACCATATTTCGACTCTTGATAAGATCATCGATTGTCTTCTTTCTAGGAACAATTAAACTGGTTCTGCTTCTTTGAAGACAACCCAAGATATTACCTAGCACATGCATGACTTCGTCCGAGGTTTTAAAAAGGTAATGTCTGTCTACATTATCTATATGAGCGATGCCCTGCTGTAAATGATTGGCGGCGTCTTGAATTTGTTGTAACTTCCACGGATGTTCATTCTGAATACTTGTCCTCATATTAATATTCTGTTGTCGTTGTACTTTAAAATTCACTTCCTACAAGCATAGATATAGTTTCTCAATAACAACAATAACAAATATATTCAGTTGCAATTTCTTACATATTATAACACCGATTCTAGTCACAAATTCAACAATACACGCTAAACACTTACCGCATTTGTGATACTGTCGCCTGTCAAAACAGCAACACACTTTACTTGATCGTGCGGGGCTGCAAAGACGAATCTGTCAGTTTTGTTGTGCTGATCGTTGCCAAAGAGCGCCAGTGGGAATCGTTGAGCACACTCCTTGAAATGAATATGTACAATTAATATGCATTTAGGATTTCTTTTCGAATGTAGAGTATTAGTCAATAATTAATAGATATAAAAATATTGGTCCTCTATTATTTATACACACCATCAAAATATTGCGGAGCTGGGACAACGAAGAATGCACTTCCTCGTGGAGCACCCACTCAAACTCCATTTGCTGAAAGCAGAATGAACATTAATTGCATATCGATTCGAAAGATACTCCCGACACAAGGTAAATCATGGAGGAAACGTCAAATGATATACAACTGGATATAACCTTAAGCCTCGTTGCTCAGCAACGAGATGGTAAAATGATAGATGATTAATTTGACGATGTGTGACGAACTCGAGAAGTGAACTCGCGCGGTTAGAGAGACGGCGCGCAAGGTCGTCTAAGTGATTAGATAAATGTTAAGTAAAGGTAAATAGCTTACGAGATTGTGTGCCTCCTCCTTCTCACAGTCTGCCATTTTTTAACTGGCTGGCTCTTGGGCTCTTGGGCCCTGGGCCTGGGCTCCTGGTTCGGTCTAGTCTGTGCCGATGTGTCCGGTGTGGGTCTGGTGTCTCCACCAGTTCCACTTGCCGACGAGGTTGCACCACGAGTATGTATAATCTCTATATACATATATGTATGGTATGCATATGTCAGATTGGTCAGATGTCAGATGTCAGCAATTGTCAGAAATCGAGTTGAGTTTATCCATTTAAATCGAATAGCAAGGCGCTTATTTAACCGCGCGGTATTATTTAATTGATCCTCACATTTTTGCCACTTTTCTGTTCTTTTATTTTGATTTAGATTTTAGATCGATCAACTTATCAACGCAGGATCATCATCATCTTCGCACCGACTGCGCATCCGCGTGAACGCGAACAAATTTCAAAAGATGTATATATATATATATTTTTATATATATTTATACTATTTTTATTTAGATTAATCCCAGAATAAATATAAACCGCAAAACAATTTAGATTAATGTTAATATCTGAATGCAAATGTAAATAAATTGTTTTAATTATGAAAAAAAAATTGTTATTATTTAGAAGAAATGAAAAAAATAGGAAAATGATCAGTCTACTTAAATGGTACTTCAAGACAGCAAATAATGCCTTTTGCAAACCATTGCAAACTTAGATTGTTTGTGGACGTGACTGTTTGGATTGTATAAGATATCTGTATTTTTTCATTTCCCTCTCTTTCTTCTTCTCCTTCTCGATAAAGAGAGTGTCATTCTGATAACCCTAGCTATTTATTATTGATATCAGCGGCTCGACGCGAGTCAGATATACTATAACGGCTGACAATTGACAATGTCACGTGTATTGTTAGGTAAAAGTCGTTGCTGCATTTCCCGATCGCTGCGATTCCAAATGACGGCTAGATACCTGGTGACTGATCCAAAATATGGATTTTTAAAGCAATTAGGTATCACTATCGAGAACCCTGGACTCTACGACGGAAGATGGGGTGGCTCTGGCAAGGTACGCGATCGTCTTGACTTTCTTTTTATCGATAACGATACATTGATTACTGATAAATTATGGAGAAAATCTTAAAAATAAATACAAGTCATCATTGTTATATAACACACAATAAAAGATATTTTTAAATATATAGTTAGTAGAGTCGATATCACCGGCGACCGGCAAAGTGATTGCAAAGATCCGGGAGTCCACGCCACAGGAAGCTAGCAATGCTATCACGGAAGCACGTAAAGCATGGCCACAATGGACATCTATCCCGGCGCCAGCGAGAGGAGATATTGTCCGGCAAATAGGAGACGAACTAAGGAGAAATTTGAAGCCACTAGGATGCTTGGTATCCTTGGAAATGGGTAACACTTAATTATTGTTTTCAAAAGAACTCACTAACAATCTGTATTAATATTGAGCTCTGTATATATAATATCACGTAGACAACTTTGAAGTCATCTAGATAAATTAAAGTAAGATAAGACATATAATATTTTATCTCAGATAAGATAGATGATTTTCAAGTTTATCTAGATAATGGATAAAATTATTAAGTATCTTACAAAACACTAGCAGCATGCTGCTCTTGAATCTGACACCACTGACAACGAGTTAGTGTATATTATATGTATACTGAATGATTTACTTTATAAAGCATTGATTGTGTTTAGCAAAACTCAGCGTTTAGTAAGTGCTCAGTGATTCTTTAATATTGATATTATATTGATTTAAAATTATATTAGTTCTTATCTTTGAATCGCCTTTGGAAATAAATCTAAGAATCAAATATTAAAAAATCTTAAGTGCTTATTAAAGACTTGTGAGTTTTGTTGATTGCAGAATTATCTTGAATAATTTTAAGGCAAATAATCCAAGATATAGACAATATATTCCATTATCTAGATAAAAATGAGATTAAACAATTGCTTCAGCTAAATGATTATCTAGATAACTTCATCTAGACAACAGAAAACACTGTGTATATATATATATATATATATATATATATATATATATATATATATATATATATATATATATAGCGTAAATTGATTTTAATTAATATATACATACACGTGTGCAGGAAAGATATTGCCGGAGGGTATAGGCGAGGTTCAGGAATTCATCGATATATGCGATTACGCGGTTGGATTGTCGCGAATGCTACCCGGCAGCCTATTCCCGTCAGAGAGAAAGAATCACGCGCTCCTGGAGAAGTGGAATTCTCTGGGTGTGGTCGGCGTTATATCCGCGTTTAATTTCCCTATAGCGGTAAATGTGTAATCTTCAGAATTCAGCTTCTGGCACTTTATGAATTCTCCCACTGATTTGCCCGATTTGTCTCAGGTATATGGTTGGAACAGCGCTATCGCCTTGATCTGCGGTAACACCATCGTTTGGAAAGGAGCGCCGAGCACACCTCTGGTGTCCATCGCAACCATCAAGATAATCGCGGGTGTCTTGGAGCGCAATGGTATTCCGGGTTCCGTCGCATCTCTGATCACCGGTGGACCAAATGTCGGGGAGACTCTAGTGAACGATAAACGGTTTGAATTTAGAATTCCATTATAATATAATAGTATTACATGGAAATTGTAACAATCTGGTATCACTACAGAGTACCTCTTATTTCGTTTACCGGAAGTACGAATATAGGAAGAGAAGTAGCGCTCAAAGTTCAACAGAGGTTCGGAAGATCCCTGTTGGAGCTTGGCGGTAATAATGCGTTGATCGGTACGTATAATATCCTCGATGAAATAATCAATTCTCTGTGGATATCAACATAACTGTTTCTCTTCTGTCGACAGTTGCACAAGATGCGGATTTAGAGATGGCAGTGAGAGCGGCGGTTTTCTCATGCGTTGGAACAGCTGGACAAAGATGCACCACAACCAGAAGATTAATATTGCACAAAAAAGTAAAGGACGAATTCTTAGGTAAGCACGATTCGCGATAAGTAACTTGAAGGAATATCTTTACGCAATGTGACGTAACATTATGTTTGTAAAATTTTTAGGAAAATTAAAAACGGCATACAAAAGTATATTAGAACGAGTCGGAGATCCATTGGAGGACGGTGTGTTGTATGGACCGTTGCATAATCAACAAGCAGTCGACGCATACAAGGTATATGCAACAGTTCCAAGCAAAGTATCAAGTTGAGCAAAAGTTCATTTCTTTTTTTTTCTAGTACGAGATCTGTCTAGAAAACGAGACAGAACTCTTTGATTAACCCAGTACTTTTGATTGCAGGCGGCAATTGAAAAAGTCGTAAAAGCCGGTGGCACGATAGAGTTCGGTGGAAAGCAAATAGAACGTCCTGGTTTCTACGTCGAACCGACAATCGTCTCAGGTCTATCGGCCGAAGCGGAGGTGGTGCAGCAAGAAACTTTCGCCCCGATCGTTTACATCCTGGAGGCGAACTCTCTAGAGGAGGCTATCGATCTTAACAATGATGTGGAGCAGGGATTGAGTAGTAGTCTCTTTACTAAAAGCATCGGAAATATATTTCAGGTAAGTATGTGTAAGTATAACTAACACGTGTAAATGTACGTGTACGTTTTACACGTTCAAGTGTATATAATCAGATTAATTTATCGAATCTTGATTCATTACACAGTGGATTGGCCCTCATGGATCAGATTGTGGTATAGTCAACGTCAACATAGGCACTAGCGGCGCCGAAATAGGTGGTGCGTTTGGCGGCGAGAAGGCTACGGGCGGTGGCCGCGAGAGTGGAAGCGACGCGTGGAAACATTACATGCGACGTGCGACGATCACGATCAATCACGGGAATGAACTTCCTCTGGCTCAGGGCATCAAGTTTGAATAAATTAAATAGATGCTGATTTCACAGAAAAAGATTTCAGTGCTTCAATTCAAATCGTATAAAATCCACTTGTATGTCGACGGAAGCTTTCTTGTGGAACTTGTAAACCTTCGGTAGATCGTATCTAAGTTCGGCTATCACCTTTCCTTCCGCGCCGAGCTGTGCCGCCTTCGAGAGAACGTAATCTCGCGTGCTGCTCTTGTGCAGCGAGTAAACTGCGTTGGACGAAAGTTTTATTGCCACCTCAAGGAATTTCATGTCGATGCCGGCATTGTTTTTAGTACCAAAAGGTGGATTCATTATAACAGTGTCAAAGCACTTGTCAAATTTTCCTACAACATTCTGTCATATATATATATATATATGTATACGTTGTATACTTTTAATAAATGTAAACTTGTAAAAAAAACTAGTACGCGTACCTGGTAAATATTGCAGTACATCACATTGAACGATTTCAACGAAGAGTTCTATGTCAGTGCAATTTCTGTATTGTATATCGATTGCGTCCGAATCTACCTCGAATCCAATTACGTATTCAGCGCCAAGCATTTTAGCACCCAAAGATAATATGCCACATCCGGAGCCTAAATCCGCTACGCTTTTACCTTTTATATCGTTAAACTGCGATTGCGCGGTATATAGCATATGTGAGGCAATGTGTGCGCTAGTGGTGTATTGCTCCAGCAAGACTTTTGGCTTTTCAAATACATCCATTTGCTGAAGATATTCTTCTAATTGACGAAGTCGAAGACTAGCCATTATTTTTTCAAAGACTGTCAATTGCAATTTTTCTCCACAAAATTTTATCCAACAAATGCTTTTAAATCCTCTTTCATTAATAATATTTACATACAGTCATTAATAATATCTTAGTTGCTTATGTACATTTGAATATTCTTGCAAATAATAATAATTCATTTACTATCAAATCGAGGGAGAACTGGTAATATCAGATTTCCAAAAGAGGAGTCCTGTGTCACAAAATAACCAAACGAGGCTGCATGTGCGTTGTGCAAAGCTGCTCTTTGAGATGCACTCATCGCTACGCCATCATTAGATTGTATCGCAGGCTATTAAATAGATAAAGATATTGTTGTCAAGCTGAAGTTAAAGATTGTCTTTGATTAAGTAGGGAATATCGACAGAATAGACTTACTACATTTGACGCAGAACCGGTTGATGGAACGCCTAATGATGAATTTAAAGTCGGTGCAACTCCTTGCTTTAATAGCATCTGCTTTTTCAACTGTAGTTCTTCTAAGATTTTTCTATTTTGTAATTCTGCAAAAATAATCAAAGTATATAGTCTGATGTACTAAACAATATATATATAAAAAAAAAAAAAAAAAAAAAAAAGTTGTGTATATTTGTGTCAAGATTACTTACCTCTCGAATTCGATTGTGAAAAAGCCATGAAATTCACATAAGTAATTCAACACTTGGTAAATATCCAGTCAACGACGTAATGATGATTATATTACGAGAATGTTCTCAGGTTACATCAGGTTATATCGTTATTCATCAAATATAACCTCTTCGAATAATTTACTTTTCGAGAAAGTTAAAAAATCATTAACTTAATCAAAATTAGATGGTAAACTCGATGAACTTAAAGGTTTGTACACATATGTATATAAATCTGCATACATAATTGCACAAGTACGCGATAAAGATGCTAAAAATCAAATGTCAAATATAAAAAATGTTGAATTATTATATTAGGCGAGTAATTGATTATTTTTTCCGTATATATATATATATATATTGTATCTTTGACAGACTCACATATAGTCAAAGTATCGTGTATTATTTGTACAAAATATCTGCTGAACAGAATTTTCAGCCCGCACGCTTTCTCTCACGAAATATATCAATTATCGATCGGTAAAAATGTAAAAAATGAGGATCCTCGTGGTACGGCAGATAAATGGTCAACTGCGCCATCTATGCGCGACGTCAGAAACTAACTATGACAGAGGGCGCAGAGACAGTCGCGGTCGCGGCGACGGTCGGGGATGACGCGCCGACGCGAGAATGCGCAGACGCCACCTCGCGGGGCCCAGTCCGATCTCAGAAGTGATTCCGAGGTGTTCATCGATAGTCGCGGTTGCCCGGTTTTCACGCGGATAAACTTGGTCTCGTCGTCGCCTCAGGCCTCGCCGTCCATCCCCCTTCGTTGCTGCTGCTCTGTGAAACAGAAGTGAGTATCCTCGAGATACCGTCGACGCGGGGCGAGCGGCAGAAAGACCATCAGGAATCTTCCTCCGAGAAGCGTTTCGCGGCGGCCGAAAAGCGGTCCGACTGGGTGACGGGTTCTGGCAAAATGGCCGCGCGCGATCTACAACAAACGCGATTACGGGGCATATCGCGGCGCGCGTTCGCTCCATCTCGACGAGAGTCGCGATACGGTGGTCCGTCCGCGTGCGACGCTGACGTCACGCTCCGACGTCGCGGTAGTTGCCGAACGTCGTGGTCGTCGTGGTCGTCGCGATATCCCGGGGCGCGAACGTCGGCGACGCACGTCACCCAATGCGAATTGATTTTTTCCCCGCGACGAAGTGCGCGCCCTTGCCGTCTCGCGGCCCTTCGAGAGAGAGAGATCCCCGAGAGAAAGACGCAGCGCGTCCTTATCTTATCCATTTTAAACAGACGATGCGCGAGCACCTTTGACAGACGACTCTGATAATGCGCGATCAGCTGTCATCGCGCGAACTCCTTTCTTTCTTTCTTGCTCTCTCTCTCTCTCTTTCTCTCTCTCTCTATTTCTACCTGTCGATCGAGGTTGCAATATCAATCACTGATATCGTATCCTTCAAAATTAATAGAGCCTCGGAGAGTCTTTGAGTTTCCTTTTTTCTATATCTTTGTATATATATATCTCAATATAATATATTAACGCAACTATATAAGAATAGTGGTTTCTCAGAATATATATATCATGTCAATTTCTCCGAGTAACTTTATGACCCTAAAGGCTTACTGCAGCTCAATCGAAATCGTTTCAACCCCGCAGGATGGTCGATGCCTCCGGTCGTCGCCGTCCAATGCTTTTCTACGACTCACCCCGTTTATTGTTTTCTTTCCTTAGTTATAGTTTAAGTGTCTTGCGACAGATTCACAATTTTGGACAAAAGTAATTTTGTATAAATCTTGGCTTTTACTTCCGCATTAGCTTCATCTTTTTTTATATCGTAAAATTGCATTGCCACGAAAGTCAGTCGTGCTTCTAATTGCACGATCGATTCGCTATTTCTGAATAAATGAATCATGCATCAACGCGTGGCTGTAATTAATTCACAAATAAGAAATTCGGAACTCTGATTTCACACTGATTGTGAGTCAATCATTTTACGCGCGTTAATTAATTTTGAGAGTAATTAACACGATACGATAAAATTTCAGTTCGGTGACGTCGAATTAATAAAAACTTCAACCCTTAATGAATTTCATCTGTCTTGTTTAAACGATGGAATTCATTATTGCTGTTGCAATCGAGGCTCTAAACTCTAAACATCAAGATATGAACCTTGATACGAGGTGTACATGGTTCCATCGGTGTGTCACGCGATGACAGTTCCTGTAACCGGTTTCCGTTAGACGGGACACTCTATCGTGAAAGTCTAAGGATCGATTAGAGTGTATGATTTCAAGATAAACCGCTTTCCCTACGTCAAGAGCAGTCTTAATCGATCGAATGTTGATCTCCATTTATGGATAACATTTTTATTTGTTATCGCGTGTAAGTAGATTAGTCGAGGAAAGCAACGGCGCGTAGGACAAATCCAAGTGCGCGTCTCTCGCGAGGTCAAGAAAGTCGACAGTCACTCACCTGGTTCGGTGATCCCACAACAGTGCGAACCCCAGCGATCGTGAGATCGAGCAACATATATAGAAAGATATAGAAAGTTCGTTAGCTCGATGATCAAAATTTACAATTGCGTCACGCGTTTGAGCTGCAACTTATTTTTTACTACATCTTTTTGCCGTATATGTAAACAAACTATTTATGCATAAAAGTACGAAAACTAGAGATAAATCATACAAGTTTATTTCTGAATCGAATTATTGTAATCAATTATTCTCCGAGATGAATTATTGCAAATTCAACGTACGTGAGAAATTGGGAAAAATTATTAATTTTTTTTTACATATATAAAAATCTTTACATAAATGAATAATTTTCTAAAAATTATTTGTGCGCGATTTATTTATAAAATTTTGTATTACAGTTTACTTATGAAAAAAAAATAACAATGTTTTCGTGAAAATCACTTTTTTTTTTTTTTTTGCCCAGAAGGACCTTTGACCGATAAGGGCAAAGCTCTTTCAACCCGAAAGGAATTCCTGCATATTATCGTGACGTATTCGCAACAAGGACACTGTAAATTATGCGTATTTCCCATTTATATGCGGTTACTTTCATCGACGTCGCAACTGCATCGCGTGCAATCCACGATCCAGTTTTTCAAACAAAGTACATCCTAATCTTGAATGATTAATACCATTACTCACATTCGTATACATCAGTGAAAAATGCATACATTATATTATCGAAAATTTTTTATTCTATTTTTATATCTTTTCTTCTCTAATATTTATAACATTTTTTTCTAAGAAAAATATTTTCCAAAAAGTAGTATATTATATATAATATATATATATATATATATATATATATATATATACACTTGTATTGTATTTAATTTATTAAAATCGTGTGTATACCGAATATACAATAAATATCAATAGTATTCAAATTTAAACGCTATATAATGGAATGTACTTAAAATGTAGATATTATTTATTATTGTTATTATTATTGCACATATATCGAAGTATTATTCAGGGAGCTCGACACGTTTCTCCGTATCTGTAACGGCACGTATCTCCGCGCTATTCAATCTCGATAACATAACACGCTCCTTAACGTTACGGCAATGTTGCCGTAAGGTAGAAAGAGGCCTCTTATGAATATTTAAATGCACCGCAAGGCGAAAATATACGCGACCGCCGCCGCCGCCGCCGGAGGGTGGGCGTGCTGCCGGTTTATCGATCACGGCGCATCGCACGACGGATAACCATTCCACGCGGTGGAAGCGTCGCGACGCCCTGCGCCGACGCGCGCCTTTACAGCCCTTCAAGGTCCTTCCTCCAGATTGTTTCCTTATTCAAAGCTCAATTCACATTTGCAATCCAGATCTGTCTTGTTGTTCTATTAATTTATCATATTTTTTGTTATTGGAGAAAATTAAAATGTCATTGAAACGCAAAAAAATTATTACTATTTTTAATTTAATTCGTATAATTTTAATTATTTAATTATAATTTATATAAAATTTCTAATATTTTTTAATATAATAATTTTAGTATAATTAATATAATATCGAGAAGAAATTAAAATTTATCGTCAAAGTATGAAAAATTTATTATTGCGTTTTTATTTAATATTGCGTTTGATTATTTCAGTTGTCGTCGTCTCGAATAATATGATACAAAAAAAAAGTATAGAGTCGAAAATATGTAATATATTTTTTTGACAGAAAATCAGAAGAAAAACCAGAGTTTTTTCTTTCAAATATTCGTGACAGTCGCGTTACATGACTCTGTCGATTGTTTCTCGGCAAAAAAAAAAATCCTATTTAATTTCTTTTTATATACTTTTACAGTAGATAACGCTCGACAATCGATATACTGTGAACGCAGATGTGTCGTTTTGCATCGTTAAATTCGAGATTGTTGATATACCGGGCGACCATGCTCTCAAGACCGTTCGTTATATATTATCGTCGCGTCAACATCGTGATTGCGTGCTTCACTTTTCTCCTTCAGGTCTTCCCTTTCCCTTTCGTGCACCCTTGATGCAACGTGAAAAATTGTTATCGATCCGGCAAAAATCGTGCCGCCTAAGCGACCGCTTTCGTGCAAGCGACACTCATTCCATCCACGCTGATTTCTCCCGCGCGCGACGATGGAAAGTAAAATAAACCACGCGACACATTGATTTCAGGCGCGTATTGTATACGCGGAAATAAAGTTTCCTTTCCCGCGATGGGAAAAATATATGTAGGACTAACGCAATGTCTACGCCATGTCAAAAACCCAGCAGCAATCAAATATGATAGCGGATGAAAAAAAGCAATTTTTTTTTTTTTTTTTTTTAATGAAGTTATTTCGTACAAATAACGAAAGAAATATTATACAAAAGGTGTAGATTTCTTTTTTAAAGTGGATCATGAAATCGATCGCAATTCAAACGTTAATACCTCGCTTAGTTTTTAACGCTATGCACATGTGCAAGGACGAGTTAAAGCTACAGATATATATATATATATATATATATATATATATGTAAAGTTTATATATACTTTGTACTTGTCTAAGGGTGATATCATTTTTGTTATAGGCGATGCCGATGACGCGGTACTGAGGTCGTTGAGAGGTGACTGGAAGACCTACTCGCGGCTCCGCGGAATCACCATCGAGGTATCCAGCCGAGTCACACACGAGGATCATGAAAATGGTGCTGTCTCAACGTCAGAGGGAGGAGCTGTAAGTCTCCTGAAACAAAAAAAGAAAAACTTCATCGATGCCCCTTCGATTCGCGTTATTATTCCCATCTCGACGTTTGCGGCGCACGCCCCACAGGTTTCTCCCTATTCAGACCTACTCTCCTCGAGAGAAACGTTCTACGTCGTACTCTTTTTCTTCCGACCCACGAAGGTGGTACACGCGAACGCGTGCTGCAGTGCCGGGAACGGATCAATCGAGGAAATACGCAAGGCTTCCCCCTCGTGTATCTCGTACCACCTACGTACATATCTATTTATCCACCTACGCTAAAGTTCTCTCACAGCGTTTTCAACCTGATTTTTTTTTTTTTTTTTTTTTTTTTTTTAATATATTTTATGCAACTCTTTGCATATGCATTCCTGGATGCATAAAGAATTTCTGAGATCTCAATATTTATTTTATTTTATTTATTTATTATTTTATTCATTTCATTATGTATTTTAGAGTACTTTTGATTAACAATTTGTTTTCTCCTTTTAATAACTGTGTTGAAAATCCTTCCCCGAGTACTCGGTTTAAAGTTATCAGATTCATTGTTTTGTTAATTAAATATTTCGTAAATGTTTATCGACAGATGAAGTGCACGCTAGGAATGTCATTACATTGCTATGCGATAATCTTTCTAGCTACCTTGGCATCATTAAACTGGCATTGGATCTTAATGAGCTAACTGTGCAATTAGTTCGTTCTATTTTGCATAATCGTGGGCGCATAAACCGCGTGGGAGACGCTCTTGAATTTTCCCATGACTCCAGTCTTCGATTTCACGGAGGAGAGAAAACCCAACGTGTACGTCATGAGTCACTCAAACCAGCGAGGGAATAACGATCCGCGAGAGTTCTTCGGCACTCGCTCCGCGCGTGTGTGACTGTGTTTCCTGTCCGAGTGCTGTCGTGCGAGAGAATCGAACGCCAATCGCTGTCATTATCTCGCCATGTCCCTAATTCGTCCTTATCTCTTGACGCAACGCGCGTTTTTGCACGACGCTCTAGCCATTTCTCTTCTCGTCCTCAATGTTCCACGGAATATTGAGGCGACCGAATCTCGCCTTCCTCGTCTCTAAATCGAAGAACGCATGTTTCAAAAGTATTTACGATAAATATTATTTGACATATTTATATGAAAACTAGAGATTCTACAATAAGATTTGCGACAATCCGGAACAAAAATGGCGAATGAAAAAAAGATAATATTTGTTTTCTTTCTCACATATCGTGTAATAATTATTTCTTATTTTTTTTAATGTTGAATTTATGTTCCATTTTTTAATATATTTTTTCCATGTAATATTATATAAATATTTTTCACGTAATAAGTAAATATTAATACGTTATCTTTTTATAGCTATCTGTCTCTTTCTTTTTCCGAAAAGGTACCGAATGGAACATAAATGTCAGACCAATCAAAAGACAGATCTGATTGTCACAACTCTTATTATACGGGATCTCTAATGAAAACTATATACAAATACTATATATTTCTAACGAAATATATTCTGGAAATTATGAGAATTCCTCGATAAAGTTTTTTCTCTCGTGATTGGAAAGTATCGGAATTGAATTGCGAACGAGTGTTTGAATCGTGCTCTTGGATTATTCAAGCGACCATTTTCGTCGTTCTCGTGCAAGCGCCCCACGTATAATGCAACCCCGCGGTGACGCGTCGTGCATCGATCTCATCCTCCGATCTATACCAGTTAATTTCTATGACGCAAAATCTCTCGTCGATCCTGTCGGGACGGGCATGTTCGGGGATGATGGTCGGTGGTGAGGGTGTCCGTCGAGAGAGCACGCGCATATTGCGCGATCGATAGGACGAATCGGCGACGGTGGAGCCTTTGGAGTGAAACGAGAAAGAGAACGAGGGAGAGAAAGAGAGAGGAACTAGCTCCCCCGCCAGCTGGCTAAGAGGGAGAGACCTCTCATCGATCAGCACAGGTGTCGGGTCGTCCATGTTGTTTTCCACCTTGGATTAGAACGTCCTCGACGACTGTTCTCTAGAGGATGTACGTCTCTCACTTTCGGGCTTCCCGTAAAATGACACGGGGGTGAATAATAGAGAGACAATTAGTGTTTATAACAGGCAAATGCTTGTCTGTGGGTTCTTCATGTCATGCGGATAGTTAATGTCTCATGTATATTATTCCGTAATATAAATTGACCTTTCAACCTTTAAATGTCTTCGCGAGATTCTCTTTAGACCCTCCAGCTTTGCAATTTTCTCCAAAGTTTTATTATTATTTTCTTAAATTACAGATATAGTTGTAAAGATATAGTTGTGATCTACGCAATATTGCGCTAATAATGTAAAAGTATTACTTTCGTATTTTTAGAAAAGTGCTGAGAGATTGTTATAAAATCTCAAAAAGCTAAAATAAGAAATTTTGCTGGGCATTTATTGTACTTTGGTCACTCGTCAAAAATTGTTGAAACTCGAATGGCATGTGTCGTTACATCCACCAAATTCACCAGACCTAGCGTCACCAGATTACTGTTTGTTTCGATTTTTACAAAACGCCTTGAATGGAAAAAAAATTCGATTTTGATAAAGCCTTCAAACGCTACTTCGATCGGTTTTCCGCGGAAAAAGATCAAAAGCTTTTTGAGAATGGAATCATGAAGTTGCATAAAAAATGGCAATGACTTTGTTGTCAACCCAATTCATACTGAAATTAGATCTGATTAGATATTTAATAAAAGGTTTGCTTTGTAATCAATTCAATATGTTTATTCGTGAAACTTAAGTGAATTACAGTTTTACACTGATATCAATGTGCAAAAAATCAGAAATTATCTTTCGTCTTGTACTCCCCATTAATTTCTCTGTGAATCATCTTAATTAAGGAGAGCAAGGACATTTTAAAATTTGATCTATTTATGTCGCAAAGCAAAAGAGGGAGCAAAGAAAGAAACAACTAAGCTTCTGTTTCGCCTCCCGATCTTTATTTACGAGAACGTCTCTCGAAACATTGTCACATAGTATATAAAGAGGAGAAAGAGGTGACCAGAAAGTTTAGTTAATTGTTGCGGATATTTATATGTATTCGAAAAATATTACCTGACACGAGTTCAATTCTGCAGAAACGTTTTATTTGTCACCAGCATTTGAAATGCTGCGGATATTTATTACAAGACATTTTGATGAATTTTCCGGAAAACTCTTGGATGAGACATTACTAGACCGAATGCCTCCTCGCGTTTATACATGCCCTCGATTTACGAGCGAAAGAAAATATTCTCAGTTCCGTCATCATTTGCAAATCAATCGTGAGTAAATATATCTTAAGCCTACCACAATCCAAGATATGTTCTCAGCGTTTCAACAAAGCAAATTCCATCTGCGGCTGCGAATAAATTAAACCTCGCTCTCCCTCGCTCTCCCTCGCTCCTATCGATCATCGCTTGTATCGACAACGAATTTTGAATGCCGTGACTTTCGCACAGATAGAATCGCGCAGACGAATATCCGAGCTCTATCTTCGTTTTTTCGTTCAGAAAGAAACTTGAATCGAGATCTCCTTCATTTTATTCTCGCAAGGAATTTGCGAGAGTTGAAGTATAGAGGCGAAGCAGGCTCGCCCTCCGCCCTCCACCCTCGTAATGAAAGCTACCTACCTGCCTCTACCTCGATCATTCTTTTCCTACCTGTAACGCACAGCGTCCGCTGCCAGCATATTGTGCGTGTTTGTGATATAAAGTTTCTCACACCGCGCTCTATAAACTTCTTATGAATTCTACCTCTGTCATTATCCACCTGTGCGATCCCTTTCTTAATTTTCCACGAATTATGTACAATTAACTACGCAAATTGTGACAATACAGTGCATGACTTTGCGTTCTGAGTTTACACTGACAAGTATATGTATAAGTCTACCAAGTTGATAAGTCACGGATTTTTTCCCTCCCAAAGAGTATGAATTATTATTGATACATGCATCGCTTTTTATATTATTATATAAAATATGGTTTCTCCATATTTTTTAGAGCTTCTAATCTTCGGCTAAACTATATGAACTTGTTATTACTTGATTCTATGTTAGCTCATTATCGATCGCGCGAAGAAAAGCCAATTCCTAATTTAGCCTAGTATCAGGTAACAGATAATCGTATTAGTTTATTTTTACATGCTTCCAAGTATTTTTTTGACATGACACATTGTTATAAAAACTTTTCTATCGTCTGTCAAAAATGTTACATATATATGTTAAAAGAAACTTATATCATATTTAATTTCACACACGGGTATAAAGATATATCAGTAATTTTTATTATTTGCGTATTTTATTGTAATATTTAATATTACTTTTATACTGCTGTCAAGTAGTTTTTGAATCAAACCGTAGAGTCAGAATGACGGATATTCTTTCATTCATTAAAACGAATGTCATAAACCAGTTTAGCACATCGACACGTGGTGGTTCAACGATTGCTGCAACGTTTCTCGTTAAGGCAAGTTTGTTTTTTTTCCCCCTTTTTCTTTCGATTATATACGTTTAGAACGAGTCGCCTCTACGCGTCACGTGTTAGACGCAAAACAAAGATTGCGAGGCTTCGCGAACGATAATTTGCCGTCACGTGAAGAAAAGTCAGGTGAATAGAGACGAATGACCGACTCGAGGCCTTTCACCCTGGCATACAAGTTTGCCCGACTTTCAATCTCTTTCCCACGTATCCAACACCTGCCTTACGGTCTCTTCCCCCATCTTCTATTGTATCGGATCGCAGGTTTTATCCGGCGTTTTATCTTTATCGCGTCATAAACAGGCCGACGCCAACGCAGAACAATTGGAGATTAAAGCTATCGCGCTATGTCCCTCTCTCTCCCTCTCTTAATTCTACTCATATAGCGATTCCTGGCGAGAAAGAGTGTATGAATAAAAGCGACGCAAACGATAAAATTTACCATTTGATTTTTTTCTTTTAATTATTGGCATTTTAATTATTTATTCGGCTAAAAAAACAGTTACTGGTAAATTTTTCAACTTGGCTTAAATGCCTATAAATACAAATTAATGATATTTCAGAAATAAGGCGATTGCGGACTATCTTAGCACTAATGGCTATCAAGATGCACTGGAAGCATTTAAAAAGGAAGCTGATATGCCAGGAGAAGTGGAAAGGAAGTATGGCGGCCTTTTGGAGAAGAAGTGGACCTCGGTTATACGATTACAAAAGAAGGTATAATAAAGTGTCTTTCATTTAAGAAAGTTGAGAAATATTCTCTCTTTCTATTGACTTTTGACTCTATGTTGCTGACTCGCAAGAAAAAGATTTATTTATCGCATTTAACAGAGTAGCCTTTTGAATGACGTATAATAAAATTATAGGTGATGGAATTGGAATCTAAACTCTCTGAGGCTGAAAAAGAGTTCATAGAAGGCGCACCGACACGTGGTAAGAGATCGCCGTCCGAATGGATACCGAGGCCGCCGGAAAAATTCAGTCTGACCGGACACAGAGCCCCCATCAATAGAGTTATTTTCCATCCTGTTTTTAGTCTCGTAGTATCGGCCAGCGAAGATGCCACCATTAAGGTGAGATGACAATTTGTTTACCGCGTCTATCTCAACGTGAACGTATCTTGTTTTTACGCTTATCTATCCATTCTCTTCCTCGAAAGGTATGGGACTTTGAAAGCGGCGATTTTGAAAGAACGCTAAAAGGCCACACCGACAGTGTACAGGACATTGCGTTCGACGCCTCGGGCAAACTGCTCGCCTCTTGTAGCGCGGACATGACTATCAAGCTGTGGGATTTCCACCAGTCGTTCGCCTGCGTCAAGACCATGCACGGCCACGATCATAACGTCAACTCGGTCGCGTTTGTGCCACAGGGTGACTTTGTAGTGAGCGCCTCTAGGGATAAGACCATTAAGATCTGGGAGGTGGCAACGGGCTACTGCGTGAAAACGCTCACCGGGCATAGAGAGTGGGTGAGAATGGCGCGAGTTAGTCCATGTGGCGAGCTCATCGCCAGCTGCTCAAACGATCAGACTGTACGAGTGTGGCACGTGGCGACGAAAGAGACAAAGGTAATTCAATGAGATATGCATTCTTGTCCTAGATCATTTAAGCACCAACGTAGGATGTAAGGGCGCAAATCAAAACTCGAGTTTTTTTAAATAAAAAACGCATTTATTTGAACCTTTTGGCCCATTTTTGAACTATCTTCAGCGATACAACGTAAACATATATAATCATATAACACATTATGACCCGGTTATTCCAACTTCTTGATAGATAGATTTACCCGTCAGTTACCTATCAAGTACATCTGTCGTGTTTAAATATTCAACGATTCAGCGGCAACCATTTTACCTGTCAGTTACCTGGTGGAGTAGCGAGTAAAGTTATCTCTTGGTAAGAGCAATTTAACTCGTAGGTAAATTCTGCCAATAGATAGAACAACAGATATTGACATTTGCCTGATAGATAACTGACGGATAAATCTATCTCTCTAAGAAGTACGCAGACACGCAAACTGTAATAAATTTCTTACCGGCTCCAAACTTTACAAAAAAAAAAAAAAAAAAAAATACCAAATGCGTGCTCCAATATTTTTAATAAAATCGTTTAATATCAGGTCGAGTTCAGAGAACACGAACATGTAGTCGAGTGTATCGCATGGGCGCCGGAGAGCGCGAGAGCGTCGATCAACGCGGCGGCCGGAGCGGACAACAAGGGCGCGCACGAGGGACCTTTCCTCGCGTCTGGCTCTCGGGATAAGACGATTCGCGTGTGGGACGTCGCTGCCGGGGTGTGCCTCTTCACCCTCATCGGACACGATAACTGGGTGCGATGCATCGTCTTCCATCCTGGCGGCAAGTTTATCGTCAGCGCGTCCGACGATAAAACGCTGCGAGTCTGGGATACGCGCAATAAACGAGTGATGAAGACCCTCGAAGCGCACGTTCACTTCTGCACTTCTGTCGGTTCGTATTTTCTCCTCGCGCTTTGTTCATAAATCAAACAAATTTCTTATTACTATTATAGATATATAGATAGATGAAAGAGTTAATTCCCGATATATACTACTCGTTTATACTTGTAGATTTCCACAAGAATCATCCTTACGTGGTCACCGGGAGCGTCGATCAAACGGTGAAGATCTGGGAGTGCCGCTAGTCACCGAATTTTAGATTTTCCGTTAGACATCGCGAACGGAAGAGAATGGAAATATGAAAAATGAGAGAAAAGACGAACGCGCGTCCACTTTAATGGAATCGGCCGAAAGAGTAAGCTGCTACAAAAGCTATCGTACATATGCTATTAATATTAATATTATTATTATTATTATACATAAACCACACATAAACCACGTATGATTAAGAACTCTTTAATTAATTTATAATAAAGTATAATTAGTAATTATATTACAATACATCGTTTTACGGCAATGAACTGCACTATTCGAGGAGAGTGAATCGAGAGGCGATCGTAAGGGTCAAATGATCGAGAGGACGCTCCCACGAGTTCGCATTACGGATTATCTACAGACGCGGATTGGAAGGAGAGAGGGAAAGAGGGAGACCGGGGGGGGGGAGGGAGGGGGAATATTAATGCCATATACAATTACAAGAGTTATATTCCTTTAGACAGTTGTGCAATTGTGGTAGGCATTATTTTGTACATAATACGTGTCCTTACGCGGCGCGAAATTTGATGTCGATGACGAGTATAACTCCTTCTTTCATTTTCTCTTACTCCTCTCTTCGCAATCCTGCTTATGCAATACATATATCTGTTAAAGTATTACCAGCTGATCACACATACATACATACACGAGAGAGAGAGAGAGAGAGAAAGAGAGAAAGAAGATCGTCCTCCTCGATTATGATCTTGCGTAAGAGAAATCGCGTCGAATCTCTTCAGTTCTCTATCGACGGTGGCGAAAATTTCGGCTGTGGCGTCCACCTTCGCGCAAACCACGTACACGACGGTAACTTAAGTTCGTTGTCATTTATATTCGCGCGCTCTCCTCGAGAGTTCTCTTAGAAAGAATAAAGAACGAAAAAGATGCTCCGCTCCTTCTTTATTCATATAATAAATATATATAAATATATATATACACACAAATATATAAACATATTACACGCATGTATAGACGCGTATTGCTTTGTATCATGCAAAGTACCGAGCGTCAAATGTCTCATCTAATATCGATTCGCGCGTGTATTTGGATAGATATTGAGTTGTTATATACCACACGTCTGCCACATTGATAAAAAAATTTATTTTACGGGACACGTAACGTGTAACGTCGCAAACAATATATACGCAAGTAAGATGACAATGGTATAGATTAACAAAAAAAGAAAAAAAAATAGTATGCCAAAACTCTGTCTCTCAACCGGATAAATAAATATATATTGTTACATGTCTATCTGTATAGATCGGATTTTTCTTCGCCAAAATGCGTGTCCCTACAATGTGAATTCCATTATATTACACACAATATATTAATACATTTACATATAATCGAATCTCATAGCCAAAAAAATATCAAATTGATCGAAGGCTTTGCAAACACACATATATATATATATATGCATGTGTTTAATATTTATTTATTTTCTCAAATAAAACACACATTTGTAGAGAATCGAATGATTCTTATCTAATGAGACTTAAGAAGAATAATCGAGACGAAGAATAGTGACAATGAAAAATCGACTCGTGTACTTGACGTCCAAATTCACTGTGTATTATCAATAATGTTACATAATAATAGACGCACAGCCGAATCTTGAGAGTGCAACAATTGAAATTGAAAAATGTTCAAGTAAAACAGATGAGAGAAGAGATGGGAAAAGATTCAATGCATATAAAAGTTTGGCAGCATATAGTTCATTGCGTGGATCCCAAGAAAGAGGTGTGTATTGGTACTAGTTGTATCTTTTAGTTTTAACTACTATTAGTCGTAGCGCGCAGACATAATTTAGACAGTAGAAGGAAAATAAGAGAATAAACTTCAGAGAGATACAAAGTTAACAATTGATCGATCACACACGCATACACACGCATATACACACACATATGATGAAGCGTTCAATTTTGAGACATTCGATAAAAAGGAAAATAATCACACAAGAATATGAAAGGTGCAAAGTCATTAATCGATGCATAATTGCTTAATTAAGGTTGATTTTTCAAACATTTAATTATTGTCTGCTATCTTTTCCTGCTGTTTCTCCCATGTTCAGCCTCCAGAACCGAATATAAGAAAAATACAAACCCCTGAGAAGAGATACCTCCTCAATTAATGTGGTACTAAATTATTTTGATGAACAATAAACAGAGTTGTCACTATAAGTTGTGTGAGATCGTTATATGCTACATATCATCACCTCTGGTTCTTAGAACCGATATTTCTTTTTTTTTTTTTTCTTTTTACAGATTTCTTGTATTAATTGAATACATAATATTTCTGTTAATTTAATTTTCGACTTAGAATTTCTGTAGCTTTCATCCAACGGTAGACTTAAGGATTTTCCTCTGCAATACGCATTAATCTACACGCATGACAGTATTTTATATAGTACAATAGGACAAGAATTAGAGCAATGTAGTACTGTGTAATTGTAAGGTAAACGCATACCAAACATCTATTGTGCGTATATTTATACGTAGGGATGATGTAATTTAAAAAAGTTATGTATAGCTATCGCGCCTTTCATAAGATTCACGATAGCTTCTGTGACTTGCTTTCTATTTGCTTGGGAGATGATGATACCAACAAGTAGATTTACAATAAAGTACCCTTCGTCATTTGTGATATACACGATTGGCAGATTAATTTATTGAGTTCCTATAATAGTTAGCTACAAGTAGCTCCTTGAAGAATATCATTTACCAAGATTCTAACAATGATTGAAACAAGATGTGGTAAATATATATTTGATTTCATATTTAATTTGAATAATTTCAAGGATAAAAAAATTCATTTTTTTTTTTTTTTTTTTTTTTTTTTTTTTTTAAATATATGATTGCATATTGCAGTCTCCCTCTCCTCTTAATCAATTAAAATTATTATTAGATTGTGTTAAATTAAAATATATTTAAAAATTATGTTGAATCTAATCCGATTTTAATTAATTAAAAAAATACAGTATGAAAGAAAAATAATAAAATATACATATTATTTCTATATATTCATTCGATAACTGTCGATAATAAAGATTACATGATTATCTACAGTTGATAATATCGGCTGTTTATTTACTAATGTAAATTTGCGGCGGAAATGTTTTGTCTACATAAACTGGAACAGAATAAAATGAGATAGATATACATATTTAAAAGTTGGAGGAAAAGAAAAGAAAAGCAAAAAGTGTAAGAAGTTCAGTTACAAAGTTTCTATGTAACATAAGAAATATATAAATGCGAGAATAATATGCGACGCAGTTATGAACGAGGGAACACGCGGGAGTCTTGACGGATGCTAAAAGTTGACAAATAAGAGCAATTAGTGGCTGGGTAAGTGTCGTTAATTAAAACAATAAGTTAACGTTAATGTACATCGAATTCGAAAGAGGTTGTAAAAAAAAATAGACAAAAATTCATAGTTAGAAATTATTGAAAAATGGAGTTGCCGCTCTTGTGCAAAACAACAAAGCCTTTATTCGTATGATATCATTGGATGCTATTTTTATCGATTTTTCTAAAATACTTTTAGATATGTATATATTTTTTTTAGAAATGTTGAAATAAAGAGCGGCATTTATTTTTTCATAAAATATAATATGCTTAATTTAACGCACGTACGTTAATCGTGTGTCATTGAACAAGTGTCAGACTTTAACATACACGTGCTAAGATGCTTGATATTTTTGAGACATGTAAATTATCAAGATTAAGAGCACTTTAATGCTATATATTAAGTTTGGCTTCTATTTCTTTTCTTCGCAATGATTGGCATCCTTTATTGCAACAATATATATGCGCGAATTTGTCTTTCAATTCCCCAATACTGCACATGTGTTGCGTGAAAAAAGAAAAAAACATCTACATCGTCTGTTGTGTCACAGGTGCATTTGGCAAAGAATATCTCGTCATAATTTATCGAAACTGAAACAACTAATTTCTGAGTAAGTTCTTTCACAAACAACATTTTTATCATCTCACATACTTAAACTTTCTTCATTTATTTACATCTGCGCATTTTTGCTAAAATTATCTTTGCGTTCTGACTCTTGAGTAATAAATCCTTTGCTTTTTTCCTTACAACGAAAATCTAGGCAAAGCAGAAATGACGTCGCAAGAGCAGATCCCCTGCAGTCTGCCCGACACTCAAAATGCAGATTCTTTAACACAATCGCAAGATTTGTTGAGCCAAGAGCCAACATTAGTTGTCTGGGGAAGACTTTGTCCCAGAAAAATATCTCTGAAAAGTCTAGGTAAGAATTGTATATCTTCTTTATACACAGAAATTATACATCTATCTGCATTAGCATTGAGAAAAATATTATGTCTTTTATTTCACAGAAATGATAAGAGACTCTTACACTGTAGGACGAGCCAAATCCTGCGATATTGTTCTTACCAAGAATGAAATCCAAGAGAAGTGGCTGAACGTAATCAGCAAAGTACACTTTCGCATAATCAGAGAACATTTTAGCAACAGCAATGAATTTGTGATATATCTTGAAGATATAAGCTGCAATGGAACATTTGTCGACCAGGTCTTAGTTGGTCGTGGAAATCGTGTCATTATCACAAATAATTCTGAAATAGCTATAGCTAGGAAAAACTTTTCAAGTAACTACACTTTGTAACAGAATTTATTGTAAAAATCATCATACGTACAGATGTAACAGAAATTACAATCTTTCACATTTCTTTACAGTTTATATGTTTATAAACACTATATCTGACAATAATTGTGAATTGCCATTGCAATTAAAGCAGAAATATGCACTTGGACGTAAATTAGGAGCTGGTGCCTATGGTGAAGTAAGACTGCTATTTACAAAGGATGGTTCCAAACAATTTGCCGTCAAAATTATCGAGATGAGCGATTCAAGTAATAATACAACTCCATATAATAATCCTATTAATATCAGGAACGAAGTTGAAATATTAAAAAAGTTGAAGCATGTAAGTTATATTCGTGACATGTTTATTTTATATCTTTATAATTTAGATATTGATAGAAAAAGAAAGATTTCTGTTTTAGCCTTTTATCATCCAAATGGAAGATATCCATGATACACCAACAATGATGTATATCGTACTTGAATTGATGGAAGGCGGAGAACTGTTTGATAAAATAAGACGTAAAGGTAAATTATCCGAACCGTGCACAAAACTGATATTCTATCAAGTTGTACTCGCTGTTCATTATCTTCACATGCAGGGCATCACACACAGAGACTTGAAGGTATTGTTTAAAACATTGTTTTTTTTAATATTTTATTGATATAGTCTTATTGTATAATCGACAAATTCATATAGCCAGAGAATATACTACTGAAAAACGATTTCGACAGACCTTTGGTCAAAGTATCAGATTTTGGTTTGTCAAAGTTAGTAAACGCCAAGACTATGATGAAAACATTTTGTGGAACTCCTATGTACGTTGCTCCTGAAATTTTGGCAAGCCTAGGACGTGGCTCTTATACAAACCAAGTATGTATTTACATTTCCTTTATTATTATTGAAGAATAATTATGACAAATTATGAAGTGTCATCTTTATCTAAATTCTCTCAGGTTGATGTTTGGAGTTTGGGAGTGATACTGTATGCTTGTTTAAGTGGCCTGGTTCCCTTTAACGCTCAAAACAAACATATCTCTTTAGAGCAACAGATAAGACGTGGAAAGTATGAATTTCCAGCATCGCGCTTTGGCAATGTATCAGTTTATGCTATAGAGCTGGTATGTAATAATGACAATTACATTAATTGCAATTAATTTAATTGAATTATTATAATTGAAGATATTCAATTATCGTGTTACTTTCCAGATCAAACGTATGATGACAGTGGATCCGATAAAACGTATAACGGTGCCAAAAATCTTGTTACATCCTTGGTTAAGAGATCCGAAAATGCGAGAGGAAGTAGACATGCTGATGTCAAACGTAGAGACTGATGAGAATGCGCCACCCATGAACATCTCGAGAAGTCATGAGACTGATACAGAAATCATGATAAAACGTGCAAGGCTTATATTGTGAGAGAACATTTTGAAAGTTTACGATAAGAATATGTCAAACACATTGGTTTTTCACTGAGAAAAGAAGTACAAAAACAGTATGCTCAATATCTTTTTTATGAGATTTGACGTCTACAAGATTATGATTATATGATAGGCATTGATATTATACCTACTTATTAAATAGGACTGTTTCTGTTCAAATCGTTTATATACCGTAATGATCTCATAGGATACAAAGTAAATGTCTAAGGGCTTTCATTCCATTTAGTTGTGTTACCACTACTATTAAATACAACTGTGATTAACTTTAATATGAAAATCATGAAAGAGTTTAATGAAAGAGAAATATAAGATAATGAAATAACTAAATAGTTTAAAAGACACATATTTTTCGCGATATATTTATATTTTTTTATTTCACGTATTTCAAATTGACGAGTACAATCAGATTTGTGATTTAACTTATAACACAGAGTACCCTGTGTATAAAATAGATATATAACATAAACTGTGAAGATTGTTTTGACCAGGATTATATACATATAAGTACTGATTTACCTATTAAATAAAATTTTTATTTAGAAAATTAAAATCTTTAGAGTAATAAAAAAAAAAATACAATTTGTATACGAATTTAGCACTATGAAAAGTATAGGTTTAATTAAATGTAAGTTTATTCTGAAATATAATTTCACTGCAGATTTGAATTACTTTTCGTATAGTAACAATACACTTTATTATCGCGTTATAAAATATGAGACTTTATTCAAAATAATGGATAGCACTCTATACAATAAAATGGAGCAAATTTCTCTAATTCTTTTTTTTTGTTCTTTTTTTATTCCTTTCTGCAGGGATATTGCTCTTCGCCATGACAAGGATTTGGAAGCTTTGTCTCGAGGTCTGGTTTCTCTTTCTTCATGAGTCCTGCTAGTAAACGTTTCAACTGGGCTATCGCTTTTCCCGGATTTAGGCCCTGTTAGATATAAAAAAGATATCAATGTGTACAATTAATATTTTAACTTCTTTTCTCTTGGAGAAACTAGGAACTCTGTAATCTCTGTAAGAAAGATCGTGATGTTTGGTCACCTTTGGGCAAGTCTTGGTGCAATTGAAGATCGTCTTGCATCGATAAACCGAGTAAAAATCTCGTAGCTTCGCCAGCCTCTCTTTATGTGCCAGATCTCGTGAATCTATCACCCATCTGTATGCCTGCAAACATATACGTCTATCAGTGTTTCTTGTTGTAGAGAAAAATTGCCTCGAGTTTACATTTATATTTCTACGTTACCTGCAATAAAACGGCAGGTCCCAGGTATTTGTCGCCGAGCCACCAGTAAGGGGGACACGAATACGTGCAGCAGGCGCACATTATGCATTCGTACAAGCCGTCGAGCTTGCGCCTATCCCTCGGACTCTGCAAGATCTGTCGCATACCGAGGAAGCTGTCCTCGCCCGGCCGCTTTAAAAACGGATCGATTTGCCGAAATTGTTCCAGGAACTGTTCCAAGTCCGGCACCAAGTCTCGAATTACGTACGCATGTGGCAGAGGGTAGATCACCAGCGGTTTCGGAGATTCTTTCATTTTTCTAATGATTCGCAGGTAGTTTCCAATGTGTTATTTATCTCAGAAAAGAGAAGACTTGATAATAAGTTGCGTGTGAATATACAGGGTATTTCAAAAAGTAAGCTCAACCAAGTAGGTGAAAGAGGACACTGAGCGGAATAAATAATGTTAATGAACTTTTTTGTTTTCAAAAATTCAAGGTGACACCTTGGTGACGCCATTCAGGGTCATATTAATACTATTACGTAATGTGTCACCCTACAAAACTGTATCTACTGAACCATAGCCAAAACAAAAAAAGTTCATCAATGTTATTTGTTCTGCTCAATGTCCTTTTTCACCTCCTACTTGGTTGACCTTACCTTTCGAAACACCCTATATATATAATACATAAAATATTGACGTAAAATATTTATTATTTAATAAGTTTTTTTTAATAAAATATTTATTATTTAATAAGTTTCAGATATCCGCAGTTCTAAAATTTCAAGCTTTCGCGGATCCCAAATTGAAGACAGGATTTTCGAGAGAAACTACAAATCCAAAAAATCCTCAAAATTTCTATTATAGTGTCTGCTCGAATATATATTGGTAAAAGTTGTATAACGACAATTGTTACGTTATGCAAGCCAAGGTATTGACACCGTCTATGTTCATCGCGCAACATCCGCAGATACCCTCGCGGCAGGACCTCCGATAGGACAACGTCGGGTCATGCTGTGCCTTGATCAATCCCAGCACATCCAGCACCATTGTACCACATTTGTTCAGATCCACGCTGAACTGCTGCATGTACGGCTTTACTTGCGGCGTTTCTGGATTCCATCGGTACACGCGGACAGTTTGTAGCCTTGGTGCAAGCTTTTCCTCCTGCGAAAGAACAGATCATCTCTAAGCTTGCATATATGTCTCTTTTTCGATAAAGATTTGTCAAGAGACTTGTCAAGATCCTCATTTATACCGTAATGTACATTTAAAAGTTTTACAACCTGATTAATATGTGATCAAGTTATATATATATATATATATAGTCTTAATTAAATCTTGTTAGACAGAAAATTTGGCCAAAACGAGACCATAATTTGATGTCAATGAAACTGACATTTAGTAGAAGGTTTCATTCTTTAGGAATATAAAATACATGGCGCATCGTTTTATTCTCGAAAATATTTTTGTACGAAAGAATTTTTATATTTTCCTGTAAAGGCTATAGCCTTGGGGGAGGATTTTTAATATAGTTTATATTTTATTCTATATGCGTTGAAACGTAGGACTAACTTTTCGATGCGTTTTGCATTCTGCGACACCCGCGATGTCGGCCGCTATAGCTGCTTCTACCTCGGACGTCTTTGGATCCTTACTAGCCGATGTCGACGACAACCTCGATCTAAATCGAAATCGACGTGCGAACCAAAGCCGGCCTGTGAATCCGCCGTGATTCACGAACATGACCCACCCTTGTCAAAAAGATCTGTCGCCGTTGTCGCCTCCACGATATTATCTCGAGGGTGATATCTTATTCGTGATATCACGTCGTGCAATTTTAATCATTACGTCTCGTCACGGGGACTAATATCCTGAAGAAATGCGAATTTCATGCGAACAAAATATCATCGACCGGATAAACTTCATGTTCAGGACGAATTTCTATGTCATCAACGCGATAGATTTTTTTTATACTGTATTTTCGATAAAGTTTAATTTGTAATTTATTTATTTAGGATTTTTTAGGAAAAGCTCAATGGTTTTGATAATAAAAAAGATACTTATTTCATATTTTTATCAATTTTGATACATTTTTATGAGCATTTTTATCATTTATTATTTGCAAAAAATTTTTATTTTTGATAAAGTTTAAATCGAAATTTATTTTTTAAGAAAAGCTCAATATTTTTAATAATAAAAAAGATTCTTCATATTTTTATCAATTTTGATACATTTTTTATCAGCATTTGTATCATTTATTATTTGCAAAATAAATTTTTTATTTTCGATAAAGTTTAAATCGAAATTGATTTATTTAGAATTTTTTTTAGGAAAAACTCAATATTTTTAATAATGAAAAAAATGTTTCATATTTTTATCAATTTTGATACATTTTTTTTTATGAGCATTTTTATCATTTATTATTTTGTAAAATAAGTTTTTAATTTGTAATTTGTTTATCGCGCGTTAAAAATGTTTACAATTTAATTAGTTGTCGATTTTCAAGACTGTTTTTAATTTAACGGCAGAATTTAGATTGTGTCCTTGAGGAAACTGCAGTTGTAATACAAACAAGTTACAACAACCTTACGATAAGAATGACGCGCGTGACCCCATGACCGCCAAGTAATCTTGAAATAATTTCATCATCGAACATCATAACGATATCCCCCGCAACGCAATAATATATTTGTTAAAAATTATTAACTAACATAATCATATAACAATTTAATAACTACCCAAGTAGCACATGTTCGTTTAATAAACGTTTATAAAACGAACAGTGCTACCTGGGTAAAATAAGATATGCCACAAAAGCTACAAGATTTTTCACGGGCAAACTTTAAAGAAATCTCAAATTTTTACAAATACAAATGCATTATGGTTTTATAAAATATTTATTAATAAATTTAGTAATAAAAGCTATTTACATAAATAAATGTATTTAAATAAGTTTTAATACGATTATTAAACATAATCATTTAGGCGAAGATAGAGCTGTTTGACAGATAATATTTGTCAAATCTCGGAACAAACAGCTTTCTTGACAGCTGATTATATTGAAAAATATATACATATGTATAAAAAATATTTATCTCTAGATTTCTTAATAAAAAAGAGAATATTTTGTAAAGCTCATAATTGCTCCTTATATTATATCTTTATTTCTCATAATATATATATATATATATATATATATATATATATATATATATATATACACAGCAAAATATATGCAAGAAAATTATAATATTATAATTTTGTGATATATAAAAAAAAAAGATAACGATTTCAAAAATTTACTAAACACATGGGCCTTTCTTATATTATTATGCGTCACGATACGATAACACGTGTTATTATGAAGATTAACCCCTGTGAATACATATCAGAGGCAAGCGATTGGTGATAAATTATTTCGTGCTCATCGCCTTCAACGGGAGACGAGAGTAGTCGCGCGAGCGCATTCGTGATCTTTCGACCACCTGTGGCATCTCACGTTTCATTCAAACACTCGTGCGTGATCAAACAAATTTCCTAAACGATCGTAGTATTTTCGTTTTAGCACAGACAGAGTTTGAGAAGCAAGTAAATAATCTTGAAGAATTTATAAAATATTTTTATCTCGGGAAATATGAAGCTTAGACGTTACAAGTATCAGTGCTTTATTGTAATGACATAAATATTTAAATGAATAACTAATGAATTATGACAAATAAACAAGTAATTTGTATATGTAAATATTTGTGAAACTATTATTGTGTGAATCTTTTATTGTTGTAGATAATGCAGCATACAGTTTTGGTGATTGGCAGCGGTGGCAGAGAACATGCCATTTGTTGGAAATTGTCTCAGTCACCATATGTAAGTGAATATGTGATTGATCTATGAAAATTGTAAGAATGATTACAATATAAGGTGTAGAAATTAAAAAAATAACACATTTTTTGTAGGTGAAAGAAATCTTAGTTGCTCCTGGGAATGCTGGCATCAAACAAGTGGATAAAGTACAATTAGTTGATTTAAATATTAAAGACACTAAGGTATAATATTACAAGTAACATATGTGTGTCTATATATTGTAAATTTTTTTCTCAAAAAAAATTTTTATATATAATATTTTCTTCAGGAAATTGCCAAATGGAGTAAAGACAATAATGTTTATCTTGTTGTGGTTGGACCAGAGGATCCTCTGGCTCAGGGATTGGCGGATGATCTAAGGGATGTGGGAGTGAAATGTTTTGGGCCCCAGAAGCAAGCTGCTCAGATTGAAGCTAATAAAGATTGGGCAAAGCAATTTATGAATAGAAATCATATTCCTACTGCTAGATGGCAAAGCTTTACATCCGCAGCAGATGCAAAGAATTTTGTTAAAATGTAAGTAAAAAATCTCTCAAAAGAGAAATACTTTGATAAAATAAAAACCTATTTTTTTTTTGTTATACAGGGCACCCTTTAAGGCACTTGTTGTGAAAGCCTCAGGTTTGGCAGCTGGTAAAGGTGTTGTGGTAGCAAAAGACCAGAAGGAAGCTTGTCATGCAATAGAGGAGATTTTAAATGACAAGAAATTTGGAGTCGCTGGTGAGACTGTTATTGTGGAAGAACTCTTGGAGGGTGAAGAAGTATCTGTACTCGCATTTACAGATGGTAAAATATTATTTAAAACTGCATGTAAAATGTATTAGTTATTTTTTTAATGAAAAATGCTTTAAAACCTTTCTTTAACTCTGTTGATGCTTAGGCAAAACTGTTGTACCTATGATTCCTGCACAAGATCACAAAAGAATCTTTAACGAAGACACTGGTCCAAATACAGGAGGAATGGGTGCATATTGCCCATGTCCACTGCTAAGTGAAACGGAATACGAACAGGTGAAAATAAATGTTGTTCAGAGAGCTGTAGATGGACTTAGAAGAGAAAACATTCCATTTGTCGGTTTGTTATTTTTTATCAACAATATTATATATTAGATATTAAATGTAGATAATTTATATGAAATGTAAATATCATAGGTGTATTGTATGCCGGTTTAATATTGACTAAGGATGGCCCGAAAGTCTTAGAGTTCAACTGCAGATTCGGGGATCCTGAGACAGAAGTTCTGCTACCTCTATTAACATCAGACCTGTTCACGATTATGAAGGTTTGTATTAATTTGTGAGAAATCACGTATACGACATCTCGTTTTTCTGCATTATCTATAATTACAGGCTTGCTGTGAAGAAACTTTAAGCACATCTCTTGTTTCTTGGCGAGAGAATGTATCAGCCGTAGGTGTGGTTTTAGCATCTCGTGGCTACCCGACGTCCTCGTCCAAGGGTCAAGTTATAACAGGCGTTGATGAAGTGACGCGTAAACAGGACTGTTTTGTCTTTCATTGTGGCACTGCCGTTTCATCAGAAGGCGAATTAGTAACCAACGGTAATTATAATATAATGGTAAAACACATCTGAATAAATGTTCAAATAACAATAATGTGTTATCTTTTAAAGGTGGAAGAGTCCTCATCACTATCAACGTAGCCCCTACTTTAGCAATGGCAACAGCCAGAGCCACCCAAACTGCTCGGCACATATCGTTTGATGGAAAACAATTGAGAACGGACATTGCACACAAAGGAATTGCTAGGTATATAACATTCAATTTACTCCTACACCCGTAAAAAAAAAAAGATTCGAATTAATATTTGGCCAAACACTTCAGATCTATTTTACAGAAGGGAAATTTAACTTATAAAATTAGCGGCGTGAATATTGACGCCGGCGACCATCTCGTATCTGTCATCAAACCAGCTACTTGCTCCACGAAACGCGCTGGCGTTTTGGGCACTATAGGAGGATTTGGAGGTCTTTTTGACGTAAAGGCCGCGGGTTACAACGATCCTATTCTGGTGTCCGGTACTGACGGTGTCGGTACTAAATTAAAGGTGAGTCTCATCAAGTTTGAATTAAAAATTATTATTAGAACTGACCTAACTATGTTGTATTCACAAGTGACAATTTCCTCTACTCAGGTAGCGATCGAATGCGATAAACACGACACGGTAGGCATAGACCTGGTTGCCATGTGCGTGAACGATGTCCTCGCCCACAACGCGGAGCCCTTGTTTTTTCTGGATTACTTTGCCTGCGGCAAACTCGACGTTGGAGTCGCCGCGAAGGTCGTGAACGGAATAACGGAAGGTTGCAAACAAGCGGGATGTTCCTTGGTAATAAAACGATGTCGTTCGCATAAGCTAAAGACCATACTCTTTCTAAACATATACCTTTTATTCCTCGCCTTTCCAAAACTTTATCTAAATCTGTTATGTATAGATCAAACAGGGTAGGACTCAGAACTTGGAACACAACCTTGCCTCACCCCTTTCTCTTTTCTAAAATCTTTTATAAATCTGTTCCTTATTCTTATGTAGTTTCTTCACATTTTTTTTTATTCTCCATATTAATCTCTTGCTTACTTCTTTCTCTTCCTATATGTCCTATAATTTCTTTTTATCTATATTGTCAAACGCAGCTTTTAGGTCAATATAAATAATGCATATATTTTTCTTCTTTATTCTTTTCCTTTTCTTTTTGTATAATATGATTCAGCACTCAGATTCAGATATATATTACCTCCTTTTTCTAAATCTTACGTGCTGTTCCGTGGTAATGTTCAGCATATAATTTAGGCAGAAATTTGTATATATTCATAGAAATGTCATCGTAATATCTTCCAGATTGGTGGAGAAACGGCTGAAATGCCCGACATGTATCAGGAGGGAGAATACGATTTGGCTGGCTTCGCGGTGGGCGCCGTTGAAAAAAACAATTTATTGCCACGAGTAGATGATATTGAGGAAGGTGACGTGGTGATTGGTCTTCCATCCAGCGGCGTGCACAGCAACGGCTTCAGCTTGGTGCGAAAAGTCTTGAAACTCGCCAACAAAAATTACTCCGATGTCGCACCTTTCTCGAAAAACAATCGGACTATCGGTATGAAACAATTTTTAAGCCAAGAGATTTCTTATTCTTTATAAAATAGCATGTAACAAGAGGTATATGTTGCAGGCAAGGAACTGTTGGAACCAACAAAGATTTATGTAAAAAGCGTCATTTCCGCTTTACGAACAAATCTAGTGAAAGGATTTGCGCACATCACTGGCGGCGGTCTTGTGGAAAATATACCTCGAATTTTACCGGGTCACTTGGGTGTGACGTTAGACGCGACTAAATGGAATATTTTGCCAATCTTTGGCTGGTTAGCGACGATTGGTACGTATATAATTGATTTATTTCCTTTTCCTATTGAAAATGTAACCCAAACAGCACAAAATATTTTATAATAATTATTTTATAAATATTTTTAAGATTTTAGATTGAATAAATCATAAGTATTTACCCCAGCAAATATTTGAAAAAAATATTTACAAAACAAATTACTATAAATATTTATTTTTTACTTCTCATTAATATGATATGAAATATTTATTCTATATTTTAATAATACATCGAATAAAATATCTTTATAAAATATGTATAAAATATTTCTATAATATTTCAAGCAAATATATATTTATAAATATTTATGAATATTTATCATAAATATTGTGTGCTGACTGGGAATATAATTTGCATAAATGTTAATTCTCATATGTGTACTTTTTAGGTGGAATCAGTAAACACGAAATGTTAAGGACATTTAATTGCGGAGTTGGCGCCGTCTTGATATGTTCCGAAAAAGACAAGCTAAAAGTTTTGAATAAACTAAAAGATGAAAATCCTGTAGTTATTGGAAAAGTGAATACATATTGCGGTAAGAAATCTTTTCGCTATTAATATGGCAGAAACTCATTAAAATTATCTTAATTTAAATTTTTTGTTAACACAGATGGCCAGGCTAAAATACAAGTGAAAAACTTTGAAAAAATCCTCGAGCTGGAAATGAAACAATATGTTCCCAATTTGGTTGCAACCTTGAGTAAACCTCTTAAGAGGGTAGGTGTGTTGATATCTGGCAGTGGAACAAACCTCCAAGCGTTAATTAACGCCACTCAGGATTCGTCTCAGGACATAAGAGCAGAAATCGTCTTAGTAATTTCCAACAAACCCGGTGTTCAAGGATTGAAACGTGCTGAAAAAGCTGGCATTAAAACAGTGGTAATTAATATATGTCATACGTGTCATACAAATAGATAACTCCTTATAAGTGAAAAAAATTAATTACAATGTCATATTATTTTGTAATTTTTACTCGTTTAATTCGTAGGTAATTAAACATAGTGACTATCCAAATCGCGAGTCTTTCGATGCGGCCATGAATGTGGAACTTCACGCTGCCGGAGTGGAAATAGTATGTCTGGCTGGCTTTATGCGAATTCTCTCGGAGCACTTTGTGCAACATTGGAGAGGAGCTTTGTTAAATATTCATCCTAGTCTTTTACCATCTTTCAAGGGACCAAACGCCCACAAGGATGTTTTAGCGGCGCGTGTGCGCGTGTCGGGTTGTACTGTGCACTTTGTTGAGGTATGAGAGCGATAAGATCAAAATTCACTTTTCATGTTATTTATTGCTTTTAATGAATGCTTTTATTAGGTTGCTATTGATTCGGGAGCTATTATCGAACAAGAAGCAGTACCTGTGTTTCCGGGCGATACAGAAAAAATCTTGCAAGAACGCGTGAAGACGGCAGAGCATCGAGCTTATCCTCGTGCTTTAAAGCATCTGGCGACTGGTCGTATAAAATTCAAAGAAGACGGCACTCTCTGTTGGAATTAAATAGAGAACACATTTTTATATACCAAAGTTTAAATAATAGAAATTATTTTTTTTTTTTTTTTTTTTTTATTATTGCTCTCTTTCTCTTAATCCTATTATTTGACATATTAATATATATATATATATATATATATATATATATATATATATATATATATATATATACACAAATAATTTTACAATATTTATATCACATTCTGCTATCTAAGTAATTTTCCTACTAAATAAGTCGCTTATAAAATTAAACAAGTCCTGAGATATACTTAGGTTTGAACTTTGACTGGTATCTGCAAATTTTTTTATTTTTTTAGGTGGTATTAATAATGCTTTCTTAGCAAACTCGTCTAATTTGATGTGAAGCATTTGTTTTTGAAGTATAGGAACCAACAAATTGTATTTATCAATTTTATTATTTATCTGCTTTGTTGTGGTTTCAAATTTTTGCAAATTATTCTCCCATATTGATTCATCTTTTGGAGTTAACGGTAGCTCTCCTATGTCATTACGTATTTCTGATAATTTGTTTTTCAATTCTTCAGTCTCTTCCCTGATTTCCTTCGACAGTTGTATCCACTCTGGAGTGAATCCATTGTCTATCAATATCTATAAATACAAATTCGTTAATACGCAAACAAGTTAATAATATTCAAGCTATAAAAATTAATGTTTTATAATATTTTTACCTCATTTAATTTATGGGTTACAAAATCGACATAAGGATTTCTAACACTTGTACTGTTCAATGGTTTTCCCATTCCAGATAAATCACTGAATTCACCCTTCTTCATTGCCTCTTGAATTAAATCCTCCACTAAACGATCCATACCATAGCGAGTTTTAATATCCTTGGCTTTTTGTTTGTCCATACCAATTAATGTATTGCGTTCTTCCGCTTGCAATTTTTTCAATCTATGTTCCATTACATTATCAACTGCTTTCTGAGCTCTCTGTATGGTATGTAATTGTTGTCTTTTGCTCGGTGTGCCAATTCCCACATCAAAGGTCAAGTAATGCCGATGCTGTGGTGCTGTGTGCTTAAAATAAAAGCATAGATTGGCATATACATACTTATGAGTATATAAAAAAAAAAAAAAATAATAGTTACCTTGATGTCAAAGTCTTCCACTTCTGATGCTTTTTCATCTTTCTGAGTGTTTCTAATTTTTCGAATTTCTCTATAGGCGCTTTCAATCTACTTTAAACAATTACAATGAGAGAGAAATAGATATTTTATTAATTTAAAGAATTAATATTCTTTCACAACCTATTACCTCGGAAAATCTAATAGCATTAGCTTCTGGTGTTCCACTATCCGGATGAAATCGTTTTGCCAGATATACAAACGCTAATCTTAAAGTCTCATCTTCGCAATCTTCTGTTACGCCAAGTATTTCATATAATTTCTATAAATACAATATTATAATATTTATGTAATATTTATATTATAAATAATTATAAAATATATATATATATATATATATATATATATATATATATATATATATATATATATATATATATACCTTTGAACTATGTTTGGAATTAAATTGATACTTGAATCTCTTGGATGAGATTGAATCAGTGCATGATTTATACATCAAACAAGCTTCTCGCTTCAAGCACAATCGATTCAGGGACAACATGATTTTAAAATAAATTATTTATATCATTTCAATATTATAACTTGTTATTACTGCTATGTCGATTGTCGGCGAATTTGTCACGAAACGTCAAACGTCAACTGTGTCGTCTGCTGGCACAGCGCGACCATGAACAGCAACAACATCCTAAAGTTACTAGATATAATCTAGTGACTTTAAATATATATATGTAAAGCCGTGATTACACTATAGGTTGCAGGTTCGGTTGCGGTTGGGGTTACTGTTGGACATTGGGAACCAACCAATCACAGCAAAGGTTGCTTAAGTCGTAACAGAGAGAAACGTAGGTTTCCTCTCTGGTATAATATATAATATTAGCCTGAAGTATTTTAACCAGTTATGGATGAAAAGTGTCAGTTGAGTTTAAAATGTCAAAATGAGGTTACATTTTGCTTTCATTGTGATCATTATTTGTTCTTTATGGACTCGAAACAAGTATTTAGTGCATGCTAACGCAAACAGAAGCGATCAGCAACTGGAGTACAGGCCCGATGGTCCTCTAGTTATGTGTAAATTTTTGTAAGTTTTTAAGCAAATGATATTTTGGGATATTTGATAATATTTAATAAATAAACATGTACAATAATTTTTTTTAGACCTAAGGAATTTATAGAATGCGAGGACCCGGTTGATCACAAGGGGAATAAAACTGCCAAGGAAGAGACCGGATTTGGCTGTGTCAAAGTATGACCTAATTTTTTTATCCTTTGTAACATAAAAATGTCAAAAATATCAAATTGTATACATTTTTTTTTAATATATGCAATTCTACGTATGTAAGATTATGATCTAAATTCTAGTTTGGAGGCTCTCGATACGAAGATGTGGAGAAAACTAAAGTATCTTGTACAGTCCTGCCAGATATCGAATGTTTCGGCCCAAGAACATTTTTTCGTGAAGGTGTACCGTGCATAAAATACAGCGATCATTATTTTGCCACAACTCTTCTGTACAGCATTTTACTGGGCTTTCTTGGCATGGATCGATTTTGCCTCGGACAAACTGGGACAGCAGTGGGCAAATTATTGACACTGGGTGGTATGGGTGTATGGTGGATTGTTGACGTTATTTTATTGGTAACAAACTCTTTACAGCCTGAGGATGGTAGCAACTGGAATCCATATGTATAGCATTTCAAGACTTTTTTGTACATATAATTTATAGTTAACGATAAATTTGTAAATATATGGTAATGCACTGGACTGCTATATCTATTAGTGAATTCGGTTGAAAGTTATCATATACAAATTTACATTGCATAAGTAATTAAAAAAGTAAAAAATTAATACTAAAAGCTATTGTTCTTGTTCAATACAAATAATAATTTATATTATTATAATATTAATTGTTTTAATTACTTATAAATTTGTATATGATAGCAATAAATGTGTACCAAACCAAATTTGTTATATATGTCAATATTGACACTTCCTTTATATATATCGAAAAATAAATAATGTTGATTTCTATTTATTTAAAAATAATTGTTATATTTATAAACAACATTTACATATATTATATATTAAGTTATATTAGTTTACACATTACACATAAGTTCAAAATTATTTACAATTCATAATCATCAGGATGGTACAATTCACTAAGCAACCTATATATGTAAGATGGTGCATTTCCACCCCTGAAAACAAAAATCAAAATCTTTTTTTTTTCTTTTGCTCAATTCGAAAATTATATAAATATAATTAGTTTGATTCAACTTACGTGTTCGAAATAAATAACGTAACTAGATCTGGTGGAACGTAATCGAATACGGGGTTGTATGCGTGTATTTTTTCAAGCAACTGTGCATTGGAGCTGTCGATTACCCCCTGCATCGGCGAAACATGCTTATTGAAGCCGTTTTGATTGTACGAGCAATGATAAAGGGGCGAGAGTTTGTAAAGTGGTAGTAGAACCATCACTGGAACGGAATAATGCTTGGCGGCTTGCGCGACTGTATGCGCTCCCGAGATTGCCCTAAGTCCACCGTTTGCCATGACGGTATGAGTGCCGATTATGACCTTATTAACTCGGGACATCATTGCGAAGATCGCGGCGTCCGATATCAGTGTAGTCTTAATCTTTGCCTTGGCCAAGTTCACAGCCATTTCGTGACCCTGTATTTTATTTTTTTTTTTTTTTTTTTTACGATTCTCTCTTATTGTTAGAGCCAAGCGTGTACTTACATTTAAAAACGGCCCACCCTCAGCTACTATAACATCGAAGGCTCTGCTAGTGGCAGCCTTCTTGAAAAATTCCTCTACCAAGTTCGATTTTCCAATGGTCATTATAATTTCGTTCGAATGTATGTGCTCTGAAGCTTGTTCCGTAATATTTTCTAAGCTGCAAACATAGCAAACTTTTTTATTGTAAAAATATAATAATAATAATAATAATAATAATAATATTAATACTTAATAAGATGATTAAAAATTTGATTTATATTAATTGGAAACATCTTAGCTTATTATATATGCATATACATATATATCAATATCACAAATATCTCAATTTAATATTATCATAAATTAAAAAAAAAGAATATATTACAATTTTTTTTACTCATTTTCAAATTTCAAGTACACAATCTCAATTATTTATGAAGCAATAAAACCATTGGTATCGTGAAAGCGGGAAAATATATTCCAACAATGACAAACTGTCTTTTTAAAAATGGATAAATACAACTGTATCTTACCACGTTTCCAACTCTGTTTCAAATTCAATTACATGTTCAAGGAGGGCAGATTTGAGAGAAGGCACTGAGGTATTGAAGTCTATTTGTTGATCATCTTCTGCAGTAAGGATCTTGTGCAAGGACTCTTGAGGATCTGTTTCTTCCGTCTTATTCTTTAATTCCGAAATATATTCTTCCCTAATAATTTGCAGCATTCTTCTTACCATATTTCCAATGGAAGCCTCAAGAGGAAACGCCTCAATCAAATACTTTCCATTCAATGTGATAGTATCCATTAAATTTCTGTCAAAATCAAGTAAGATAAATTAATATGTATTCTGTAAGAAAGAGAAACTGATGCATATCACCATAATTAATGTCATAGCTGTGTATAAAGCTCCATACTTTGCTGTGTTCCATTCTGTATTGTTGATGATTTCTTTCAGCACGAAAATAGTAGACAGTACAACATTATATGTGCCCTTGATATCACTGAAATGGAAAAGTTTATTAGATGATTTTTTTTTTTTTCTTTGAGGTTTGATGCAACTTTTCTCACCCATAGTGAAGACTGTTTTTCAATTTCAACACGCTTTCATGGATTTTTTTCGGCGTTACGTCAATCATTTTTCTCGTACTTGTGCACTTATCAAGTATGTAATATCACAAACGTTATTAATTCAGAGAAAAATTTACTACTAGATTACTACAGGTACTTCATGTGACTCTTAAAACAAATTTTTGTCAAAATTAAGCAAGATAAATCAAAGATTTAAGTCTCAAGAAAAGACGAATCTCTTATGAATCGCAACAATTGTACAAATTAAAGAATTGTACAGTTTATTATCGTCATACAATTCTAATAATGTAAAATTGAGGGTTATGTGATATTCACGCGATTTACATCAGTTTGCATTCTCCCACCACTAGTCGTTCAATTGACCAATCATCGATAATGTAACTTTCCACCCTAGAATATGTTCGAAAATTCTACTCCTAAGGTAATGTAATATTTAATTAACCAATCAGGATAAAGGAATAAGGATCTTTTGTTCTGATTGGTCAATTAAATATTTTCACCTCATAGGATTTTTGAACGCACCTACAGATACAGAGATTGACACGTGACATGTCAGATGTCAGCTATAGCATGGCCTCTCTCATGTCTCATGCCATCTCAAGTTTCGAGCTTCTTTCTATCATACTGTAATATGTATACATTGCAATGTGTCTATCTTGATCAAAGTGCTTCTTATTTTGATTATTTTTATTACATTATTTGAATTATATTATTTCTTATTATCAAAAACATACATACATATTACCGTTTGAATGAATTTCCTTTAGCAAAACACCTCTGTTATAGCCATGAGTTGTTCGCAGCTTATTTCTAATTACAGTACTCCAACAATTTTATGGTATCAAACAGATCTTACGGTCATCATTCGCATTCAATTAATTGATGTATCTGATTATTACCTTCGAGTCGAGGATGATCATTTGATCTTTAGGTATATATTTAAATGCGCAATAAATAAAAATATGCAGTATATCCACTTCTTCATTAGTTTGGAAATTTTGCTAGTATATTATTATATCATTTGATGAATAAAATACAAAAATGATGCTTAAAGTTATCAATACTGCGAAAAGAGTATGAACTACTTTTTAAAAATAATATTTTTTAAGGTTAAGAAATCTATACTAATGAAATGTAATGATATAAAAATATCCACAATATAACAAATTTATTTTTATATAATAATTATAAATAACATTACATGTGCTTTTATATATATATCAATTTTTTTTCATTTTGAAAAGTTTTTAAAAGTCTCAATAATTCTTTATAGCAATTTTAATTATATTTTTATTTTATATATCAAATTATGTATAAAATTTTGATATTGATAAGAGAGTGGGCATTCTGCACATTTACCCAAAAAATATACATGTTATATTGTTGAATATCAAACTAATTTTATATCGCACATTGTAGTACAGAAGCAAACAATACAAAATATCATCTTATTCTATATTTGTTTGGACCTATAATATCGGAGAAGACAGTACACAAAAATCTTGGGAGAGAAATCAAAATCAATCTTACAAAAACACACAAATGTATAGTACTTAATAATTTCTTGTATTGATAAATTTTTCTCATAGAAACTAAACATATATATATATATATATATATATATATATATATGTTATCTTTATATCTCAATAGGGCTTCCATGGTTGAGATTGATTACTTCCAGAGAAAAGAATTTATTTATATCGTATGACACAGATCATATACAGGATGCAGAAAATGTTAAAAGAAAAAATAATTTTAAATATAAAGGTAAATATATCTTATGTTTTTCATGACATTTAGCTTTATTATTTATAAATGTAGGGCTAAATAGTAAATTGTCTTTTTTATTTTTTATTTTGTTACATTTTTTTTTCTTTCTTTTCATATGTAGAAACAATTGAAGAGTATAAACGCCGAAATCACATAAAATATCTAATGCCTGCTGGGATGTCTAGCGATGAAGAAGACAGTGATGATGATGATGATCTTGATTTCATTAAATATTCTTAAGCATTTTCGATCTTTTTTTGTACATTTGTGGCATAAAGGAAAAAAAGACGATTTGATAATGATAAATAATAATTTTTTTTTAACTAAGCATTTTAGCTATTAATCAAATAATGGATAGAGTATATTTTGAAAAGTTTCTAAATTGACTAAATTATGAAAATTGTTCCATCTTCAAGAACTGTGAATTGGGAATAATTATTTGTCACAGCTCTTTTTCTGTTCCCCTTTCTCTTCTTTTGTCAGTTTTCAGTATTTAATTTTTTGACACTATAAAATTGTATTTTAGATTATTGCCTGAACTATATGTTATTATTACATATAGTTTAAAATAAATATATATTTTCCGTGTTATTAAAGCTTATTGAAATTCTTTTTATTTTCATGATTATACAAAACAATATTTTGTTACAACAAATATATATATATATATATATTTTTTTTTAACAAATATCCTAGTACAACATAATATGTAACATATAACATTTCTTTTCACATATTTATTAAAAATTTATCTATAAAATATGTTTAGAGATCTTTATTTGTAAAATTGTATTTATATATAAAAAAATCAAGTGTCATAAAATTGATATCATCAGATACATTTCTTCCCAGTAAAAATAATTAAAAATGTATTTTAATTAAAATGTTCTACTAAATTAAAATTTCAGAAATATTTATATGAAATATACATCTTATATAATTGATTACTTACTATTGTGGAATGTTACTAAACTGACAAAAGACATTCTGTAATCATTATTTGATAACGATTATTCCTAATACATTTTACCAACTTTGGCAATTCATAGATTGATTTTAAATTATTCAATTATGGTATATAATCATTACGTATTAATTTACATCTAAGTATTTGACAATGGTAACCATTTTAACATAATAGTGCTAGCGGAACTGTGTTATTTTTTATAATACCAGTATCTTATGTAATAAAAAACTATCTAGCAAAATATAAATTAAATAAAAACGTATGAAAAATTTGTTGATAAAACCTAAGTATGAGCTTGTTAGATAACTGTAGAGAAACGGATATTTTCTCATCTGCAAATAAGGAATAGTTGTATTATATGTAATTTCACTTAAATGCTTCTACAATTTATCACATGGATTATTATATATACTGCAGTATGTTTAAACGTTATTCAAATAAAAATAACAATTCCCTGAACAATGCAACAAATATCACAAAAGTGTCATTATTCAAAAAAATATCCCAAAATACCTTAAAAAGAAATATATATCAAAATAAACAGTGAAGCTACATTGTTAATAAATAAGAAATGGAGTTATAATAGTTTCAAAAAATGGCGATATAATTTATAAAAAGTTTACAAAAATTATAATTTTATTTATTAATATTATATTTACTCATAATTTGAAAATAAATGTTATATATTTAATTGTGCGCATAATAAGCTAATTCTTTAAACTTACAAGTTATTCATCGACGATAAGATAATTGTGTCGACTGAAAACAATGACATCGATGCTTTTATCATACAGTGCTAGATAAAAAAACACGTTTATTCGTACTTAAAGTGATAATTATTCAAAGTTGAAGGGGTATTTTTATAGTTCTTTAAAACACGAAACGATAAACGATACAAAATATAAAGCATAAAGAAGATCACAAAATCTTCGTTAAATCATAGATTACTCATAGTTGACATATTACACATATTTTACATTCTTTACGTGTAGACGTAGACTATTATAGTTTACGGATAAATGTCCAACCCTGCTTTAAATACTATAAATAAATCTTTATTAGTAAACTATAATAGTCTACACGTAAAGAATGTAAAATATGTGTAACATGTCATCTATGTCAACTATGAGTAATCTATGATTTAATAAAGATTTTGTGATTTTCTTTATACTTTATATTTTGTATCGTTTATTTTATAAATATTCATTTACGTATAATCTATATTGAACATTGCTATCCTCTTTGTTCGTAAAAATGGATGTCATAATAGACTACTAACACTTATTCCAAATTAATGCAATCACTTAAGTGAAATTTAATATATATGTGAAACTTCTAATGAAATTAATGGCAACAAAAGAGTGCACAATATTTTTGCGCACAGCATTACTTTACAAGATAACTTTAAAAATAGACTGTTTATGGTGATAATTACTTTTTGTGTAATTACTGACGGGTGCGGCAATGAAAATTAAAATGCAGTAATCTATTATACCATCAACAAATTTATCAGATCGTGGATTTAATTTTGTTGATGTTGTGGACATTGCGTTATTCTTTTCTACAATATAGGTATTGAATTACCTTTGAGATATTTTGCATATGCAACATATTTTGCAATATATCAATTCCATTCAATATATTGCGCTAACGATTATCTATATCATCATTGTTTTAACTTTGTTTTAGCAGCCTTCTAACGACAACCTTTGATTTATATTGTCTACTCTTAATTTCATTTCCCTAAATATATCCGCTGCAAGATCGTCAACGGTGGTGTAGCGAACCTTGAAGAAATTAAATATATCTACAAGAAACTCGATCACTTGATCCCTAAAGTAATGACAAGTGGAACGTAGACTGCCTTCGGAGCCTAAGAATCCCCAAGCAAGGACTGGTATGATTTGCTCGGAGATCGCGTAGAAATGTGCCAAGAAGCCTCGATCATATTTCAACATTCTTCTCTTACCAGCGAGGGCGGACCAGACTGCCGTTCCTATCGCCTTCAACAGTAATTGACAATCATGTTGAGGGTATCAGAAGTTAAGAACAGAAAAGAACTGAATATTCTCATGTACTTACAGTTTCTCTAAAACTGGCAGATACCCATCTATTTTGAACTATAGCTCTGATAGGTGGCATTGGTTTCTCCACATCCTCGAATGCGTCTAAGAGTATAAAATCGACGAGAACATCATAGAAGTTCATGCATTTGACACCTCGCCCGACTAATTCCTCCTCCATAATACTATGATTGCGAGGCTCTTGCAAGAACTCCAACATGCGCTCGTAATGCAACAGATAATCTTTAGGATCCTAAATAAAAAGTTTGTTTCCTTCATCAATTTCGAGTATTTTTTTTAATTTACTCGGATAGATAATTATTTATTCTCTTACCCTATCTGCGTATATAATTAAATCGCTAATAACTTGGCGACCTATATCTGCCATAAATGCCGCTGTCGCGGGTAAATTAAATAATTTTGTATAGGCCTGACGTAAGCAGTACACTTTTGCTAAATATTCCACGTCTGAACCGCACTTTACAAGTTCCGTATGCAATCTCCTATAACAATAGAAAAAATTACATAATATATAGCCATATAAAAAAGATGTACACCGTACCGGTTATCAACGATAATTTACCTGCAAGGAATACCTTTATCCTCGTATTGTTTAAGAGCAGCATGATACAGCTTTTGCTTCTCAAAATGTGGAAAGAGTTCTGAGAATTCTTCGAATTCGCGCAAATCTGCAACCTAAAATATTTTTATAATATTGCATAAATTAATTTTCTCCTTCTTTTTTTTTTAAATTAATATTATAAAAGAAAATCATATGGAGAATATTTTCTTAAAATAGCTTGCAATTGTATTATTATTATAATATGTCTTCAAACTAATATCACCTCAGCTACTCGATCTCTATCAATCTACACAACTCACCCCGTCGCGTGCAGATTCAAATGATTCGGGTGATGACGCGACATCGGCTTTATCCCTGACTCCAGACATCCGCGTCCCGACGTTCGAAGTCTTATTGAGACTCTCGTCGCTTTCATTGCGAAATAAAACCGAGTGCTGTGAAAGGGAAAAAAAATGGGTCAATAATGAGATTATCGAGGAAATGACAAGGGAAAGAAAATTTTTTTTTTTTATTTATTATTGAAATATGAAAAGGGTGAAAACTCAGATTGCTCTCGGAGAAAGTGTCGTGCACTTCCTATTATGCCATTCCAACGTTCGCAACAATTCCCGACTGCCGCGGCGTCAGGTCAAGTGACTCGTTGCGTTAATTACCCCGGGGGCGGTTGTCATTTAAATTGGATTAATTCTCGCAGTTCTTTTTTTTTTCACCGGACCGGCAGAAAGGCAGAAATTGATGATGAATGCCAGCGGAATGGAACGGCATCGGCGCGATGACCGCGGTCCGCGAAGGACAGGCTCTCCCCAGACCGGAATCTCTCTCGTTGATGAGTCACCGAGTACGATTTCGGACAATTCTCGCAGCATCACCAGCCGTTACCTGATCGAGGAACAGCAGTTCCGCGTGACTCTGAATCTGATAACCCATGTCGAGCAATTCCTGTACGTCGTGCGTGAACGCCGCATCGGCTTTCGACGGTAGAGCTAGGATGTCGGTGCTCAGGGTCGAGCTGAATGCGGTGAGAGCGTCTTCCCAGCAGTAGAGCGCCTTTTCCAATGCCTCGAGTCCTATTAATGAACAGCGTCAATTTATTTTAATAAAGGAAAGATTAATATTTTTTCCCATAATATTAACAGGGTGAACTAGGGTATGATGGCCATAGGCTGTAATTTTTTTAATAATCATATATATACATATATATATATATATATATATATATATATATATATATATATATATATATATATATATATATCATATCAAAGATAATCCATATTGTAAATATCGATTAATGACTAACTAAAAAAGTGCACTAGGTAGCGATTATTGGAAAAATTACAGTCTATGGCCATCATACCCTAGTTTATCCTACGGGATAGAAATAATTTTAAAATTATAATATATATATATATGTAACATGTACATACATTATATATACAGGATGTCTGTCTATAAATGTCCGAGGAAATATTTCGCAATTGGCTAAACTTTATAAGAAAGTTTAATAAGAAAAAGGAGTTGGCCCATTTTGGGCCATCGATGCTCAGTCATCATTCCTATAGGATAAACCATGGTATGATGCCCACAGGCTGTATATTTTCTAATAAGCGCTACCTATTGCGCTTTTTTAGTTTTATTATCAAAGATAATCGAGATTGTAAATATCGATTAGTGACTTAAATGATTAAATAAATCATCCTGTATAATATTTCTCTCATCAGATATAATAATTTTAAAATATTTCAGAAATATAAGCGAAAGAGAGAGTTAAGTTAAATTCAGAAAAAAACACGCATAATAAGTTATTAGTGTTATTGATAGCGAAGCTTAAGAGTGTTCACTCCTGCATCAATTTAATTGCGCCAAACGTATAGTTATATTATTTTATTTTACTGTGAAAGTAACATATGTATATAAGGATTTCTAAGTAAATACAAAAAATGTAAGCAAACATTCTGATTTGTTTTATGAAAAAATATCCAGTTACACTTTTAATTTCAATTTTTTATTTCAACCAAAAAATGACTAACTGCATAAAAAACATACAGGAGACAGTATTTGTTTAGTTTTAGTTCGGGATTTCAAACAAATTGTTAAATTTTGAAAAAACAGTGATGTATCATTCTTTCATTGAAATCCCAAACTAAAACTCAACAAATATCTTTTGTATTTTTTTCTGGACACACATGTACTATACATGTACTACACATGTACACCAAATTTCAGTACAATATTTCTATTTTCATGGAAAATATAAAACAAAGGTAGAATAATGTTTCGAAATATTCATAGTGTAGTCTTGACAGTCCAAGTATTTTTTTAATTTTCAATTTTAACCCTGTATTTTGAAAACAAAGCACTTTAGGATACGCGTTCATAGAGCATTTTCCTTATAAATTAATTCAAGGAATATCCTCTTAAATTTTTTGTACTTATTTAGAAGTCACTCTATGTAATTATATATTGCATTATTACACATAAATTACAATTCAATACATCCTTTAATTGCAAAAATTCGAATTCAATATTCACTTAAGAAAGAATATATATTCTCTCTTCTATATATTTTTCTTCCTCAATTTGCAAATACAATTATTTTTTTTTTTTTTTTCAGGAAATTAACGGATTCAAATGGATTTAATCTCGATACGGTCGACTGACATAGGATGGCAAAAAACAAAAGGAAAAAAGAGAGCATGGCTTCGTTCGTGAGAACAAGGATAATGCGAATCACTTGAAGACGCAGGATTCGAATTCCGAGAGTCAGTGACCACTCTTTCTTTTTTGCTTTCTTTCTTTCTCCCTTTCTTTCCCTCTCTTTACTCAATCTTCTATAAGTCGTCATCAATTTGTCACAACGGAAGTCCGTGTGGAGCACATACCGCTAATTTAGGGAGCTCCCCCCTCCTTCTCCCCCCGGTTAATGTCCCGAGAAGGCGGACCCATCATTATTTTCAATCTGCATCGTTGTACCGTCCACGATCGACAAATTATACAACATCGTTCAACGAAATCAAAACACTGCGAGAAGTCGACAACAATCTTGTTTGACAATTAAATCTCTCAAAGCACCTTAAATAAATAAATATAAATAAATAGGAAAAAATATATACGGATATATACTTTTTCTGGAAAAATTTAGTTGAGAAATTTTTGTATCTTGTGCTTTTTAATTAACTGCTGTGATTAATAAAATCGTAGTGCGATGTTGTATATGTATTTTATCGATTCGATTGTGATTAATCCTTTCATTCTTTCTGAATTATATAATTCTTTCAGTTTTAAAAAGTTGAACAAATTTTATACGCCAAAGTAAATGTCAGATCGTGTAAAAAAAAAAATAGAAATGAGGAGCTTGTGAAATATCAAATATTTAGCAATCTCGCATAATGCGGAGGTCAAAAATTACATAATCTCACTGAAAAGGAAAAGCGAGGAGGACCACACAAGCTAAACACATTATTAAAATATTCGAGCGAGTAAATATAACTACTAAACCCTTTAATTCATTGACGTATACATCTCTATAGCTTTGAAATTCGAATTTAAAGAGCGACGTATAGATATATACGTCGATATGTCGCGGCCTCCGATCTTTGGAGAAACGGATGAGATATCGATTGGTCGACGCGACGCTGGTGACTCCTCGTCCGCAACGACGTTAATTTCGTCCCCGACTTGAATTCAAACCAGGACGAGATATACAACAGCGAAACGTACTTCGACAGGATTCCTGAAAATTAAACGAAGGACGAGAAGGTGAAAACACGGCAATTCGTGTCCCGCAACTGCGTCAAAGTTCCCGTTTAAAATTCCCGTCTCTCGAAATCATTATCTCCGCAAGGGATAACCGGTCGTGTTCGTCCTCTTGGAAAGTTAAAACGAGAGGACAAAATTTATTTTTACAACAGTGACCCTTTTTTCCTTGTGTCCTCTAGTGAAGCAGTAATGTGTGCTAAATGTGTGTAAGAAATTATAAATTCTTCTACGTCCTTGAAAATAATACATTCTTTCTCCTCTCTACATGTCAAAGAAAAATTTATTTTTATTCCAAATTTAATTGTTACTCAAAAGAATAATTTATTTCCGAGAAGCAATGTGTCTAACAATAAGAAGCATGGCAGAAACATTGTAAAAGTACGAAGTGCCTTAGCAGGGCACCGGGTCAAGTCCTTCGAAAGGATTAAACCTACCGCGATCCATCGGATCGGCATACCGGTGGCCGATCATTAACAACCCCTAGGACAAGGGATGTAAGACACGGAGGGATGCCTCCCCGGAGAAAACGCGGCAGTGCGACGCCGTTGCACACGTCCGGCGTCAATAATACCCCCAGAATGACGTAATCGCTGGGTCGACCGGTCATTGGAGGATGCGTCATCCAATGGTGAAGGGTCGATACGACACGCGGTCTGCGGAATGCGCGCGCGCGCGCTGCTTTGAAGCTCGCGCGTTTTGCGCTGTCATTTTATCTTTACCCTAAATGATGCATCCGTCGAGAATATATCGTATGTTTGCTATTTTCATTTAATATGTCATATTTGAAAAGCTATTTTTTAACACCAAACCAATAATTGGGATGGGTTTACATCAAGCTCAAACAACAAATCGTGCATATCGATTGCGATAAGGTGTGCGAAGGGGATGAAGAATTCTCGAGGGGACAATTCTGTCGAAATTGAACGCAAGCTCGTGTGTATGCACCCGGAGAGGTGCATGTGTGGCAACCCTGATTTTCATCCCGTGTCGAAATTAAGCCCGGTGGATTTTACAACTGCGCATTTACACGATCTAGACGAGCATAATTCCAAATGTCAAACGTCAAACACTTTAAACGCCGAGAGATATATATAAAATTATTGTTAAATTATTTTAACATAATTGTACCGTTATAATTATTCCATGTATGTAATCTTTCACGAGAGAAAAATACAATCTCAATCTTTCTTTCATTCTCAAGATTCGAATGAAAGAGGAACGTAAAGTGGAAACTGCAATGCGCGCGCAGGCGAACGGGAGGGAGGGTCAATGGGAGCGCGACAAGGACGGAGCGCGCGTCTAATGGATGCGCGACAAGGACAGACGAGACGGTGAGAATGGGGGGGGGGGGGGGGGACTGGCGTTCGCAGTTGACGCGCTGGCGTCAGTCAGTTACTCGGTTACGTTCGGCGGTGTCGGTTCGTGGCTCGCAGTCGGTCGGCCAGCAAATATTCCCGCCCGTTTACGATCGTTGACATTTACGATTTACGGTCGTTTAGATTCATCGGCCGAAAGGATAACATAGGATCGTCCGCGATAACATATCCATGATCTTTGCAAGATCGTAGTCTACGCGCGACATATAAAGCGACAAATCGAGTGATTTTATTTGGATTAAAGGTTATCGAGAGACACAGAGAGAGAGAGAGACGAGCACGTCGAAGACACGGAATCACGGTGAGTATTCCGTGAATTGTTTATGGAAATGTATATACATGCCTTGCGGAAAATACGTTTTATTTTTCGTCATTGAAAAATAAATATTCTCGTATCTGCGAGCAATATATCTGGTTGAAATAATGTAACGCAATTTCGTTACGATGAACGCCATTTAAAGATCCAAGAAAGTTCGATACACGAGGTATAACGTATATCCTCGAAAGGATTCACCCTTCCTTCTTTTTCCTACTCTCCTTCTTTCCGAGAACATCCTTTGCGCATCGACTAGTACGACACTTCCGCCTGAAATTGTTTTCTCTCGTAAATATTTCTACATTTCCTTCGTCCTGAGAGAAATACTTATTAAATATACGAATCTTTTAAATTTTTTTTTTTTTTTTTTACGCACGCTGGCTCTGGTGCCATTTTCGCAGTCTTTAGGGGTGGTGAGATTCTGAAAATCGATATTTGATAAATTCACTCGAGACGTTATGCACCGGATACATGATTGAGGTGAGTATTTCGAAATACATAAGAATGTTCTCTCGGAGAAAATATCAATCTGTAAATAAAAGCTTAGGTATTTCCAAATGTATATGGCTTTGGTAATCTATACTTTCGACATTTTTATCTCCTGCGACAATTACCTACATATATAGAACAATAAAATCGAGCTTCGATCAAAAAAAAAAAAAAAGGAAAGAAAAAAAAATCTTACCGTTCGTCTTCATGACGAACGACGCATCTATCGTGAGAGAGATCGAGAGTTCAACAATATTCAGCCTCGGGCGGGTGGTGTTAAGGGGAGGGGGAAGGGGGGGCAACACCTGGGCGTACCTTGTTTATTGCGCAACATTCGTACAACAAACGTAACAAACAAAAATCCGTGCGCGAGAGTGAAATTTAAAACGGGTCCCCACAAAGATCTCGCGCGCGAGAAAAGAGAGAGAGTGAGAGAGAGAGAGAGAGAGAGAGAGAGAAAGAGAGACGGAGACGGATGGCCGATGAATATTCGATTCAAAACTACGTACCATCTTTCACGTGTTACACACGCGGGTATACGGGAAATATTTGTCGAAAATTCCCATGCCGAGGATTCTCACCTCTTGAAAGTTGAACTTGAAACGCGGAATTTCGTCCCGAGAATTAGGCTCGCGTTTCTATGGGGGTCAAGTTCAGGGGTCGATAGCTCGACCGGGCGGCGGCGAGGCGCCTGTTCCAGGCGGTGAGCCCCGCGAACCTTTGAGGAAAAGTGAATGCCGCCGTGGCACCTAAGTGCAGCAACGGCCGATAGCCGGCCGCCAGCACACGAGAGCCGCGGTAGCCGGCAGATCGATGGAGGTGCCTGGTGAACTTGGAAATTCCCCTAGCACACGCGCACTTCCTCGTCGCTCCTTCTTCCTCTCTCCTTCTCTCTCTCTCTCTCTCTCTTTGTCTCTTTCGTTCACGCGCCACTATGGTTGTATGTTCACGCACAAGATAGTGCACGCTCGAGTAATCGCGCGTACACGGCCGATTAAGAAAACAGGTTATCTTCGAGTCGCAAAATCCGCGCGAGATGATTCATGTTTGCCCCGAGGAAGTTGAGGGCATCTCCTGTGCGGAGGCGATACATTCATCCTTTCGGATGATCCCGAGATAGAACCCAAGATGAGGAGAACGTCAGATTTTATCTAAAGCGAGAGTGGAAAATATATTTGAATATTTTTTTTTTTTTTTTTCTTCTTTTTTTCAATAACAGGCTCTTTATAATTTCGATCCCTTCGAGAGATTGCGAGAGTTAAATCGGTTATCTCGTCTGAAACGCGCGATCAAAAAGTCCCGATTATTCTTATCAATTTTTCCCTTACATTAGTACGTTTTCTTTTACCGAGCAATTTCATATCAATCTACCTACTTGGGAATAACATTTAAAGATAGTCGTTGTCCCCCATTTTTTCGGCTTGCGTGGGCAGGAAGAGGGTCGCGCTTCCCGTTGCGTGACCAAAGGTATATCGCCGCGATTAATATATACACGGCGAAGTTTCCACGACAATTGGCGATTACAAAATTCCTAATATTATTGCATTAAAGTCAATTTAATCGTGCGATATAGTGACGCACGTGGTATTTTAGTATGGCACAACGGATGCTGAGTAACGTTCTTCAAGGCGAAATAGCCAACGCACATTTCGACGCATGTGTATTATGACGTTCCGAAATCATGTCGAAGAAAAATAAAAGGTTGTCTTCGTGGAAAGAAAAAAAAAAAAATATATGCTAGCAGAATTTATTTCGCGCGCAATATCTCGCGCGAATATATAGATTGGATAATCGCTTTTCGCGGAACCTGCTGCAATTTTATCTCCTTTCTGACTTGATTGACATCCAGTAGATGAATTATGAGATTTTAACTACGAGGATATTACATATTACATCACGCAATCACCGGCTACTTTTCTAATAATCATCCACTTTTGTTTCCCGTATTATTACTCTGTCTTTATCGCTATTGATCTTTGATAGTTTTAATTAAGACACTGTATGTTTCACGCACGACTTTTGTATTTAAAAAAATTATAGATATGTTTAAAGAGTTATTTATCGTGTCTAAGAATAAAGCAAATCTTATATTCAATTTTTTATTCTACTTTTTTTAGACACACTTTACGATTGCGTACGTAATTTTGCTATTCGTCGGAGAACGATGACAGATGCATTACACGATGCATTTACGCAATCGTAAAGTGCTTTATAATTAATCGTAGGTAGCTTGTAGAGTGTAACTCGATTTTCATGCTGAATGTACGAGAGTTCGTGTAATGCAGCCTTTGTGTACGAAATATGATTTCGCATCGAGTGACCCGATTCGTCGTTTGATTTTCGCTTTATGAATCTTCAATCAAGCCGTCAATAATAACATTACATAGTCAATGAAGCCGATAACAACATTATGTTATTATATATTACATTTAATACCACAGGCACTTGATTAAATCTAACACGAAGTATATAAATGAATATCGATAATGACCTGTCACAACAGAAGAGAGAATATTAAGTTTCCCGCAAACATAATATGATAATTACTTGATAACCGCGTCCGCGGTCTGGCAGCTTACGCAACCTTAAACCGAAGATAAAATCTTCTCCCGCGGTAACAAATTTACGACTTTTTTTTTAAATCTTTCCTCGAATTTCCTTAGGATTCTTAGCGCCATTAATTTTTTTCATACTGTTGAAGCTAGAAACTTAAGTAACTGTCAACTAGTGAACTCTCCTATACTGGAACGGCTAGTCTTTTAGAAAAAAAACTGCAATTTCCCTCTTTTTCTAATCTTGTACTATCCGAATTAAAAAAAACATTAACTTATTTAATGTACAGTAATAATCTTCACCAATTAATAAGTATAGTATTAAAGAAATTATAAAATAGAAAAGAAAGATAGGATTAATAATATTGCGAGATAAAGAATTGCATAAACTACAAATAATATTTAGAAATTTAGAAAGTAGAAAAAAATATCATAGAAAATCATTGGCCAATCAGAATTTGCTAAACAAGGAGGGGGATGGCAGCTTTTTCCCTCTCGCTCTTCGCACATTTTCAAACAAAGTACATGACAGGGTCTTGGACAGCCGCTGTCTCTTTTCTGTATTATTGAAATTCTGTTTTTTCTTTTTCGTATGTACAGAATATTTTGCGATACGGAAAAAAGTTCAGGTATATAGTTTATGGTGGAAGATCTTAGAAACGAGCACACGCAGGTGCCGTGTCATGCGTGTCATGTGTCTCTCACGGCGAGCGCGCAAAAAACTTTCTCGCCCAACGACGCGTCGATGGATGCAAATTGCCGGCGTAATGAGATACGCGATCACGTTGGATATTAGGTAATAGCCTACGACGGAGACCGCCCCCGTGGGTCGGAGGATGGGCTTCTCCCGACCCTGATGAGGCTAATAAAAGTGACATTATTACACGCCCCGGCCGCGTCGCAACGAGCCTTTAACCTACACCGACGACCGCTCGTTCTGATTTTCATAATCTGGTTCACATCTCGCACGCACACGCTACTGTGTTTTTCTCTCGTTCACGTGTGTCGGAGACCGCGTTCTCTTCCTTCAACAACGCGATCACGTACGAAAGACTTTGGAATCTGTTGGCATTTTTTTTTTTTTTTTTATTTCTCATTAATATCACCGGGGAATCTAAATGCCTTCAGGAGGATATTAATATTCCCCGCATCCTTGGAATGACAGTTCGCGCAAAGCTTGAGTATTTCTCTCCGTTTAGCGACGCTAAACGGAGAGAAACACACATCACCTGACTCTGAGAGTTACGTCCGATAAAAATAAATATCACGTTCGATGATTCTCGAAGAGATGAAAATCAATCACGAGTTGCGCTTAACCCGTCATTATTTTTAGAACGTTTCTTTTTCTAATCAAATTTTATTATTTGCTATACCGATATCTCCGTTTAGCATCCTATAAATATGTCATCATTTTATATGACATCATTCGTTCGCTGTATCTGTATAGAATTTTATAAAAGGAATTAAGTAATTACATTCAGTCATTTTGTAAATTTCGCATAATAATATTTATCTTCTTACACATTTTTGTACGTTCGGAAGGGATGTTGTACAGACTTATGTGTGGAACGTAATAAATCTTATTAATAGAGATTTATACGCGATCGCGAGGAAGTAGAGGATAAAATCATACATATATAAAGCTACTCTCTTTCTTCCTTGCTAGGACATCGGCTTGATTGTAAAGTAAACCAATGGAGGTCATGCTAAACTACGAGAGCCACGTCATCAGCCATAAGAGAAGCTGCTCTCGGTAAATCTCGATAAATAAGCCCAGCGTGATGCGAACTCGTGAGTGTCCTTTTTTGGGTCCAGGAAGAGGAAGAGGAAGAGGGGGGGGGGGGGGAGCGGCTCATTATTTTCTTTTATTATTTACTCTCCGAGCCGAATAACGGTCGCGAAAAACAGTAATAATGGATTTTTTTACAGATGACCGATCACGTCGCACTTTTTCGCGATCGGAAGATTATTACAAACTGGATAAACACGAGATCGATTTCTCGTTCGTAATTTGTTCGCTTGAGAGAACCGTGGGATCGATTAATTAAATTCTCACCAAAAAGAAACTATATCCGAGACTCATCAATAAAGAACTCGATTCTCGAGATTGGCCGATCGGTTTTCGTCTCGAATTTCGCGTTTGTCGATTTATTTGTGCCGATAAAAGTCGAGAGGACCGCGTTTTGCGTGCACTTTTTGATTACTTGATTTTCCTCAATCAGATTTTATCCGATGAGAATGGATAGGAGAAACAACGAGGGAACGGAGAGAAAATTATGTTCTGCAACAATGGAACAATCGGTGTAATATCGCGATGATCACAAAGAGAGAGAGAGAGAGACTGTCAGACGCAGAGAATCGCGGTTAAGTTCCTGATGCGGCGCGATATCGCCTGGGGCAATCGAGCGACGGAAATGACTTTAACAATGGCGACGTAGAGACGGTCTCCGGTTGCATAGGTGCCCTTGACAGTGACAAATTGCGCGACGTCATTTTCTTCCGCCCTCGTCTTACGATCTCGAAGGAACGGAGCCGCGTAGTGGTGCCTTTTGCGCGTCAACGCATCTGACGTATTTATCAATACATGTATACCAGCAGTTATCAGCGTTTAACCCTCTCTGGGACCGAGCGGCGAGTCGGCGAGTCTGCGATCTTTCGCTTTGTGTCGAGGAGAAGGATGATACCGTCTCGTGCGCTACACGTGTGCGTTCACCGTAGCCCGAGTTAATTAACTGCGGGATTAACTCTGGGGACCGTTGCTCCACAATGCCAGCCGGTAAAGGAAAATGAGAGATGATGCCGCCGTCGTTCTCGAGGTCAATGCAAAACGTTATCGATTTACCGTTCGGTCGAACGCGCGCGATGGCCTTCGAGCGTGGAAACTGGTGAGAAAATTCATCGAGCGTTTTAATTCGAAACGACCGGTCAGTTCTCTCTCTTCTCCGGACGGAAAAAGAGAGAGAAAGCGCGAGCGAGATCTGATCTCTGAGAGGAGAGGGCTCTCCACGGTCAATTAAACTTTTATATATTTCGCGAGATTTTTTTCTACATCGGTCGCAACATATATTAGAAAGTAGACTTTCGTAAATTTATATATGGATGGTTCTTCGCGGTCGACTTCTCTCACGAGATTTGAAGTGCACGGTCAACACAGATCCGGCGAAGGGAAGCGAGGTAAAATACCCGCGGGGTATCATGACGTAAGACGATAAGAGTCCGAAGCTGAAACCGTCCGCACGTTTTGTCTCGAAGGTGTAACTGGAATCTAAACGACTCGTATTTCACATATAACTTGGCCGCTCAAAATGTCATCGTTACTTTTGTTTGCCACGGGAACGTGTGCAAACAAAACTTATTGCCTCTTCAAGAAAATATAATCGTGAGTCAACGAACGCACATTAATTTTTATCTAATTGTATTTTTTTTTTTTTTTTTTTTTTTTTTTTTTTTTTTTGGTCACAGATTATTATACATACACCAAATAAATGTTCATGTTACAGCATTAATATTATAAAAGGAAAAGAAAGATAGTAAATAATTTAAGAGAAAGCTAGCCGAAAAAGATTTGCCAACGAGAGGTAATATTTACGCAGTCAAACCTAATAATTAGTTTCTTATATATTTCTCTCTGTTATCGAAGCGCGAAAAAAGATATTTGTGTGATCCAAATAAAATGCCTGGTACAAGAAACAGGCAGGAAACAAAGCGACAAAACCGAGCCAGACATTCGTGTTATTTTTTTATTTTATTTTTTTTTTTTCCTTGGGACTATTCGGTGAAAGTAGATTTTCGAGAGGTCTACTTCTCTAAATCACGGTGATATAACGTCGGACGCAACATCCGAGAGAGCTTTCCTTCCGTACTTCCGCCTCTTTTTCACGCCACTTTTCATTATGCCACACTTGAAACCGAATCAACTACCAGAGGAAGAAGGGGGCTAAGAGAGAAGAGAGAGCTTTTATTCCTCTTGCGAGCAACTTCTTATAAAAGAAAAATGTGTATAGACTAGACGACAATGCATCTCCCTACTTTCTAACGTCTCGACTTCTCAATTTATTTCTTTGTTGTTGTTGTCGTTATCGAGGAAGAGTGTAGAATCTCTTTCTTCTCTCTCTCTCTCTCTCTCTCTCTCTCTCTCTCTCTCTTCGTTTACATTTTACGACTCTCGCACGTGCTAATAAGAGTGCTGGGATCGCAAAGGAGTCTTCCCGACCCTCTCGAGCGATTGCAGCAGGTCTGTTGCAGCGGCAGCGGGGGGTGTTATCATGGTAACGCAGTCCGCTGATAGCGCGTGTGGCGAAAATCGATATTTCCTTCATTTCATATTCCACGAGACAAGGGCATGCCCTATCTGTTTGTCCCCTGTACGAACGTGGCCTGCACTTTTAGGCTGCGTTGTCCTCGATGCAGAGACACGCGTCCCCGATCGCATCCTGCATCCTAAAGAGGAATCCATCGACGTTTTAGAAACTTATTCTTCACCGTCTAATTAGGTATATCTTTCTTCAAACGAGTGATTTTCTTTCCGGGGAAGAAAAAAAAAAAAGATTCCTCTTTATTTCTTTTTTTCGACCGATTTCTGCTCTTACTTTTAAAGTACGCAACGAGAGATGAAAATAGTTTCGCGTAGAATTTCGAGATCTATGACGGAATAAGCGCAAAAGCATCGCACGCGAGCTTCCGAGAGGAAATGACTATGGGCATTCGGATCCATTTCCGAGAGTGCATGCATGCACTTTCTCTTAAATTACACCGACAATATTAGCGTGCCACTGTAATTTATCGTGAAAGTCAATTATCTAATTTCGTCGGAGATAATCTGTAACTGTTGCTGCGCGTTTTATCATTAGTTTCACTAGTCATTAAGTTAAAATGCATCAGGCGACTGCATATTACGTATTTCCAACAGAATTAAAGTAAAAATAATTATAAAATATATCTAATCTAACTTTCAACAATTTTAAACATTTCAAGCTTGTTGCCATCGGTTACCTCTATTCCTGGATTCGCGAATAATCGATGGAAAATCGGGGTCGCTACTTCTTCCTTCCCCCCCCCCCCGCCCCTTCTCTTCTCCCTCGTCGACAGTCGAGCGAGTTATGCGTAATTAATTACGCAAAATCGATGCGGAAAACCTATTATTCAGAAAGCAGGATCAACCTAGTAACATTACTTTGTGGTACCGCGAATCGATATTAATATTCAAAACGCTATAGTATAAATAATTGTCCTAGTTGAATTTTTTTTTTTTATTTTACCTAAAGTCTTTTCGTTACAATACCTCAGCCTCAGGAAGAGGATTTAGAAATCAAAATCTTGGATTTTCTCCCACGAGTTATAACTGGAAAAATTAACATAAGCGATGCGTCACCGGCTAAACGATAAACAAATTATTTCGCGCGAAGATTAAGGTCTCGTTAAAGTCGGGATTTTTTTTTTTTTTTTTTTTGGGCCGTCGCGACAAACTTGCCAAAGTATGCGTCCCAACACACATTGGTCCCAATTAAGTAAGCAAACGTTTGTCAGGGTCACGTATAAAAGTCGTCTGTGCGGCAGTTAAGGCCAGTAGGTCACCGGCGCATCAAACGTAACGCAAATGGCCTTTCGCATCACACACGAAGGACATCTTTCTACTTTAACTGACGTGTTTTATAAGTGTCATTCTGCCAGCTTCGATACGCTTGTCATCGTGATAAACGCATGTGATCTCTTTCGCTCCGTCTGCATCCAGCTAGCCTGATCGCGCGTTGAATATCAATTTTTACAACTGCAATCTCCCCTTCTATATGTATATATATATATATATATATACATATATAATCATGGACAACGTATACGGAATGAGAATCGCGATGCAACGACGTGAGATCGATCCTCTCTCGATTCGCACACGAGTTCGACCCTTCAGTCGACTTCCCCGAGCTTTGACGCGTCAACTCGGTCATTTGTTGATTCGATCGACGTCCTTACGACTTTATTAATCGACTTCCGACAAACGTTCCTTGCTAAAAAAAAAAGAAAAAAATGAAAAAACTCCTTTACTCCGTAAAGCATGAATCATTGATTAATCACACGACTGGTTTAACGTAATCGTTAAGTGAAACGGTTATAAATATACGAATGTGAAACGGTATACGAACGTCTTTATCCGATCGATATATCTGATTCTGGCTCTTTTGAATTACATCATTTTGACGCACGCAGCAAGGTTACAAGAACTCGAGCGTGCAAAGTACGATCTACGGATTACGACTTACGCCTACGCCGATTTTTATCACGCAAGGAAAGAAGCACGTCTGTATGTGCAATGCAAATATCTTACATCGCCCTGTAAGAGAGTGTTTCTCGCGTATACAAGGTGAGGAAAAAGTATGGAAACCCCAAAAAACATAAGTTTTACAGAAAAAGAATTTCAGGCGGGATTTATTCATTTTTTTCATTTACTTCATATTTTATATTAAAAAATTAGGATGACAAACTTTAAGATATCTCGGGAAATTCTTAACCAAAAGAAGTTTTATTATAACGTTTTGGAAAGCTCTCGAGGTGAGTTATAAGAATATGTAATTAAAAACAGGATGTTCCATTGAAGAAATTGAAGGTGATCTTCAAGCGACTATTCCAAGTCAAATCAATGATCACCATCTTAAGTCCCTCTTAAAACCATACAACTCTTGCCTGAAACATTTTTCTGTAAAACTTATATTTTTTGAGATTTTTCAAGGTTTCCATACTTTTTCCTCACCCTGTATATTCGCGAGGATGGAAATGAGATCTTCGCGCCGAGGACATATTCTTACCCACACATATTCTTATTTTTTACTTTCACTACGATCCTTTGACATTTGGGATTTTACATAATATATTCCGAAAAAATAAATCGATTGGATGCGTGCAAAACATCCACTGTGAGCGATTTGCTACGATTGTTCAAATCTATCGACGAAGAACTTAATCTGGGTGTATAAAAAAGATTTTATAATCAATTGGCGAGATTTGTTACTGTTACAAAATATTTGAATTAACATGGATATTTATTTCTAAATATGTGTCAATGTTCGCGGAGAATTATTTTTTTATTAAACGAAACAAAAAAAAATTTCCAATATCCTGTTGCACGCGAGATTATTATATTTCCGCTATTGCAAGATACGCTTGCGGATTAGATGCCTGAAAACGATAAATATAAAATTACACACGGGTGTATTTTTTTTCCTCGTGAAGAGGATCGCATTACATTGCTGACGCAAACAAAACCGCGACTTTACCTCGGTAATTTCGCGGTTTGTTTAACGGTTAGCGCCGAATTAGCGACCTGAATTAACATCTCTATGCGATTTTGCTTTCCGACGACACTTTCGCGCAATAAAAAAATTTACGACGACACGACACGACACGACACGACTCGGGGAAAAGAACTTGGTCGATCGCGCGAAAGGGAAGACGAGAACCGCGACTTCTGACACGTGTTTACGATACCTCGGCGCCGCCTTAAACCGGTTACAAGTTACACTGTAGTTAATTTACTGACAAGATGACGAGTCATCGCGAGTAAAGAAAGAAGAAGAAATGCCTTTATGACGTAGCCGTACCGCTCCAAGTTAAACGGTAATAAATCCGCACACACGCTCGTCACGAGTTACAAAGTCAATGTCACGTCGTCCAAACTCGTGTGCAAGGTTCCCTCGAAAAAGATAAAGCACAAGTTAAAGGACGATAAAACCTGGGCAAGTAAGTTCCCTTCGCGAGTTACAAGTCAATATTCGCGTCATTAATTTATACATCTCTGATAATGAGACGGTTTTACCGCTCATCCGAAGGCAAACTCCTCGTGAGAATGAAGGAAATTGCGGAGAGAAAAAAAAAGCATAGTAGGTGACGGACGGATGCAACATCGATGCAATTGGCGGCTAACGGGATTTTTTGCACGATGCCCAAGTATAGCATCCGTAAAACGAGTCTGTGAATTACGATGTGGATTACGTATTCGAGAAGCGATGATGAGAATGCAGAAAGGGAAAATTCGTTCGCGTATTTCTCGGTCCGAATACTTATTTATTTCATATTTTTTTTTTTTAATCACCCGATTTATCCTACAGACACGCTGTCTGAATTTTCAGACATTCTTCTAAACTTTTAGAAAAATGATGATTAAAATAGATTGTTTTAAATTACTTTCAGACTCTGAAAATTCAGACAAATATGTGTCCGAATTGTTAGATAATTTTTTACAGCTTCCGGCAGGACCAAAAGTGGAATGTAAACACGCGAACGACGCTCTTCGCGATTCTCGCCGACGTGTGTTATTGATGCAAATTCCGTTATATCATAATTATACAATCGAGAGCTTTTGACATTTGCCGCTTTTTAAATCGAGGTAATATCCTTGAAATTCCTCTCTCTAGTGCGTTTCTTGAACTAATAGATGGATGAGAATTCTAAATTTCTTATCTATAATTTTTATCACATGACTCTTGTAGACAAATTTTTTTTTAAATACATTTTATGTAAATGCGGATATAACGCGATTATTTGTTCGAGGATTACGAGAATGTGTGTTACGTCAGAGAAGAGATGTGTTAAAAAAAAAAAAAAAAAAAAAAGATATGCAAACTGGCCTGAAAAGATTATCAGCCGCGTTGAATCTTTCTGACAATTGTAGCGATGCCATTGCGACAATAACGCAGCCGACAATGACGACTTCCGCAAAACCGTGAACAATGTGGAACGGAAGAACGTTTTGCCAGTGTGGAGAACGTTTGATGCGTCTGGTGTGCACGAGATGGAATATCGATAAATAAAACACGCCGTGTATATGTCACGCGATATATCTCTTATCAATCTTGAATGCCAAAATGACGAGATTAATTGCGCGGGTAACTGAATATCAGAGATATACGCGTGTTTAATCATTGGGGATAAATAAATATTTAAGTTAGTTATATAAATAAATAAATAAACCTCTTAAATACGATGAAATTGATCCTTTTAAATAGTATCGCACGCTAACTCTTTCTACATCGACCTTAATGTTTTTCCTTCGCCTGCTACCGCTTGACACTACCGTTAATTAACGTCGAGGCGATATTTCAATTACTATCCCCATGTCGTCGTAGTTCTCCCCGATAAATCGTCATTAATCCTCTATCCATTACGATATCGTGCGCGTTACTACGGTATCACGGAACGATATTACGGCAGGTCACGCACGTTTCCACTCCACGAAATTCTTGTCCGGCGAGAGAGAGAGAGAGAGAGAGAGAGAGAGAGAGAGAGAAAATCGATATATTACTTTCTCTTTATAATCTATACCACTCATACCGTTCCACACATGTATCCGCTATTGATTAATTCACAAAGACAGGAATAAAATAAATGGACCGACCTTGAGAGATGTCAGATTTTGCATCTCCGAATTTAGAATCCTAGAAAAACCGGTTTGATTTCCTTCCATCTCTCTTGCGACAGCGCGAAAGATCCTTTAATAAAAATTGGATGATTTCAGATTCGCAGATTTTTCTCGTTACTCAAAAATAATTACTTTTAATAGAAATATTTATTAAAATTAATTTTAAATTTCTTCAGTTTGCTTTCGTTCGTTTAGGATTATCGCGAAAAATAGGTGACATTAGATGAATGTTAGTTTTTTTTTTCCTCGAGAAAATATTCTTTTTTTTTATTCCAATTTCAGAATCCTCATCTTCGTTTTACATATCTAATTTTTTTTTCGCGTTATTCTCTAACGAAATTATTTAAATCTACTTGATATACACACATTTTGAATGAAGTATTTGTGAATCTACTTCCGTACAGCATCATTCATCGATCCTAGAACAGGATCATTCCCGAAGAAAATTTTTTTCGCCCAAGAGTATACGACACAGAAAATCGAGCGGTATGAAGTAAACGTGTTATCGTGTAAACGGATACGGCACGGAATCGTTTACGGTTACTTGAAGCTGATATACTTGGTGGAAACTTAGTCGGATTCGGATATGAGCTCTCGGAACAAAAGATGCCGCCGTAAAAAAAAAAGTACGAGACGAGAAACTGCGTCTCTCGAATTACCATCTCTCGATTCGCAACTTCATCCTGCATTATCATTATACATGCGTTGAGCGAGCAATTATTACGCAACACGTGGTGCCTTATTAGCATTTGCATCGATACGCTTTAATGATAGGTGGACGCTGTTTGCGACATCAAATCGAACGATTTTCGGAGAATTTCGCAAAATTTTCGCCAACGAGATCTTTTTTCTCGTCGTTACTAAAAATAATCAATTTTAATAAAATTAAAAAAAAATAGGTGACATTAAAGGAATGTTTTTTTTTGCTTCGAGAAAATATTATTCCAATTCGCTCTCGAGAAGGAAGAGGGTTCAAGGAATTGTTCGCTTTTTCTCGTACGTTAAAACTCGTGGAGTTTTCTTTTCGCTCGTTCTTCGCCGGACCAACCGAAGCGAAAACACGAAACCAAGAGCAAAACCGAGCCGGGGTCCAGTTATACTCGTGGAAAGAAAGAGAGCGAGAGGGAGTTCCCGGTGTTAAAGACACGCTCGGCATAGTAAGCGGAAATGTAATCACAAAGCCCGAGGGGCGGCGGCTAGAGTTCCTCTCGTTACGTTACATTACGAAACTATGTTTGCGTTTCTGGGAGCAGGTTTTTTTTTTTTTTTTTTTTTTTTTACCGTACGATCGTAATGCAATTAGATAGGAGGGGAGTGTGCCCTGTTGCGTGTAATCACCGGAAAATCGCGCGCATTTTTTGCATACCTCAGTCATGTGGACGGTCATCATCCGGCAAGAAAAATGGGGAAGCCAGAGAACGAGGAGATATATTTAACTCTTTTGCGATTTTAAATCAAAATAATTCTCCGAAACGATACGAGATTATAATTATTAAACAATATGTTAATAATGTTTTAGAGTATCGTCAAGAAATTTTCCAATTATATATTAAAAGTTAAATCGATAATGTTAGAAGAAAGATGAGCTATTTATTGTGTTATTTGTCGGCTTATTAATTCGAATTGCAAGGGGGGCTAAAGAGGATGGTAAGCTGCATAAGAGAACTTTACTCTGCATCGCGTATGTACCGACTTGCCGGCCAATTAACGGCAGTTTAACTTATCGTCGTATCACATATTGCAGATGCTTCGGCAAAGGAGCTGCTGTCACTTTACCCTGGGATTGCTCGGCTGCGTCATTTTGCTATCGACGACTACCGCGGACAATAGCGTCCACATAGTATCAAAGTACGGTCATCAGCCGCTCACCTCGACCACGCTCAAATGGCTGCCGGTGGCTCATTACAACCCTACCGAATCCAAGGAGATAGTCCTCGGTGGCATCGAGAACATATCAGATGGCGAAGGTGCGACGACATTTTTATCATAATATATTACGTAATATATTACGGGTATCTCCAGCTGCGCCACGTTTGTAGAATTAGATCATCCAAATTAATATCAACAATTATTTTCTAGTCTTATATGGTGTATTAATACCAACAATTATTTTTACATGACATTAATATATCGAAATCTTGCTTACCTCGAAAAAGTCGATAATATCAGGAATGTTAAATATATACAATTCAAGAGGAATCAATCGTCTTAATAATAATGATTCTCATACTCAGATGAAACTTACGCCAATCAAGCGGAGAAACTAGAGGCGAAGAAACGACCGCTCTACGTATGTCGTGCGATACACAGCAGCATCTGGATAGCCGGCACGCAAAAGGACAAGGAGAAGATCTGCACGGTGACGATGCACGGCACCGTGCATTCGTACGAGAAGTACGAGCTGCTGGAAAACATCGACGGGGCCGCGCGTATCGCGTGGGTCCACTGGGATAAGTATATGCAGCCTCTTCTGGGCACGGTGCACGTAGGTGAGAAAATGCTAGTCGCCCGATATATGGTTCCCAAAGAGAAGAAAAACTCGCGATACACCCATTATATCGGCACGCTTAACTCAAACGAGAACTTTGGCACCATCATCTACGCGGACGAGGTGAGTTTTTCAAGACAAATCCCTCATGCGAACAAGTAGTCACCAGAGTTTTAATGTCGAGACATTTGGGTGATTAATCTATACGTCACTCGAGACCATCTATATCTTTGGTTCTCTTTTATAGAACGGCAAGCAGGAAACCGCAAAGTCCGGCGACCTGTTGGTGGAGACCGAACCGATCCGTTACGAGTTGAGCGCCGTTAAGCTCAACTGGCCTAAGAGGCGCGATGTTAAACCTCGCATCTCACGTATACTCAGCAACGTGACGATCACCAATCGTGGAAGCGAACCGGCGTCCTTGGCGGAAGCTTGCACGTACACGTACAAGTACGCGGTCTACTGGGGTCGTAGACACGCCATCCTTAATGGCCTTAGCACCACGATCACGCTGGCTAACGGCACGTCTTTGCCGAACATAACGTGGGGTACGCGAGACGAGGAGAATCGCACGGAGGCCTACAAGTGAGTAGCTTGTATCTCTTGAGTTGTTGATCCCTTTCTCTCTCTCTCTCTCTCTCTCTTTCGCGAGCGTAAATTGAAACTTTTTTATGGATATGAACAATTTGCTTTTGATAAAAAAGCATTACAGAGAGATCAATGTTGAAGTCGCCAAGTGTCTATTTAACCTTTGGCTTTTAATAAATTCTATTCTCTCATCGAGCTTCGCTTATGATTACGAAGCGTGAAACAATCCTCGAGACTCGCTTACGCATTTAAATAGATCAGAAGGAAATATATGATACGAATTTAAGTAACATTACGTGACATTCAGTCGGCTGAAAAAAAAAACTCGAACGTACGGTTTATGACAGTATCCGTATAAAATCTCACCTCTATAATTAAATATAATTAGAGCGCGAGTTTATTCCGCGTTACTATCTCTCTCTCTCTCTCTCTCTCCCCCCCCCCCCCTTAGATGGCCCCTCGGGGCACTTTGTCGCTTCCTGTATATCATTGAAGCTCTCGCGCGGCGGACATGAGACTAGAGTGCATTTTGCGACTTCGTGCCACCCTTCCAACTCGATGTGTCCTAGAATACTTCGTGGCTTAAGTGACGCTTCAACGCAACGCAATTACGATGTCCGTGCATCAGATCCGCGCTCCAGTTGTAACGTTACGAGATAAACCAACGACTATCTGCTTCGAATCTCCTACTTGGCAAGAGAGCATAAGTTTTTAGATCAGATATAACAATGCTGAAATTCTAAAATTGAATTGTTCGATGAAAAAGCAGAACAACACAACAACGTGAATTGCAACAACTTTTATAATTGGACGGTTAATTTGATGAATATATACTTATCAATTCTTAGAATTCTATTCCTAGCTTATTAATGAAATGATTTATTAAATTATTATTAATTTAATTATTTACTTAAATTATTTATTGATCCGGCCAATTAGATCGAACCCAAAGAAAGAACCTAACGCGTCTGTTGCAGCGTGCAAGTCTTCCTGGAGCCCGGCACGGGCGTGAACGTGACACTGAAGGCCAATTACACGGACACGGAAGTGCCGTACACCGCGACGTTGATCTCGCACTACGAGGATGGCGCGACGATGTCGCGCGTGATCAGCGGCACTCGACAGGAGGAAACTTTGCTGGACATCGTGCCAAAATTTGGGCCCGTCTACTTTCTGAGCAATTACAGCGTGGTGCCGACCACTGTACCACCGCCTACCACAACCGAGCTGTCGACCACGACGATCGCGACGTCAACGACGATGCAGCCCCAGGAAACGACGCAGCGACCTCGGCAAATAAACGACGCGGACACGGCCGATCACGACGAGAATCTGATCATCCCGCCGAAGAAAATGGACATATCATCGGGCATGCAAAACGACGATGGCGGCCCGTTGTCGCTGAAGAACAAGGGAGAATATTCCGGTGTCGCGTGCGTCAAGTCGAGCTTGTTGACGCTCGTCGTCTCGTCGCTGTTGTTGTTGATCCTTCATAGAATCACGTGAAGATCCGATCATCGTGCGTCGCCTCCTCTAACGTTAATTTCCTAAATTCCCCGCAATAGTAATATATAATCCAGTAGACGTACCGAAGGAAACACAAAAAAGATGAAAAAATATTTAAAAAAAAAGAAAGAGAAAACAGAAAAAAAATATACGCGGAAGAGATTATTGCTGCTGTAATTTCGTATAATAGCGATTATAGCGTGAACGAGCCCCTTTATTTGAACACGCACTCGCTGAACTCACGTCGACACTCACCGCGGTGTCGATATATGCTTGCCTTTAAAAAGAAACTCTATACATAATTTATATGATACACAAATATCTATATTATTATACACGCGTCTTAGGGTAGCACAATAAGAAAGATGTATCTTCGCGATTGAAGGATGAGCTAGTCTCGACAATGAGTCAAGTACAAGAGCGAGATCGCAGCGATTACTGATGCGTGGTTCGGGTTAACTTGGTCGCAAAACGTTTATCCATTATACTGTTGAACAGCTGATCGCTGTGACACATTGTGACATTCCGTCTTTTTCTAATCCCGCTGTGAGTCGTGACTTTCCAACTATAACGTATTATGTCCTATGCCTTTGCAAAGTGTAATTCTATAGATCCTTTAGGAGATCCTAATCGCTTCAAAAGATGACGGCATATTCTTTAAGGATTACTGTGTCTAGGGAGAAAGAAAGAAAAAGGAAGAGGGATACAATTGCCGCGAGTATCTTGGATAAGTAATAGCATAATTATAGCGTCGGAAAGTGAAGCAAATAGAAGTTAAGCACAACGGAAGAAAAAAAAAGCAAGATACGCGAGTTGATTCAGCTACGATATATTTTTGAGAGATTGCCGATATAATTTTAGAAGAATGTAAAATTTATAAGGATAGCAAGTAAGAGAGAGAAACGTATAGAGAGTGTAAAAGTGAATGGGTACATCAGTAATAATTCAATGAAATTTCAAAGCTATATTATAGCGAAATGGTGATGAAATCGCATTATTTAATGTGCAATAACACAACACAATAAATAATTTTTTTTTTGCTTTAAAAGAGTAAGCGATTGATATGTACCCATCTCTTGCGCTCTGTAAAGTGATAGGATATCTGCAAATACCCTAAAATATTGTTGAAAAAGATTGTAAGCGAAAAGCTGAAGAACCACATATATAATAATTGAAAATTGTTAAGATATATACATCTTAATAATTTATTAATAAGAAGATAGAATATTTTGGTACGTGTGTGAAAGAAAATTTTGAGTTTAGTGTTTTTCGACAAGATTTTTGTTTACTCGAAAGATTAGGAGACAAAACGTATCATTTTTCACACGCGATTGCGTTGACGGCGTTTTTACCGAAGAAGTCTATATGTATATAATATGTATTTCTATATGATCCTTGATAGTTGTAATTGTGTAGTGAGCTTATTTATATAACATGATTTATAGATATTTTCTCTATCGATAAGTAGAGCGTTACAAGTACAATTCTTACATATATTTTACTATTAACCGACATAGGATTAGCGCGATACATTTATTTTGGACTAAGGCGGATGCTTTGTCTCCGTTTCTAACGACGTTTATCGACGTCTAAAGCCTAATCAACCACACTTGTTGTGATATTCAATAAAACTTTACGTAAATACAAAGAAAAAAAAAGAGAAGAAAACACTCTCTGTTGAACAATTCGTTAATTATGAGAAAAAGCAATAATTTGTTGCGAGATGAAGAAAGAGACTTGGAAAGTTTTGCGAAGAAAAGAAAATAAAAAGAGAAGCGACGATAAAAAAATTCAAATAAAATTTCTAGTATCCTTATGCGCGAACGACGATCTTTTTTCAATGTTCCGAATAAATGAACATGACGTAAATACCGAAGCAACGTGCGAGGCAACGTAAATTCGAAGAGGGAAACTGTATGACCTTATACGATAAGAGATCGTAAATTATCATATTGCTTCTTGACAATTCACCCTATATATGCCGATAGGCAAAGGCATACGTGTCCTTAAAAAAAAAGAAAAAAAAAAAAAAAAAGAAAAAAAAAACTAGCTATCGACTTCGACAAAGCCAAGAATTATTCTAAAAAATATACTCAATGCAGATGTATTATTTGTGAATATGCTACTGTATTGTACATTATCATGTAAATATAAATACTATGTACATATAAAAATATTCCCATTCTTTTGACAACAATGCTGTCTGAATCGTCGAATGGTTTGATCAGAAAGATAAGAAATCATTTACATATTTTCTTACAAGGATTCTTACAATGAATTACAAGCAAAATGCATCGATAATATTGTAAGATAAAAGATAAAAGTACACAATGTTTATCATTTCTATATTATTTTGACAGAGATTTTAGGAGTTCTTTTATATTGCATTTTTGCATTTACATTTTTTTACATTTTTATCTTTACACTTGAAATTTTTTGAACATTCCAAACTAAAAATAATATTAAAAACAAATCGAAATAACTTTGCAATACAAGAGATTATATTAGAATTAAACGCTAACTATTTTTTTTTCTATGAATAAAACATGTGTATATGTAAAAAAAAATATTAATAACTTTCAAAGACTCACCAAGGACGCCATATTGCTGCGGAGTAAGTCTTACATCATCGTCTGGACCTCCTGGCACAGAAGAGATGAGCGATGCACGATCACTGATATGACTCCTAGTACTGGCTTCGCTTCTCCTTGCCCAAGATGCTTGTGACAATACATCTAGTAGCGATATAAATAATATTGCTCATTTTATTTTGTTTATATAATCATTAATAGTTTATACAAATATTTATCCAAAATGTGTTTAATTGTATAATTTACGTAACATTACAATATTACAAAAGTATTACCGAAATTGGAATTCTTAGCACTTGCTAATCTTGTTTTGTAATCTCTGAAAGGTCTCCTGGAAGGTGGGAGAGGATGTCTTCGCCGTCTCTTCAAAAACTGTGCTAATCCTCCCAGTAGTATTGAACCACCAGCAAAGCATATGATAAAAATCTAAAAAAAACATGTAGAATTAATAAATAGATTTATGTTTTTGGGTGTAATAAATAGGCATTATAATAATAAAATTTTTATATGATTTTATTATATATTGTAACTTTTTTAATTATTATTATGTAACAGGGCAGAGTACAAATAATTAAAATATTTGCTATAACCTCGAAAAGCCGACAATTCATTCTTACCTTTTGCGTACGAGAAAAGTATATTGTCGGTAACGAGAACATATAACGTTGATATAAAGTACCGAAGAATTGCCGAACATTAAAAAGAGACATTGTCACTCACTTTCTATTATAAACAATATTAAACCAAAATTCACGCGCGCGCCAACAAACCGATGATCACGGACTCTAGAGAGCGACAAGAGAGTTGTCGAGAGCTCAGTCACGTGGAAACTGCCATCTGTCAAACATTACTACAGACTATAGGTACAATTGGCAAGAGTACATCGATAAGACAGGTAAAATAAATTTTATAAAATAAAATTATTTTATAAAACAAAATTATTTTATAAAATTTAATTATTATATTAAAATTATAATTATATTAAAATTTAAATTACAATTTTATTAAAAAAATTTAAAATAAAATTGTTTCTTTAATAATATAAATAAAACAAATAAAAAAAAACACATTTTTACTGTGATACTTATCTAAACTTACATCTGAAACAGATCTTTATTTTTTTTAACGTAGCAAATAGTTTTTTTTGTATAAAAAATAGAACATTTAACGTAACCATTACACAATTAAGCAATATCGTCCCAACTACAGGAATCAAAATATTCTTCATCCACTTCGAGTAATTGTTTAAGATCATTTGTGGAGGTAGATGCTCCTGAATCGTTGTCCTGTTTGTTATCTTTCTGAGATTGCGATTTCATTCCCGGTGACAAAGATATATTCATAAAGGAAATTAGATCTTGTTGTCCGTGTTCTTTCTGCGCCGTTATGTCAACATTGTCTATCGATAAATCTTGATCGAGACCAGCCGCATTTAAAACATTCAACTTCTTTTTTATCAAAGGCCATATGTAATCGTCTGCGGTGTCTTTCGCCACCAAATATTGTATTATAACGTTATCGTTTTGTCCAATTCTATGCACTCTGTCTTCCGCCTGGCATAAAATCTGAAATAATTTCACACAATCAAGTAAAATATATATTATATTATGTTTATGTCGTTAAAATAATATATTTAAATAAATTTAAATATATATATTATGTTAATGTCTGCTTGATATGAATATTAATTACACCAGGGTTCCAGAATAACTCGGTAAAGACTACGAGATGCGCAGCCGTTAATGTAACACCTGCATTTGCAGCTGTAATTGACAAAACTGCTGCCAAGCAGTCATCCTGTTCTTGAAATTGATCAATTTGTTGTTTTCTTTGCTCCGGATTAGTTTTGCCATCTATTCTTATAAATCTGTAAAATTAAAAAAAGGAACGAATAGGGAAAGAATTTTTCATAAGTTTAAATATAAGAATATATGTATAAATTTAGATTTATAATTATAAGTACTCACTTTATATTCATAGATTCAGCGACCTTGCAAATGGCATCCAAAATGTTTTGATGATGAGCATATAAAAGGCATTTTCTCTTATTTTCAAATAAATTGGTAACGTAATCGCTATAAAGTCGATATTAAAATTTATTAAAACATATTGTTTATTTTTGAAGAAATATAATTTTACTGTATTTATGAACATACCATACTCCTTTTAATCTTGCAAAACTGGAGTCGGTATAATATTGTAATAGAGTATTATGCCTCTCCGAATTTGTAATGTTTGTCTGTAATTGTTTCGACATTTCGTTCATTCGCTTACGAGTTTTGATCAAAGTTGGATCTAAAATAATCACTTGCCTAAAACATGCAGATGTATATCAAAAACACATTCATATCATAAAATTTTTTCAAAATTATTTATACTGGAAAAATGTTTTCTCTCAAAACCTTATCTTAGATGGCAATTGGCTTAACACGTCAACTTTCAACCTTCGAATCATGCAAGTGATCTTCAGCAATGATTGTAACTCTTGCATATTTGAAGAACCTGTAAAGTCCCAACCAAATACACTTCTCTGCCCTGCGCAGTATCGTACACCATAATCTTCATAACTGCAAGATAATGCCTCTAATAAAAATCTGCACATATATAATATTTAATATATACAAATATTTATGTAAAATATTTCACTGTGTTGTCTGTAAAAATACCTCATAAAACGTGGTAAAATCAAACTTATTTGAGAATGCAATTCAATCGGCCTTGACAATGCCGGAGTCCCGGTGAGCAAAATAACATGACGCGCATGAGTACATATCCGTTGAGCAGCTTGAAATCTTGCAGTTTTATTGCTCTTCAACACGTGAGATTCATCCTGCGATTCATTCGTTAAGTAAAATAGCAGCAGTATTTGTTTTATTAATTTATAAACTTTAACTTACCAAAATGACAAATCCAAATATATGTTTCTCAAAAGTATGTACAGCTCGCGCTAATAAATCGTACGAAATTATAGTGACCTTATCATCTCCAATACAGTCTCTTGCACTTGCAAAATGGTGAACATAATGCATAGGTATAGATGGTAAGAATTCATATATTGCTTCAGACCATTGATACCTAAATCAAGTACCTTTATAGTATTTTTATTGTTATTTTTTCATTATATGCATCATAGAATATTTACCTAACTGATGAAGGAACTACAATTAAAAGTGGCCAGCTTTCTTGGAAATAATGTGCTATGCCTAACGCTTGTATAGTTTTCCCTAAACCCATATCATCTGCAATTATGCAACGACCATTTTTTGATATACCAAAGCTAGAATAAATTTATTACATATCAATAAAAAAATATATATATAAAAATATAAATATATACATAATTACTATAAAATTTACCAGATGCCATCTTGTTGAAATGGCATTAAACTGTCTATTAATTTTTTATCAATTTTTGATAGATCTTGTTTGAATATATTTTCATCATCCGACTTTAAACTTTTCTTGAATATCTAAAAAAAGATATTTTTACAATCCATTTTTATATTTTATATTATACTTTGCATTAATATGTTATCTATAATTACCTGCAGAACAGTCTGTGGTATTCTTGTGACAGATATATTAGATTCATGATGCATCAGTTTCTGTATTAAACTGTCATGATCGTTGATATGAAAATTCCATATTCTAGATTTTACGTCTGAAAAATTAAATAAAAATAAATATTACAAATGCATATATTTGCCGCTCAAGTTAATGCATAACTTTGTTATTACCGTATGATCTACTTGGCACTGTTTTGAACGTTTCAATAACTGAAGACGCAAACGATGATGTTTCTAATGCAAATCTCTCGCCGCTGATCATATAACATTTGCCTGTCACAACCGTTCGATTAAAAAAATTCTTTGTTTCCATAGGATTGAAACGATTATTCAACTTATTTGGTCTCATAACATTTGTACTATTATTATATTTTGGTTGTTGTACTGGACTACTGCTGGGTGTAGTTTGTATTTTCAGCAAAGCTTGTTGCCTCCTTTGCAATGCCAGCAAACGCTTCTTCTCAATTTCTTCAAGTGAACATTTTCTATCTATGAAAAAGGCAATTCTTTTATTTTTTTTTTTTTACTGCTACTTTAAAGTATTAATCCATAAAAAAATTGTTAGAAGATTATACCCATTATGTCTATTTATATCCTTTTTCTGATACATTCAATAACTATAAAAAATAAATATATATTTTGTTTCTTTATATCAAAACAAGATAGCTCTATATTTTGTAAATATCATATGTATACGTATGGTTAGTATGTGGGTGTATTATCACGTGTGTGTGTGTGAAACAAAAATAAAACTGCATTATTGTTATTAATCATGAAAACTTGTTCGAACCATATGTCATTGCTCAAAACATTAAGTACATTATTTTTATAAATAAGTGAAGAGTCCATAAGAGAATAAATTATAAATTTTCTGAGTTTTCAGTGAAAAGGTTAAACTTCGTATTTGTACAAGTGCGCGAGACTAACTGGGTTTTCTGCGCAAGCGCGGCAAACTTTACCTGTCACCGCTACCGCGCATGCGCCGCGAGAAACGTCAATCAAACGTTTCGAAATTTTGGGCACATTCAGCGGACTCCATCTAAAGATTCTATAATAAATAAATCTAATTTAATAATTTAATATAATATAATAATATAAATAATAATATAATATAAATTATTATAGGATCTCTAACTCAATCGCTTTTGGCAGCAACCGAATGTGATTGGCTCTCACTTTTAAAACCATAAATTGGCTGCTTTTCATTTAAGCGACACAAGTCGTTATTGTTTTTTTTGTCGCTAAATGAAAAGCACCTATTTTAGTAATAATTGTCTTCGTTTCGTTGTAAAGTTATGAATGACATATCGTCTGTGGATGCGTAGTTTACTTATTTACAGGACAATCGTGTAAATACCCTTAATAATACGTTTAAAGGAAATACTTTCAGTGGTGAAAAACCTACTGTTGTTTTTTGTTGTTTAATAACCTTGTTAATAAATTACAGTAAATTTTTTTAACATTCATGATGGCAACACCAAAGTTTCCTGTGAAAGAAGCACAATTATTACGTACGTATTTTTTATAAAGACTGTAACTGAAATTTTATAAGATACTTATGTTAATGTTTTTTTTATTTTAGCCGACCAACATGAATTTGTTGTGCCACAAAAGCGTATTAAGGTACCTACTGACATAGCAGTTTGGCAAAAATCTGAAGCATACTTTGTAAGATAATTTCTGCATTTATTTATTGTTTATTTTAACTTGTTTATATTTTACAACATTATTATATTGCTGGAATATTTCTTTTTATACTTTTATATAATGAAATCTTATTTGTAGGAATACTTGGGATTTATTTTAGCGTTAAATGAAGCTGTTCAAGGCAAAGCTTTGGATGCAGAGTGTCCACAGTCTCCTTTAGTGAACAATGTTGTACAGATGTTAAACAAATTTGATGAATGGATAACAGAAATTCCACCGACTGAACAGCCTCAACGATTTGGTAATAAATCATTTCGTATATGGCATGAAAGACTGCAGCAGGTTTGTGTGCATCAATGTTTTATTAAAAAATTATTAAAATTTAGATAATTTCTGTTTACAACCGACTTTTCTATTACAGAATGCGGTAGAGGAATTGAAGCAAGTGTTACCAGAAAAATTGCATCGTGCAATCCTAGAGATAGTTCAGTATTTATATGAGAGCTTTGGAAATCCAACTCGTATAGACTATGGAACAGGCCATGAAATGGCTTTTCTCATGTTTCTTTGCTGCATGTTTAAGATAGGGGCTTTCAAAGAAGATGATAAAGTTGCTGTTGTAATAAAAGTGTTTAATAGGTACTTTTAATTTTTAGTAATTTGTCTGATTTGCTATTTTATGCAATTTTATTTTTTAGGGGGATTATTTAATTACTTAAATAATCTTTTAAATCGTTTTTCTTATATGTTAAAGGTATCTTGAATTGGAACGTAGACTTCAGTTAACGTATCGTATGGAACCAGCTGGTAGTCATGGTGTTTGGAGCTTAGATGATTATCAATTTGTGCCCTTTATATGGGGAAGTTCTCAGCTTACTGGTATTAATTTTTTTAGTAATATAATATAGTAAATTTTATAGAATTTATTTTTTAGTATAAATTTTAATTATACACATATATATATATATATATATATATATATATATATATATATATATATATTAATAAATTAATAATATTTATAAATATATTAATATTTTATATGATGTAATATTTTAGGACATCCTCGGATAGAACCTCGTCATTTTGTAGACCAAGCTGTTATAGACTCTTACAGTAAAAAATACATGTTCCTTGGCTGCATTGAATTTATTTTAAAGGTATAAAGAGATTTTATACAAATATAAAGTACTATGTTCTTATTGATAATAAATCTGCAAAAATTAAAATCTACATTTTAATATTTGCTTATGTTTCATTAGGTGAAAATAGGACCTTTTGCCGAACATTCGAATCAATTGTGGAACGTTAGCGCAGTATCCACATGGCCAAAAGTAAACAGTGGTCTTATCAAAATGTATAAAGCAGAGGTAATTTAATGAAATAATCATATATTGGACTCTGAAAGAAGAAAAAATTATCTCTTATTTTTGTTTCTCAGGTGTTAGAAAAGTTTCCTGTTATTCAACATGTCTTCTTTGGCTCTTTATTACCATTAACGCCAATGAATGCTCCTCCGAACTACAGAGGAGCTCGTCTCAATGCACCACCACCACCACCACCACCACCACCATCGTCAGTAACATCGCAATAAAATGATATGCATTGATATGACTAAATATAATTATTACTGTGGCATATTTTATTACATTTCTCAGTACTTGTAATAAAATTATACATTATTCTCACGCATTTCAACATCCCATTCCATAATGCTTTTGTTAACTTTGAATGTGTTTCTTTAGCTTATCAGAAATTTGTGTTTATTCACAATTACATAAGAGATGATATTTTTATACACTGAATTATATGATATAATTATTCAATGATACAAATTTATTGCATTTAATTGTATTATAAGCATAAAATAATTTTGTAAGCATTTCAATAAAGATATAAACTTGTGTTGTGTAAAAATATTGTAAATTAAAATTTGTAAGATTAAGATATTATTTTATTTTGAATATTGAATTTTTATTTGTGTGAATATTCTTGAAAAATTATTTCCCAATTTATGTGGCCATTCAAGAAACACATGATTGGCTATCAAATAGAAATATTTTTGAGACTAAAAAGTCTCTATTCGATAACCAATTATATGACATTTTATTAACCTATGTCTCTTGCTAGGAAAGTCCCATATTTTCCCATGATGCTCGAGTTCTCATATATTTCTAATCAATGTTTGTTTCCGTGGAAACCAGAGTTGTTTTGGTTTATCGCGCATGCGTAGATATTGATGGAAATTGGAAGAAAAAAATATGTCTGAGAAGGATTGTTTTATTTACGTTTTACACGCATTTTCATGCTCCTTTTGTGTGTGATATAAACTGTCAAAAAAGTTCAATTATTGATACATAGTATTATATAGAGGACTAAGAGTATTAAGTATAATTTATTACGATGTTAAAGATATCAATTTTTATATTATTTTTTATAAACGTCGTCTACTGCCAAGATGTTGACATTGACATAAACGGCTATATTGCCTATTGTCCCTGCATGGGACGTTTCGGCAATCAAGCAGATCATTTTTTAGGAGCCTTAGGATTTGCCAAGGCTTTGAATCGTACTCTACTGTTACCAGCTTGGGTCGAATATCGTACTGGAGAAAGCAAATCTGTAAGCGATACATTTCCATACAAATGTCATTTGCAATATTTGACATTAACATTGCTCGATATGTCCAAATCCGATTTTATTTTTTAGATACAAGTACCTTTTGATAGTTATTTTAACATTTCACAAGTACAAAGCTGCCACAAAGCATTATTGATGGAGGACTTTATGAGGGACCTTGCACCAAGAATGTGGCCACCTGAGGAAAGAGTATGTAAGTTTTATAGATATTAATCTTTTTAAACAGAAATAAACATTTTACATCTCTGTAATTTCTCCTTAGCATTTTGTTATTCGATTCGTACAGGAAGCAATGGGGAGTCCTGCAATGCGAAACAAGGAAATCCATTTGGTCCCTTTTGGGATACGTATAATGTAGATTTTTTTCGGTCAGAATTTTATGGTCCGCTCCATTATGATGTGTATCATACAGATATGAAGATACAGTGGCAAAAACGCTATCCAGCCGTCACCTGGCCAGTGTTGGCATTCACAGGTGCACCTGGCAGTTTTCCAGTGCAACTTGAAAACAAGCATCTACAAAAGTGTCTCAATTGGAACGACGATATGCTTGATAAAGCAAAAGAGTTTATAAAAGAAAAATTACCAAAAGGTGCATTTGTTGGCATACATTTGCGGAATGGAATTGATTGGGTAATTGTACTTATTACATTTTAATACAAATTTAATTATCCTAGAAAATAATGTTTTTCTATTATGTCATCTTCAGGTACGCGCCTGTGAACATATATCATTCACGCCGAATCTTTTTGCCGCGCCTCAGTGCCTTGGATATCGCAACGAACGTGGCAAAGCAACCATGTCTATGTGCTTACCATCGTTCGAATTGATAGTACGTCATCTGAAACGTGTCATTCGTAATGGCAATGATGTCAAATCGGTGTTCGTGGCATCTGACAGTAATCACATGTTAGATAAACTTGGAGAGGCTTTAGCACGTATGAAGGTAAATTTGTACCATATCATTATTATGTTGTTATTAATGATTATTCTTTCACATTGTCATCTCTATTTATGTAGATACCAGTGTTTCGACAAGAACCGCCGGCATCGCCTCATTTGGATTTAGCAATTCTCGGAAGGGCCAATTATTTCATAGGAAATTGCATTTCTTCCTTTTCCGCTTTTGTAGCCAGAGAAAGAGAAGTCAAGGGATTTCCGACATTTTTCTGGGGCTTTCCTAATGAAAGATCTCCCACCTTTCACTCAGAATTGTAATGTTGTAAAGTAATATGATGATACGAATAATGGGCAATTTTTTATCATTTTTTATAATTTAATATATTTAAAAAGTTAGTAATTATCTTTGAAAAAAATACAATTGTAAAAAGCGCACGGAGTAAGCCGAGTCAAGCAGGGCAATATTTTGCAAAGTATTTTTTATTCTCAATTATAATATACATTTCCTGATAAAAAAGTATAAAAAATACAAATCTGCTTGACAAGACACTCTATTTTGTTTGATAGATATTGCATTTAAAAATATGCATCTTGACTGAACAGTAAAATTATTTTTGTACAATATTATTCACTTCCTATGTCTCGCATGTCACACAGCGTCTGTTGTAAAACACAAGCAAAGTCTTTTGTGTTAGTCTTTTCGCAAGATTTAAACGAGGAACAGGCGAATAGAATATCTTTCGGTCGTGGATTGTAACAGCAACCGTAACCGTCGGGAACAACCGGTCCATAGCACATAAAAGATGCTGAAGTATATGGTACCTTTAAATAAAAAAAAACAATTTATATGAATTTATGCCCTTGGTTCTTGAGATTAAAATATTTTAAGAATGATTTTGAATTACCTGACTCGATGTTAAATTGAAATAAGTACTTTTGGTGTAACCAATATCCTTATACAATTCTGGAAGCTGTATTCCTTCACTCTGTGCTATCATTTTCAAGCCAAACAAATGTCGATCGACACCTTGACCTATCGCAGCCTGCAAGAAAAAAATCATAAGATCTTTATCCAAGATCAGATCTACATTTTTGTCTTAAAGAGGTTTCCTACTAACATCTCCTTCTCTACAGAGTTTAAACAAGCCCAAAGAAAAGAAAAAAGAAAGAAGGACGCGAACGATAATATGCAAATGTTTTCATATATTTTTATATTTATTTTTTACTTTTTTAATTAATCTTGCATAGGAATCACATAAAATAACGAGATCGAATTTTATTTAAAACATGTTTCCGTGCTTCCTTTATCGCGAAATCTGTTATGATATCTTCAAATGACAAAGATACATTTAAAAATTTTTTTATATTAACAAGGGAACCTCGCGAATCGAAAATTTTGATTTTGATAAAACTTGATACATATACAGAGTGTAAAAATTTTTTTTAAATTTTGTTAGGTTCTAAACCGCAGTTTATCTAGCGTATGTGTAAATCCAGTACTGTCTGCATTTTATGTACTAAATTGTTAAAACATGATTAAAGATACGCTGTAATTTAAATAGAGAAACATGTCTCACTTGTCCAGCTAGTTCTTTGTGAGCGTTTATAGCTTTGATCATCATTTCTTTCTTTTGCGCTTTGGTCTTGCAGTCAGCGTCGTGGAGCAACATTTTTGCAAATTCGACAGACTCTGTGCAAGTGGATCTGATGCATTCGGTTCTGGCATTAATGAATCTTCGTAATGCCGCAGTTTCGTAATGTGCTGGCGGTTTTCTTTGCAAGTTGTAGAAGGTCACTTGCATCGCAATCTGGATGAAACTATCGGGACTCAGTTTAATCGCTTTTATCGCGTCTGCACCGAACTTGTCGAACGTAAAACATTCCATGTCTGTATCATCTGAGAGTCTGAAAAGATTGTATTTATTATACTTTTTAACAGTATTCTAATGTGAGAGAGATACAATCTTTCAGAGATAATCAACTATCTACTTGTCAACTGTATCATTAGCTTTCTCAATTGCATTTTCTATGGCATTGTTAGTTTCGAATTTTAATAACTCTGCTCTGGGGAAGTCTTTAGAGTCTCCGCACTTTGCGCCATTTTCTCTTGCTGCTCTGAAAATAAATTTTTATGTATATTATGAGAGAGATGGATTATTTATTTACATGTGATTATTATTTACATGTATTTTAATATATAATCATGAAGAACAGCAACTGGAACACCCTCACATGGGCTATGTTCATATTCCATACCAATGTAACCATCCGCAGATAGTATATACTGTAAAATATTTCTTTATCTATACATTGAGATATAATTTCAAATATCTCATCAATTTTAAATTCTATTTTTAATTTATAATTCATATTTATTAGTCAGAGATGCTTCACCTGCACAGTTTTATCATGCCATCTGTTGCCTGCATTTAAACAGCTGTTGAAGCCTGTTAGAGACTGAACTGCTCTAACCGAAGCATTATTTTTTTCCTTAAAAATGTCTTTAGGTATATGTTTGTCCAAACACAGTATAAATAAGGACGTTTCTATATCCTTGATTATACTTTTGTTATTACCCAGTTCTGAAAAAATACAATATAATCATAATTTAATAGATGATAAATATATGCAGATACAATTTAAAAGGCTGCAATTGCAACTTATATAAGGATATACAAAAGTAAATTGAAAGAAACCTAAAAGTAAACTATGATCCTTTGCCCAGGTATCTCTGTCATTCCCAGTTAAAATTCCTACAGGCTTTCCTGGCATACATGAACGATCTGCGATATCTTTTATAGCAGACACGAGTTTACTCTCACTTAAAATGCCGTTTTTATCGACAATGCAAAGTTTAAAAAACTGTAATATAAAAAATAGAATGTATCCAAATATAAATCTCTTTCCACTTAAATAATTATACTCACATGATTATTGCTTATGATTATTATGTGTTTGGCCTCGTCTGTATGCAACAGTTTATCAATCATTTTGTTGGGCTGCCTGTGCGTGCCAAGTATCATGCCATAAGGCTGCATGTCAAGCGGATCATTACGAGCCATTTCTTGTTTCATCTTTCCACTGCAATGTCGCGATCAAAAATAAATATATTGGAGAGATACAAAAGAATATTACAAGCTCTATGTAAAACTTGCCTCTTGATCATCTCATTGTAATTGCAAACTCCAGTAACGAGACGCGCCGCAAATAAATAGACATCATCCGGTCTATTGAAAGCAATTGGTGGTCCAACAGTTCCGGGACTGGAATGTACAATGACAGGAGTACGATATCCCAAGTATGCAACTTGCAACCACCATTCTTTCATCTAAAAATGAATAAACATCAATTGTGATATACATTATTTATCTAACTGATACTATCCAATTGAAATGTATATGTATGATAAGTACCCAATTATCAGTGTTTTGGTATCTCTCCAATAATTTAGCATGTAATTGAGGTCCTATGCCAGTATTGCTTATAAATTCATTTACAATTCTCTCTGTATTTTTATGTTCTTCATCAGTCAACAATGGCCTTAAAGACCTGTAATAAATAAAGTATAAATAATTTATTTAAAACACACACCTGTAATAATTATTTATTTACATAGATAATGTTTTTTTAAAAATGAAAAAGAATAGACATGTACCTCAAATAACGTTCTGCAGTTTGCTTGAGATCAGGAACAGGTTGTTTGGGAAGTGGTTGCTTATTTAGATTTAAAGTCGTTATAGATGGTCCATGAAGAATCAATGGTGTTTTACGCAATTCATTGTAGACCTGTTGATTCAATCAACTTTACTTAAAGTTTTTAGTACCGTATAAAAATTTGGTAATTTATATACTCACTGTATATTTTGACACGTTAGATAATACTTTGTACATAGTTGGTTTCTCTAAAAAACTTGAGGTTAATTCCACTGTAATGCTAAAAAAAGAAATAATTTATTATTGATATTTTCAAAAAAAACGAACGGAATCACAGATGGATAATAAATAATAACGAATATTAAATGAGTTGTGTGTTTAATATGTAGCTCGCAATTTGCAAAATATATATCTCTCTGTTAAATGTCGAAAGTTTTAAAAATATCTCTACAGAGAGATGTCACCCGCACATACGGGCCTAAATACGCGCGGTAATCAATTGACAACCCCACCATTCTCCTACATTACATTAAATTACAGGATGCATATTGCATATTGCACCTTGGACCTTGGACCGATCAGCATAATTGAAATGATTGTATAATATTGTATATAACGATGTATATCATCTTATTATTAGAATTGGAATAAATAAATAAGAACAAATATACATACGCGTCCATATAGTAAAAATAAAAATCTTTTTTCTTCGAGCAATCAAAAAATATTAATGCACAAACTCGTTGAAGCCAATCAATTCAGGAAGTAAAAGCAGGAATGTCGTGTCACTTGTGTCAATCTTATTTTTTGTATTTATTATGCATGCGAGACATTCTCTCATTATCATTAATGCTTATCACAGTATTTATATTAAACCCGGGCTGCGCGTTCGAGAACTACTTTCGTGCGTTCAGAGTGTCATTCTATCTTTGTCATTTATTAAAAATTGAACAAGGACAGATATATATTAGTGTGTTTACACGAGTGATGTTTTTCGAATACAGCCCCGGAATTCTGCCCAATTGAAAATGAGCAGAACCTTAGTAGCAATCGAACGTGATTGGTTCTTACTCTTGGAACTGACAAGTCAACGTCGAATATTGACAAGACGACAACTGAACAGCTGTTCTGATGAACGCGTGATTCGTGTTTTTTTTCTACCAAGTTAGCGATCTAGTATAATTTAGTAAACCATTGTTCCAAGGGCCAATTATCAATTTGCTATCGATTATGCGCGATTGTGTTAAAGTGAAAGACAACTAAACATTTAAAACGTTTCAACGAGCGAAATAAAAAAGATAATAATATAGTTTTGGAACGGACTTCTCGAAACAGGTACGCGTCTTTAATTTAATGCTCGCTAATAATAAATGATGATAAAATATATATTTTTTTTTTTTTTGTCGAATAACGATTTGACAAAAATATAATTACATATGTCATTCCTATTTGTAATCTAACCTCCTCGCATACACGTTAAATCAAATACACAGATATTAAATGACTTTTATAAGTTGGAGGTATTCTTCAATTAATATCATAATTCAATTAATTTTTGTTATTGTATTAAACAATATTATTTCTTAAGTAAAACAAATTGAAATAAATTTCGTCGATTTTTTTAAATAATAATTTTAGTAACTTTAGTAATAACTTTTATAATAAAAATAAATGTTATATAATTTAATTTCTTGCATTATAATCGCTAATCAAAGATGTGAAAATAGATTGCTATAATAACAAAAATTATTGTAATTTATATGTTATTAAAATCTCAAATGATATGCATACAGATATGGATACAGCTGTGGATGCAGATATAACAATCTCTATTGAAGATACAAGTATAAATAATCCAGAAGACACAAATACAAATAGTACATCAGCCACTTTGATTGATGTTATTGATTTAACAAAAGACTCACCAAGAAGATCTTTACAATCACGTCATAGACGTACTGAAAATGCATCTACAAGTCGTCATACAACTAGGTCATCTAGAGTACATAGACGTGTCGCACATAGAGAAGTCTTATCCCCTATAATTCTAGGAAGGAAACAAAATATTCGAGGGTTTGTATATAATATATTTTGCTTATTTCCTACCAAAGATTAATAGAAATAGACAAAGTGCTAAAAAATATTAAGGTCAAAACAACGTCGTAAGATAATTAAAATAATATTTTAATATGATCTTAAGTAGATTTATATAAGAGATCAATATTTTATGTTTAGAAATTCTTTATATATGTTCAGAAAATCTTTATTAAAGAATTATAAAAGATTAATGACTTATTAATAAGATTATTTTTATTGGTTTTAATTAATAACTAATGATTATTGTTTATTTTTACTTGACTTTTTTATTTGTTCAGTATTATATATTCTAATGTTTGATTTTTTTTTGGTATAAATTTATACAAATTTTTGTTAACTTAAAAGATACTGTATAGAGCCCTAATTTTTTTATGCACACACTTTATATGATTTTTATGATTATAAAATATTTTTTTTAGAGATTTGACAATGAGAACAAGCATGTGTTACGATGTTCCGAGCAATAATGAAATTGTGACTATTGACAGTGTTATTGAAAATGATAAAGAAGAAACAGATAAACAAGATAAAGATACAGAGAAAGATATAGATGGACAAGAAGTAAATAAATATTACATTCAGTCAGATAATAATATGCCAGTATCTTTAACATGTCCAGTATGTCTTGAAATATTATCTTCTAATTTAAATCCCACTACTACTCGTTGTGGACATTTATTTTGTGCAAAATGTTTGAAAGAATCTATTCGCACATATAAACGTTGCCCAACCTGTAAAAAAGCTATAACATTAAAAACTTGTATTCGTTTATATCTTTAAATATGTATACTGTTCATAATTATTACATTGTATAATTTTTTAAATATTTTGTATTACTATTGCACATAATTACAAAATATAAATTTATTTAACCTATTTTTCTCCTTTCGGTTAATTTGTCTTTGTTTTAAGGAAATAATGATTTTTGAAATACATGTTTTCTGTTGCAGAGAAAATGTATAGTTGTACTTGTGTAACGTTATGATATTTCTAATTATTTAATTGCATTTATATAAGTGTCGTTTTGTAAGATGACTAATAAGAAAATTACATAATTATTGGATTAGTGGATTTTCATTTACTTTTTTTAATAAAAATTTTGTAATTCGAACGCGCAGCTTTTCTTGATGATTAGTTTTGTATTACAACTATTTAATATAGATTTAACATCATATATATGAATAATAATTTCTATTTCTTTTGATAATAAGATTATCTCTTAAGATGTAATAATAACAGTGAAGTGATTTGAAATATATGATAAATTATATGTGCAGTTTTGTTGATATCTTAATAAATATCCATTCATATAATCCATAAACAATATTATTTTCCACTATTTAAAAAAAAATATATGTAATGTAAATATTTTTATAAATTGTACAAATTTTTTAAAGATTTAGAATTTTTTATACATTTTATTCTGATTTGATAATTATGTTTTGAAAAAAAAGAAAAATATAATATTAAGTTTTATTATTACTAAACTTCAAATATAAAATTGTATTATAGTAACATTTATATATTTATTTTTTCTGTGTAGTACATTTTTTTATTATTATTGATCAGTTTGAGTATTTAATACATTTTAATCTCAATTTTAATTATTAAGTTTATTATTATATTTACTTGTATTATACTATTTGACCTTGTGTTATTTTTTTACTAAAGAATAATAATAATTGTTATTCTTGTTTCGTAAACGAAACAAGATATAGTTTTCCGTTAATAGGTGAAATCTGTTTCAAAGAAGTATAGAAATTTCTTTAATACTCTGTAAAAGAGGAGAGAAAAATAAAAAAAAGAAATGTTTAGAAAAGAAAATGTCCAATATTATATTGGAGCTGCTGTAGGAGTAACAGGTAAACAAGACAATACTTATTTCAGTCAATTATAATGTATTCCAGTCAATAATATAAAACCTGTTTGCAGTGGGAATATGTGTTGGAAAACTTTTATCTTCAGATACATCATCTATTGTCATCCAAAATAATATACAATATCATCCAAATACATCTGATATTAAAGGTGAGATATCTGATGAATATTATCATTCACTTTTATTTATTGAAATATTATTAAAATTTATATATTAATGTATATACATTTTTATTCGGCAGATGCTTCTGCCTGTCGATCTATCCGCAAGATGTTGAAGCCCGATGATGTGTCTACTCTTAATAAGTGCCATTCACGTTCTAAGAGTGTTCCCCGATGTAGTGAGAAAAATTTGGAAGATTCACCCCGTCTAATGGTAAAACCATTAGTAAAACCCGCATTAAGTGATTCAAACATAAATATTGATACAAAGAGACCAGTGAAAGAAGTGAAATTGTTTAAGACATTACCTACTTGTGAATCTTATCAGATTGTAGACGAGGAAAAATGTTTATCTCAGTGTCAGAATACAGAGACATATTTCCTTAACAATATAAAAGAAAAAATACATAATAGTACAGTATATATACGTGAAAATACAATTTCAAATCCGACATTAAAATCAGATTTATCGAATGTCAAAAAGATTGAAAGCATTCCAGGAACCACCGAGTCTACCGAGTATCTATCTGACAGCTTTGAAAATATTTCTTTGTATATTAATAGCAATATTGCCACATGTAATACAATTGTAGACGTGAAACAGGTAACTTCTATTTTTAATGACTCCGAATCTTCAGATATCAATTATGATGAATGCGATTTAATATCCTCCACGAAACGTGATATTTCGATTCCTTTTTAAATCTTCTCTTATGTGTGTTTTAAAAACGTAAAAAAACCTTTTTCCTCTCTATTATGGATTATTATATAGATTTTCTGATAGATAAATGGCAATGTATGAAAGTTTTATAAATAAATTATTAATTGATGATAAATAATATTAAATAATAATAATATATATTAGCACTTAAGAGCTTTAAATAATATACAAAAGAGCAATTTGACAAAATTTTTAATTAATATATATCACAATCAAAACGCGATGACAGATATAAAAAATATAAAAACGGCAATAAGATAATCGAGCGAACATTATTAATATTCTATTAAATAATAATAATAATAATAATATTAAATAGTATTAAATTATATTAAAGTAAGACTTTATCAGGCCGGATGTTGAATAATCGGCAACGTACGGTACGTTATTATTATCGATAAAAATAAGCGTCAAGATTTTACGCATGAAATTTAAAATTGCGCGCTATTATTGGCGAGACGTTACTCGACGACGCTCCCGCCGTCGTATTGGCCGGGCACGCCTACGTTATGGCGGCGCAGCAGAAAAATGAGGTACACAGCCCGTGTTGCGGTGGAAGGGTCGCGATGAGGACGGGTCGCGGTTTTGTTGTTATTTCGCGTATCGAGACGAGTGTCGGCGGGTTTTCTCGCGGGGAACGGTGTGCCATGTCTGTCAGCTGCGCCGAGACGAGTGTATAGAGCTCCTGGCTGCTGTCAAATCTTACACGCCAATACGGAACGGCTCTCGTCCGTGTCGTGTCATTGACTTAGGACAAAGTGTCAAAATTTATCCGAGCCCGGTTTCTTCCCCTGCCCTCGCCTCGCCGAGATATACATATATATATATATTAAAATCTCTTTTCCGCGAATAAAATCTCATCGTCTGACGTCTGACAATCTACGGCTGGTCTGGTCGTCGTCCCGTGACACAAGAAGACGCGACTTGTATGTATGTATACATACGAGCGTAGCAGAAGACATGTATACATGACAACGTCAGTGCGCTTTGTTTTCTTCCTCTTATTGTTAGTGTCGCTAAATCTCGCATAAAGTGAGTTGACGAGTTATTACGAGCTTATTGATAAACGGAAAGACACTGAAAATTCGCAACGACGTAGTGCGACGTGCATCGTTCGTTATCACTGTTAGCGTACTTTTTTTTTTTTTAACTAGAACAATCTGTTTAATATCCGTACGGGTTTCTGAACGTCGTGGAAAAAAAAAGAAATTATTATCAATAGTGTTTAACCTTACCTTTGCGCAAAATGTCATTGGACGTATCTGACGTGTTCGTATTATTTAATATATATATTTTATATATCTGTATATAAATTTTTTATATTTTAATTTATTAATCCATTAATTAAAAATTTGCACATGAGATAGATAGGTTTAATCAATTAATTTTTTTAGATAAAAATTAGTAAAAAGTATTTTAAACATTTCATATGTGTATATATATATATATACACTTGGCAGGAGAATTGGTAAAATACGATGTAAACATTATATATACTGATGTGTCTAAAAGTTGCTGTTGCTAATGGAAAATTGTACATTATTACATAATTATATATACAGATGTTGCATTTTAGCTCATATATTTTGTTTATATATATATATTGATATATAGCATATATGCATATATATAATCTAAAAGTTTAATATATTACATGAAAAAAAATTTTATAGTTTTTCATTATATATACATATATATGTGTATATATATATATATATATATATATATATATATATACATATATGAATTGCAACTTTTTATATACAACTATTTATAAACATTTGTGTATGTATAATTTCAGACTGTGTGCAGTTTGATCTTAAATGCTGAATAGTGTTCACGAGAGACAAATGAATACGTAATCTTTGTTGAAATACTACCAGGAATACAATGATCATTTATCTAAGATGCATTTAATTAAATTAATTCATCAGTGATTATATATTTGGCAAAGTTGGAGAGTGATGCCGGTTCATCAGATTAATGTTAATCCGCCTGACTGGCAACCACCCTTGTCAATTAGTCCTTCTAATAATACAAGTCCTGCTGGTGGAGAAAGTTTGCCAGAATGGACACCACGGGTAATCCTTTATTTAAAAATAATACTTTAATTATTTTAAATCTATGATAAAATACAGAATATAGAGTGTCCTCAAATGCCCTTTCTTTAAACTGTACTTTCTTTAATCAATTTTGAGTTGTGTTTTCTTTTTATTAAAATAGAATTTAATAAATTTCAAATTTATATGGAACAATAAAGGCTTTTTAAAAATTAAATTTCATTTTAAACATAATATTCTAAAATTAAAAAATATATTCCAAAAAGAAAGAAAAGTTATTGAATTATTTAGCCAAGAAGCACCATCATGAAAGAGCAAGAATATGAAATACAAATAATGTTAAAATGTAATATTCTATTGTTGCATATAATTTTATATTACTTTCGTAATTAATAATATCTAATATGAATTAACAATTTAAAAATATACTTTTATATAAACATAAATTATATAAAAAATAAAGTACAATATTTTTTCATCTTGCGAAAGATTTTTTGCTTCATTAAAAGATAGTCATTTTTCTATTTTTTTAAGCAAACAAGTAATCAAATCATTCTATTATCTGATCAATATCTGATTGTGTTCAAGCTTTGCAAATCATTTGCTTCTCTCCTTTCTGGTCTCACTATCAATATTTATTTCAAAAAAACAGATACGGCTTCCAACAAGGAAATACTATACTTTAATAATTAATTTTTTTATTGATAATTCATATAAATATATTTATTCTAGGAATCGAGTTATGCCACAGTAGTTACTATTATCCCGGATCATTGTCACTCGTCTGTAAGCACATTATCTTCGACCAACCATGATATTTGCAGGTAAATGAAATGTATTAAAAATTAATTATGTTATTGATATACAAGATAATTTATTTTAATCGCCTTTGACAAATATATCTAAAAATATGAAAGATCCAGAAAAATATTTCAGATAAAAATTGTTTGGTTTCAAGGGGAAAAAAATAGAGATATTAGTTTGATATTAGAAATAGCAAGGTTATATAAAGGAAAATGTCTTATAAAATATATATTTTTCTTATTATCTTACTTCAATACTTTTATGCGCAGAATAATGAGAGGAATTAATTGATGTAAGAAAACACATAGTTTTCTTAAAGAAAAAATATGTAAAATTGTTCAAATTTATACTTTTTCTTAAAAACATTTCATTTTTTACACCAATTAGTTTCTTTCATTATTCTATGCATAAAAGTAAGATAATCGAAAAATGAATATTTCATAGCTTGTGTAAAATTATGTCAAATTAGAGTATAAAATATCTTGTAAATTATTCAATTTTTGTCTATCACAACTTTTTACACAGAATATTGCAAGAATTTATTAAAAAAATAAAAATTGGTCTATTTAAAAAAACTAGGTTGACTTTCACTTTTAAGAGTCTTAACACATCCAAGGTCAAACTAATATTCCCATATTTTTTCCTCCTTTGAGCTAAACAAGTTTTGTCTGAAAAATTTTCCTGTTTCTTCCATATTTTTAGAAATATTTGCCTGAGGCGATTAAATTAAAATGAATCATCTGCATGATATGTACACATTGATTACATATAACGTACCATTTACAATAACTAAAATATATTTTTAATTTTTATTTCATTATGAAGAAAGGTTTATATTCCCTTTCTATAAACAGGATCTGCCATTGTGAAGGTGAAGAAGGTGCACCTTTGTTAGCGCCTTGCTATTGCAGTGGCAGTTTGCGTTATGTGCATCAGGCTTGTCTTCAACAATGGATAAAGGCTTCGGATACGCGCGCCTGTGAATTATGCAAGTTTACATTTATTATGCATGCGAAGACAAAACCATTTTGCGAGGTAAGTAAACTTGTTTTTCAGTGGAGAAAAAAAAATAATTCAAGAATGAAAAATGCTTTGATCCAATGTATACCCTTCTCCTTACCTTGCAGTTATGTCAAAAAAAGTTATATATGAATAATGTATAATATTTGTAGTGGGAGAAACTCGAAATGTCCGCGCTAGAAGTGCGAAAATTATGGTGTGCAGTCACTTTTCACGCAGTAGCCGCTCTTTGCGTAGCATGGTCGTTGTATGTGCTCGTCGAACGATCTGTGGAGGAAGCCCGTCGCGGATACGTCGACTGGTCTTTCTGGACTAAATTAATAGTCGTCGTAATCGGTTCTACCGGCGGTTTGGTCTTCATGTATATTCAATGTAAAGCATACATTACATTATGCAGAAAGTGGCGAGCGTTCAATAGGTACGTATTATTTTTAGTGAATATTTTCTACTCGTATTCTCTCATATTTTGAATTAAAATTATGTAAATTAATGTCAATATCTCTACGTTCCAGAGTGATATTTATTCAAAATGCTCCCGAAAAAGTGGTGCTTCCTCCGTCACCCACAGACTCTTTAAGAGAGGTCACCCTGCCTCTGAAGGACCCAACTGCCTCGATGGCCGAGCTCAACCGCACTCTGTTACCCCGTACCATAGATCCTCCATGTGCCTCGCAGATGTCGAAGGCCGACTCTGCCGCACCACAGAGGCACGACGCTCAATTGAAACTTTATGTATTCGACAAATTGTCCTCATCCGAGGACAATCTATAATATCTAATCTCGAAGATGGAAAGCATCGTACGTAAAATCGCGCGTTAAAAGGTGATTAGCCAAATTTTCCGTTCGAAAGAAAAAAAAAAAAAAAAATTAAGCGCGCTCTCGGATGGAACTGAATAATTTATTTAAGCTATGTGATTTCGGAGCGGAATTACCCTCGTCGAAATCGTCGAATATCCGCCCTTGTGCAGCATCTTTCTTTTCCCGAAACTTAGTACTTCAGTGCTTACAGTGTTGACAGTGGGATAGAGATGAAAGTGTACAGCTCTCGGATGCTGGTGCTTTCTTATGTACATAATTATTGTATCTGTGATGTTATTAAATAAACTTTACCATATTTAAACAATATTTGTGATCATTGTTAATTGTATTTTTTATTTGGAAAATTAACTTTCAATGTAACTATGGATACATTTTTTTTTTTATGTTTATCATATGGTAAAGTTTCTGTTAAAATTTTAAGTGCAATTCGTATAGTCATTTTTTTATATTACTTGAAAATTAATATAAACAGGGTGTCTTGTAATCACAGTGAGACGATTTTTCCTCGGGAAAAATAAGATTATTATTTTTTGTAAATTTCTAATTTTTCCTATTATGTATCTTTGTAACTTTAAAATTTTATTGAAGTAAACTGAAGTTTATAATGTAATTAATCGTTTAACTCTGCAAAATTTAATTTGCAAAAATCCTTTTTCAACTGTTTAATATTGATGTCTCTATATTTTCGCTGAAGAAAAGTCCTCTTTAAATCGACCAGAGAATCCATCCTTAAGAAAATGTATGTTAATTTTAAAACACCCTGTACGTGTAAAATTAACTCCATTATCACATTTTTATTGTAGATGGGTAAATATGATTTTTGTTTGCAGATAACTTTGTTTTATAATTTGAAAATTATTAATATTTCAATATTTTCGCTAAGAAAAAGTTTTGTCCAAATTACCCTGACAACATACAATATTTATGAAAATATTTTTTAAAAATATATAAATATTTTATAAAAATCTATTCGATATTTAAAATATATATTATTATTATTAGTTTAAATATATTTAAATAGAATTTTAAAATACTAGATATCACAGGCGCGCGCTATTCATTATATAGTATACGTATAGTCGCACACATGCTATAAATTTAAATATTTTATAAATATTTTGTGCTATCTGGGTAACCAGAGAATTCTCCTGTAAAATGTACGAAAATTATAATAACTCTCATCTCTTATCACATTTTTATTGTAGATGGGTAAACGTGATTGTTTTTACCGATTGGATTCGCGCCACTGACGACGGCAGCGCCACTAGATCGAGTCGCAGCGACGCTGGCGACACTCCGGTGGTGCCGCTGCCGTATCGATTGGTTGATCAGTGTCGCGCGTGTAGCCGTAACGCTCGGTTCCGGTACGTCAATGCGGCAGGTGTAGCGGGTCGGACCGAGTCTGTGTGTACGAATCGTGGAGATCGAACGGTAAAGGGATTTTAGCCGCGAAGCGTATCTACGAGCGTGACGATTCGGCGTTTCGGCAAACGGTTGGAAACCCGGGATCCCTCGGGGGCGGCTTCCGCTCGACGAACGTCGACAAACACGCTGCCATGTAGCGCCGGGTGTGCGCGTAAATGAAGCGGCGGCGTATACCGCGCTCGCGTGCCGTGGGGAGGGTATCGTCCGCCGTAACCGCGGCGGCAGCGGCGTCGGCGGCGGCGGCAACGGCAGCGACTGCGGGGACGGGGACAGGGACAGGGACGGGAGCGGGGGCGATGGGAATGGCGCGCAAATGCTGCGTGCGTAGCTGCGAGGCGGACGTGCGGGAGGCGCGCGCCAAAGGGCTGCCGCTACACAAATTTCCCAAGGACGTAGCGCTGAGGGACAGGTGGTTGGCCAGCGGCGGGTTCGACGAGAGTTTCAAGCCGACGCCGGGCCAGGTCGTCTGCCACAGGCATTTCAAACGCGCCGACTACGACCATGCCGCGCGGGGCGGTCACAAGTTCCTGCTCAAGAGGGGCAGCGTGCCCACGGTTTTCGCGGACTATGACAATCATCCGGGTACGTGCGATTCCGCGGATCCTGACGACCTGACGACCTGTCCGTCTCGTGCCGCGGGACCAAAGTGGACGTTGCGAACGTGTAAAACTCGCAACGTAGTTACTTCCGCGCATATCTATCCGTCTCTCTCTCTCTTTCTCTTTCTCTTTCTCTTTCTCTCTTAGCTCGCTCCACCTCGCGCTTTGCTCTTTGCTCCGCCATGTATCCCCCCTCCCCGCCGCGTCGTCCCCTCTCCACCGCTCGCTCCTTCTGCTCGATTCGTCGCATCGTGTCCGATGCGTATACGCGCACGCAAAACACGCGGGCAGCTTCCAGTTTGTTCGAACGTCGACGCGTGGTCCGAGATGCCGGTAATTTACGAGAGCGCGTCTTTTTCTCGCCGCTGTTTCTCCGACAGTATTTCATTGTCATTGCCGATGTTGGCAAATAATGCGCTCGACATTCGAGTGTCTATCCGCGATACGGGTTCCATTGTTTGCTTTAAAAAAAAAAATCATGCGCGGCGGAAAAACATTTGCATTTATGTATACGTTCCTCTTATTATATAGGATATAGGGTGTTGAAATTTATTTTATTTTAATGAAAATATCGATTTTTTAAGCTATTCTATTTCATGTATCACGTGGTATCAAATTAAATTAATGAAATAATTAATAAGAAATAAATAAAAATATTAAAAAATATATAAATAAATAAAATTTTTCTTTTTTTTTTTTTTTTTTTTTTTTTTCTTTCTTTTCAGATCCAGTGATTATGTCAGTAAAATCTTCTACGTCTTATGCGCAAGAAGACTTGGATCTGATCAATTCAGAAATACTGAATTTGGAACATTCTACCTCGCCGTTATCCGAAGCAAGAACACCTAAATCCGATAGTTGCGGCGAGACATGTTATTCTAGACCTGAATCATCCATGGACTCGTTAAATCTACCTGATGGTTCAGAAGTAACGGACAACGAATGCAAAATGGCAAATTTGAAGGAAGAAATTGTGACATTAGTGAAAGACAAATTGGTTGAAAATTCGGATAGTAAAGTAAATACAGTAGCGATGCAACTTGGTATTGTTGAGGGAGCAACGATGAAGGCTGATGGTAAAGATCTAATAATAAAGGAAGAATTAAAAAACATTAAATTGTCCGACGATAAGGAGTTTGATAAATCAGAAGAATTAAAACCAAAGGTTTTAAATCGCGATGGCACAAAGTTTTATCCTGGTGCCAAATTGGAAGCAAAAGACTTTAATGAAAAGTGGCAAGTATTGTTGAATATTATTGCAACAGAAAAAATGAAATGTTTAAACAAGATTTGTGAAAAAGTTATTGTGTGATAATCACAAGTGTTTTAAATATAATTACGAGTTTAAAAATCCATGAGTGTTATAAAATCAAAATATAATTGATCAATATTATTTATAGGTATTCTGCGAAAGTGGTAGAAACAGATTGGGATGAAAGAGAAGTTTTAATACATTTTGACAAATGGAGTTCAAGATTTGACGAATGGATACCAATGGATAGCTCTAGACTCCGTGTATTGCAAACTCCCCCACAGTAAGTTGAGGCTTTAATATAATCATCAAAATATTGCATCGATCATTCACAGACTCGTTATCTAATTTGCTTTAAATATATTCATCAAAGAGAAGTAAAAAATTCACCTTGATAAGTCATTTTTTTTATCTTTTCTTAAAGCGAACAAACTTGGATCCTGCCATCTCCGTAAGTGAAAATTGTGTTATTAATAAATAGAATAAAACTTACAGTACCTGAAAAAATAGTAGTATAGTTTCATAGTATTTGTTTAACATGTTGTGATTAACAAGAGTTTAATGGAGATTATTTGAACCTCATAGACTGATTACATCTATAAAGGTGATGGTAAAAATTTGTTGGTCATCCCTAAATTCTTAAACAATGGAATATGCAAATAAAAAAATTATTTTTCATTATATACATTGAATTTTATTATTTCTTTGTTACGAGAATGTATAAAATGAAAATATTTGTGTTATGAGTAAAAAGCTTTTTTTTTTTTTTTGTTACACAATATAATGCAATATTAATTAGACATTGTATCTCGCATGTATTGTTTGACAGGAACAAACAGTATATAATTACCTTTCATTTATATATTCATTCTGCTGTCATGTACATATGTAAGCGCATTACAATAACACTTGAAATGTTGCCGAATCGATTTTTCAAATTTAAAATTTTTTTAATTTCTGGTGCGAGATGGAACTCACCCCGTTAGCTTTGACAGATGAATTACGAAGTTATTTTTGTAAAAAAATTTTTTTTTTTAATTGCGACGCAACGCACATTTCGTAACTTTCTCATTTCATTGATTATTTTTTTTTTCGTATTCATCTTCGTAATGAGAGGATTTCGCGTCTGCAGGGAGGCAAAGGTGCGAGAGTTTTCAGTGGGTGAAAGGGTACTGGCTACGTGGGCGGACGGTAGAAAATATCCGGCCAAAGTCAACACGGTCTTGACAAACGGTAAGTGATCTAACCTAACCCCGCGAGGGGGAAAGAGGACTGCGTCCCCGTAGACTGCCGTTTGACGTTTGAGGGGCTATATATGTAATCTTTTTTATCTCGAAGAAATTGTGTACCTCAGCACCCAAGTCCTAAATAGATTTTTTTCGCAGACAGGTACGATGTATTATTCGATGATGGATATGCGAAAATCGTCAAGTCCTCGAAAATGACCAAAATCGCCGAAAGTTCAGCCAAGGTACGAACCAAGTTAGATTGAGGTTATGTTGTTGTTTCTTGATAACTGATACAGAAAGTTGAAGGAATCTCTTCCGAGTTGTAGTAAAAATCAATCGATATATTTATTTGGTATTTAATTAACTCTCTTCCGGATATATCGCGGATTTAATATTATTTTATATAATTTTATATAATTTTTAATTGTTATCTGTCAACAAGTCATGACTGTGTAAAAAATTAGGAAACCTGAAACGCAAGCTAGATTTTTTTAAACTGAAATTTGTTTACATGTATATAACACAAATCTGAATTAATTATTTCTTTATTTCTCTTAAACAGCAGTTAAGTGAATTGGAAGGCTACATAGGCAGCAAACAAGAAAGAAGGGATAAGAAACGGAAACATACAGTTATGGAATTGTTTAACACTCACTCGAGAAGACGTACGAAAAATGATGCTGACAAAGCATCGAAGAAAGAGGAGACTGTCGTCAAAGAAAGTGGGGAAAGCTCCATAGAAAATAAGGTCGAAATGGATGGCACCTTATTTGGTGCCTGTTACGATCCAGGTACAGATTTACTAAGAGGCTTTGAGACTAATCCCTCAAAGATTAAATCATATTCAAAGAAAAGTAAGAAAGAAATGCCTAAAAATGATACGGATCACGAAGAAGATCCTGTTGGTCCTGAATGGATCGATGGAGAACCACAAGGAACGGAATCTTACATCGTAGATGGCAATGATGGTGAGTTATATTAATACAAGTACTATTTCTCAACAAAATGCATTTTTTCTTATTTAATTATTTTTATTCTTATTTATATTACATAGTAATATATAAATTTTAATATTTGTTTTAGGACCACGTCGCTCTATTATAGTACCAGATAGAAGATTACCTCCCGGTTGGGAGAAACACTTTACCCAAAGAAAAGCTGGTACATCTGCTGGAAAGTGGGATGTTCTATTTATACAGTAAGATAAAATATAAAATTGTTATTTACTGTTAAAAATAATAATACCATTTGCACATAATTATATACTTGTTTTAAAGTAAGCAGACTGGGAAGAAGTTCAGATCTAGAAATGATATAAGAGTATTTATGGAGAATCAAGGACAATATGACTTTAATCCTGAAAATTTTGACTTCTGTATACATCGTCGAAAACGGAATCATGCGTCTCGCTTGAAACAAGAAGCTACACCAGAAAAAAAGATTAAAACTTTGTTACCCAAAACGAAAACATTGCCCACATCTGAGAATCCTTTACTGCAAGTGACAAATAATACAGCTGCATCGCCTAACCTCTCAACGCCTGTCACACCTGCTACGGATGGTGGTAAGACTTTTGCAATATGTTACATTTTAATTCGTATCACATTTTAATCTGAAAATATCTCTTTTTACATTCTACTCTAATTCATCAGAGATGATCTATTGTAAGTACTTGTACTAGATATTGTATTTTTACAAAATTGATTTATTTAATTAATATCTTCAATTTAATTAAAATAATAGAATTAAATTTATACTATGTGGATAGTACTACAATGTTTTATAATTTATTTTAAAATAGCCGTTTTCATCGGACTTCGTGGTGGACTTCGTGTGGAAATGGAGGACAACGCCTATAAATGTCCCAAGGAAGGATGTAATAAAAATTTTCGAAAAGAAAATTTGCTGCAAATGCACATCAAACATTATCATCCTGAATATTCCAAGTTTCTGGGTTCTACTCCAAAGGTTGAGGATTTGGCTTACGCAAGAACGATCGGAGAATCTATAGATGATATTATTCCAAAGAAATCGACGACATTCTTAGACAAAATAAACAAATTTGCCAAGAAGAAATCTCTTCCGGAAAAATCGTCTACATTATTGCAATCAACATTAAACACCATGCAACCGACGTCTCCTTCGATACCTCATGCTGCTTCAGTTTTGCCAGAATTAGAAGAGGAAATTGATCAAGTGGAGAAATGTAATGATTCGCAGAAGGAGGATATGAAAATTGAAACAATGTCTTCGATATCTAATCACAGTATGGAGATTGACGACGATATCGAGAAGAAAAGAGAAAATACTTGTGCATTGTCTCCAGGTACCCTATTTGACATGAAAGTTAAAGAAGAGAAACCACAAGGTGGAATTAAAACACTATTACCTGTAAGGCCATCTACAACATCAGAAGTGCAAAAAGTTGATAGAGTAAAATCGTTGGATGAAAATACGCACGTGGAACGTACGAAGGGCCAAAAGAAGAGACAAATCTCTGAACACAGTGTAGATTTACTGACTAAAGGAAAGAAACGACATGGTAAAATGCTTTCATATAATTTGCTCTCTTTGCACAAGTTTTAAAATTTTATTAAATTATAAAAATTAATACATAACATTTGATATTTTACAGTTATGTCAGATCTTAATGACAGTTTCGGTGATCTAGACGACAGTGCTATGGATGCTGAAGGACCTGCAGCACTTATGTACAGATACAGTCGTAGAAAATCTGATTCAAAGAGTGATGAGAATAGTCAGAATAGTAAGTGCAAATGTTTCACCTACACACCTTCTAATGCAATGCTTCGAAAAAGCAATTGTTTTGATTTCTCAGATATGCTTTTTTTTCTAATTTAATGTATAAATGAAAAATGTGGGGTTTTTTTAAATACAATATGTTTGAGAATATTTACTATTACATTATTTCTGTTGTTTCTTAGGTCAACTAAATGATTCTCGCATTGAAAAAGGTGATCCCTTAAAAGGGGATATAATCAAAACAGATATTAATAATGATACAGAAGGTACATTATTTATTTTTTTTATCTTTTATTGATTTTGCCTTTTAATTTTTGAAATTCTCATTTTTATTTTCTATTTGTTTTATTATTTATTTTACTTTATGAAAAATATACACATATTTAGCTCTATCTCTATATTTAGCTCTATCTCTCACATGTATATAGCATATATCTCTCATATATATGTCTTTTCACTACGAATATTTTGAACAAGTCTTTTACATGAATATGCAATGATTTACTACTACAGAAAGCGAAGGAGTGATGATGATGATCAACGGCGAAATGGTAAAGGTGGAACAACTTCGGAGAGAAGAGATAATAAATTGTACATGTGGTTTTATGGAAGAAGATGGTTTAATGATACAGTGTGATCTTTGTCTCTGCTGGCAACACGGACATTGCAATGCGATTGAAAGAGAAAAGGATGTTCCTGAAAAATACATATGTTACATATGCCAACATCCTTATCGACAACGGCCATCTAAGAAATACTTTCACGATCAGGATTGGATTAAGGAAGGAAAACTGCCAAGGTTTTTATTACATACAATTATTATATATAATAAACAATCTCACTTGTCAATGTAATGTCCTGCTTTCTTTAAGACGCGACAATGTTTATAGTGTATTTCTATGAAGATGCAGGTGTGTCAATTCAATTTTTCAACTTTTAGTTTGTCTAATCGAACTCGGAATCAGCATACGATAAATCAGAGGACTGCGATGTTGAAGCGTTCCTACGACTTGGTTGCTGCACTTTTGCAAATACAACAACTTCTCCATAGCTTGCGTGTAAAAATTAATGTGGCTCAGTAAGTGATTTGTCTGACAAATTTATTGTTTGATAAAGGTTATGTGTACTATATAACAAATAACTTGTTTAAATTTTTATATAGAAAGAAGGATCATCCCAAATTATATCTTTGGGCCAAGAATTGGGAAAAAATGGAAATACCAAAAATAGATATAGAACCAGTACCAATAATGGAAATAGTGAAGACAGGACCGAGTTTTACAGATGTAGGTTTAGAAATTCCACGACGTGCTGAGACGAAAACGGATGTCAAATTACCTATAAAGGACGATCAAGATGAAAAATCAATCGCTTCAGATTCAGAATTGATGAAAATTTTAGAAGAGGATAGCACGCATTCTGATGAATCTAAGATTATCAATAAAAAAGAAAACTTTGTCACCTCGAAGGATAGTCATATACTTTTGGACGCATTAACAAGCGGTAACTCGGACATAAAGGAAAGAAACGTTGCTATGTCAGACATTAAAACGGAGAATGCAGGTACAATAATAAAGTAAAAAGAAAAAAAGAAATATAAAAATATTTTTCCATTATTATACATATATCTCTTACAATATATATAAATTTTCTAGGTAATAAAATTATGAGTGAAAATTCTACTTCTGAGAGTCTTTCTCTCAACTCGGGACCGCTTATTGATAATATTCAACAAGAATCGAGTATAGCCGACGTTGAAAACGAAGTCTCCGCACTCCCGCAGCCTTTTATACCAGAGCCCGAAGCGCCGATTGATCCAACCGAATGTCGAATGAGATTATTGGAGCATATTGAACATTTTCAATGCCATCTTGATTCAAGATTAACGTCTATAGAAGCGCAAATTTGTGGTAATAAGAAAAAGATATTTAAAAAAATGTGTATTAAAAAACGTTTAATTAAACGCTTAATTAATTTTTATTGTATTATTTTAATGCATAGCTCTGGAAGCAATGGATCCAGATGAACTTGCGTTGGATCCACACGTTCAGCCTCGTACTAAACAAACTGTACAGATGCTCCTTCGTGACTTGAGTACGGTCCGAAAGCTGGCAGCATTATGTTGAAGACATGTTGGTCAAATCTCTGTAGAAATTTACAACATATATAAATATATGTTTTTATTATATATATGTATATATATATATTATATATATGTGTGTGTGTGTGTGTGTGTGTGTGTGTGTGTGTGTGTGTGTGTGTGTGTGTGTGTGTGTGTGTGTGTGTGTGTGTGTGTGTGTGTGTGTGTGTGTGTGTGTGTGTGTGTGTGTGTGTGTGTGTGTGTGTGTGTGTGTGTGTGTGTGTGTGTGTGTGTGTGTGTGTGTGTGTGTGTGTGTGTGTGTGTGTGTGTGTGTGTGTGTGTGTGTGTGTGTATACGTATGTAGATAGAAAAAAATAGTTAATAGCTATGTAAGCAGTATCTATATTCTACCAAAGTAAAAGTAATTGTATAATTTGTTGCTATATTGTTATTATAAAATCAAATTTATCTTTTCGATTTTAAGATATCTATACAAGATGGCTAATTAATCTGCTTAAATTCGTAATTAGAATTTAGTAGAATTGTAACATAATTGAAATTGTTATTGTTAAAAGCGAAAAAAAATGATATTTTTTAGTCATTCGTGTATTTATATATCCTAATCATTAGCGATTATATAGCCTAACTTATGTTTTCAATATTTATTAAATTTTAATATGTATTTGTTCAAATTTATAAAATCTATTGTATTTAAATATTTTTATATTTTATAACTTGAATTTTTGGACGGTGCATAAAAATTATTTATATAAAAGTAGTATATAGGGTGTCCTGTAATTGGTGAAAAAGTCGATAGCATTGATTAAATATTTATAAGTAAAAAATATTTATAGTAATTATTTTGTAAATGTTTCTCAAATATTTGCTAAGCCATTTATGGCAAATATTTATGATCATAAATAATTATTATAAATATTTTGTAAACATTTTGTGCTGCCTGGATAAGTCTCGCTTTTTATTTGAATGAATTTTCTTCTGTCGACTCTTAAGCCTTGTGTTCATGATTTGAAAATTCCGGGTTCTAGTTTCAAGAATGTGTAACCAATCAGCTTTCACAGAAAAGCGGCAATTTTATTGGTTACGCATTTCGAGTTCTATCATTATGTTGGACACAAGGCTTCAAAGATTGAATAATTAATGACTAATAGATGTCGCGACGATACGCGTTACTTGTCAAATTTACCGACTAGTATTTATGACAAGTATATACATATTGTACAGGCTCGCGCACACACACACACACACACACACACACACACACACACACACACACACACACACACACACACACACACACACACGCGCGCGCACGTAGCTTCAGAGCAACGCGGATTCTTGGGTGTGTGATTTGGCTGCCATATTGGTTTAGCCTAGCCCAATGAGTGACGTCAGCGGTGTGCAATCGCACGAACAACAAAGGCGGATAGACGGAGATAGCGAGCGGCGCACTCCCGGCTCCCGGTGCGCAAGCTTGATGGTAAAGTGGGGAGCGGGGCGGGGGGGGAGGAGAGGCGTGCGCGATCCGCGACAGTGCACAAGACAAGAAGCGGTGCAGCAGTCGTCGACGGTCGACGGACGTAAGGGACGTTGCGTGTGGGCTCGGCTCGGTTCGACTCGGTTCGTCTCGGCTCCGATCTCCGATTCTCTCCCGCATCCGTTATGACGATATAGTGGCGATCCTCCACCAGTCGTGCTAGGCGCCCTCCGCGTCTCGGGTTCATCTTCTCCGTCGTGTCTCTCTTCTCCGGCGCGAGAAAGAAGGAGAGACCGCGAACCGCGAATTATATCGCACTTTGGCGCACCCTTCGTGCTCGGGGGGGAAAAGAAAAAAAAAAAAAAAAAAAAAGAGGAAACGGAACGCGCGATGGAGGCGCGACGCTGTACGGTTTGACGATCCGGCTCCGGTTTGTTCTGTATCTCGCATCCTCGGGTCGACTCCGGACTCCGGACACTTCTAAGGTGTGTTCGCGCGCGCCATGTGCCGTGCCGTCACCATTCCGCGTGTGTCTCCTCCCTGATCGTAGTTTGTCAAGTGTATATCGGGTATATCCTTAGCTGTAAGTGCTTCTACGAGTGGAGTTGGTGCACCCGAGTGAAGTTTAAGAGCAGCCAAGTGAAATTCAACAGTTCTCTTTCCTCGCCCTTGTATTTTTGTTACGGCTCGCGAGCCGTAGAAAGAGATAGCGCGCGCGCGCGCGCGAGAGAGAGAGAGAGAGAGAGAGAGAGGAGAGAAAGAGAGAAGAGAAGAGAGGGAGGGAGAGAAAGAGAGAGAGATAGAGCGATATTCGCTCGTCGGTGTCTGGAGTATCCGTGAGCTCCGACGAGCAGCGGACAAGCGAGAGAGATAACGTGAGGGAGCGCGAGTGGCGTATATCAAGATGGCGCATAATTTGGCACCGAGCGTCAACTGCTCGCTCGACGACATTGACCTGAACGCTCTGAAGGTTCGTAAAAATATCATTCAATATCGCGACACGACGTTTCGCGGGAGGCGAGGAGTCGCGTGCTTCGCGTTGTCCCGGCGACCCCCGGTCCACCTGAACCCATCTGACTCCCTTGCCCCTTCCCCCGCCCCCTTCCTCGTCTCCTCTGGACCCGCCTGGTGTCACGCGCGTCTTATTATATGCGTGGTGATTAACCTCGCGACAGAGAAGCGACCGACGATGACGATGAGCGGAAAATGAGAGGCTTCCAGTCTCTTCCAGATTCTTTTTCTCCTTCGCGTCATTAATGTAATCAGATGCACTCGTAGATGTAATCGTTGACAGTTGGTGTTGATGCACTGCAATTGCATCAGTTTCGATAGTCTCTGCAAATTGATATCGGTCAGTTTTTTTTTCTTTTTTTTTGTATGAAATTCTCGTATAAGAAATTTCGCCTTCTAATTTATCCCGATGCCATGATATATCCGTTTATATGAAATAGCAAGATTTACCTTTAGCAAAACATTCGTTGACGATTCGACAGAGATATCATCTCGCGAAACGACATGTTATGGCGTAGATTAATTCTGTGTTTCTTCGTTTTAGATAAATATAAAGCAGAGAATCGATCCATTTCGTCGTTTCGAGCTCGATATTGATTATTACAAGCGTACAATTTTATTAAAAGCGTAAAACAAACAGTGTGTTTAGTTTGATAAAAAATTGCAGCTCGAGCCGAAGATAAAAAAAACGAATGGTTGATCTTATTGATTGAAAACGTATTAATTGTGATTTATATATAAACATCGAATATATTTATATACTTTTGTCGAGTTACTCCGCTTTGTATTTCTCTCTACATCTATTATGATCTAATGTTACAGCCAAAGTCTGCTTTTAAAATGGCTGACAATCGTACTTTGCATTCGGATCTCGAATTTGTTGCCGAAATAAATGTATATTGTATTAAATTCTGTACATATGATGAAAATATTTCTAACACAAAGTGTCTATTCTTATTTGATTCAAAAATAGGTTAAATTATCATGATATATTGATTCGTTACAAGATAAGCAGCATGATTGCATCGATAAAATGTATTCGAAACTTATAGAAATGTTATCTTTTTATTATCGATCACGCATTAGATTGGAATCCTCTAGACATAATATCAGTCATAAGATTATTATTCAAACGAAAATTTCAAATACGTTACAAGATTTTTCACTCTTTAATAAAAAAATATCTTTCTTTTTTCAATTCTATACTTAATTTTTATTTATTTTATTCTTCTAAAAAGAAAGAGAGATTTATATTAAAGTCATAATTTTTAAACGCCACGTGTAATAAAAATAATAGGACGGTTCATTAAACTCGATATTGTATTTCATGATAAAAACAATTAGTTTCAAATATTAATTAATTATTTATGTTTTAGGAGCCTGCTGGAATCTTCGAATTAATAGAAGTGGTCGGCAATGGAACGTATGGCCAAGTTTATAAAGTGAGTACCCTCAAAATTATTCGTCTCGTCACGCTACTCAAATGCGTAATATATTAGATAGATTATGTAACATTTAGTCGGCAATATATAATTGAATATTATATATTATCTATCTCATATTATCATAACTGTGCCAACGTTTGATTATTCGCCGATTTTGCCATCTATGTCTCTATCTGGTTCGCTAATTATTGATTTCGGTGGCGTGATGACCTTTTCTGTGATATTTTAAATTAAGGAGTAGGCATTGAAATGATGAGAGAGAAAGAAGAAAATAAAATGTACGAAAAAGAGACAATGGATCTAACAATTTTCGTGCGTATATTTTAAATATTATTTCTCGGATAACAGTCTTTAATTCTTTCACTTTGATCTTTTCTTTGATAAATAAATATATTTTATTTAAACTCGTAATGATTCGATAAATGACAAACATTCGTTGCCGATATCGGACGGTGCTACAACTTTTTAGGAAAAATTATTTTCTTTTTAAACGTTCTTGAGAGTTTATCAGAGAAAATGAAATACAAATATCAAATAAACAAGATTATTAGGGATTCCGACACCTTTTTTTAGGACACAGTATTGATACGGAAAAATGTTTAGATAACTGACAATGAGAATGACTAAAAAAATTTCAGTATTTTTGTTCAAAATATATATTTTATAATATATTCTAGATCGTTTTCTTATACACAGAAAAAAGTAAGTGTCAAATCAAAACTTGTATATATTCATATAAACGCATTTATTGTTTCATATATAACGTAACAATTTATAATCTTCGAAGAATTAAAAAATCTTAAATTTCAACAATATTACAATATTACAATAGTCTTATTTCAATGCTATACATTGAAAAAAAAAAGTTAAATTAACAACGCATTATCGTAGTTGAAATTTATTTTATTAATTCAATAACTTTATTAATCAAATTAACACGTATTGATTTGATTAACGTTGTTGAATAATTAAAATAAATTTCAACTACGATGATGTTGATTCAATATTATTTTTTTAATGTAATTGTCATCTCAAGAATATATAATAGTTATTTTGAAAATTATAATCTTCGAATTTAAACATGTCATTTTCTACCCAACATTTTTTCCTCTCTATTATTCAAGAAAATCTATATTTTTCTTGGTTAAACTATAATAAATGTCTTGATTCAACTTCAAGTTTTCTATTTTGAAACAAAAGATATTGTCAAAATAGGAATATTTTTTTATTCCGTGTATATTAAATCTAAGGATCGCATGTATAATTCTCATATATTTATCATACTTCGTGTTTGAGTAATCTATATTACTCTTATCTGTCAGGACCTACACTATATTTATGCTACACGTCTATGTTTTCCGTTTTAGGTACGTTATCGCGAGCCTCGTATCCGTCCTGTAGAAATCTATACTTGCGTACCACATTACGCGCGTGGGAAACTTTCATGTTTAAGGTGATACATAACGTGGCATTGCGTTGCGATAGATATATTATATATCGTGTTGGTTTAGTACGTCCGCATAAACGTAACGACTCTTTAAAAAGATACGATAAACGTTTTTTTGTTGCTGCGTGAAAAAAAGAAGATAGCGACGTCGCCTTCGTATCTCGAGAAAGAGACTGACCCGGCGATTGAATTAGTAAGCTCAGAAAAGCAAGTGCCTGCTGTGAATCACATGACAGAAATGCCTGCAAGAAATAAAAATTGCCTTTCTCCGTTTCTTATATACAAGCTGTCTTTCACGACAAGTTCTTGTCATTCCAGTTTTATATCTTGCAGAAATATTTTGATGGCTGATATTATTGTCTCATTTCCTTGTGATAAACATGCCACTTCTAAATCTCTTATTTCATTCGAGCATACGTACCGTACAAAATAATTTAAACAATTTAGAAAGTTATAATAAAAACAGCATATTTATAAAAATTATAAATATACCACTGAAAATATATTTCCTTTTTCTGCTGGAATATATAAAGAGGAGAGATCGAGATTTTGTGTGGGAAAGAGAAGGGAGGGAGGGAGGGTGGGAGGGGGGACTTCTTCCTCACCTGTAACAGAGAACGAAGGAGAGCGGTGATTCACTTTGAAAAAATTCTCCTTGACGAGGTCGTCCTTGGGTGAATATCCCAATCTGAAAAATAATCGTAGAAGAGAGAAAGAGAGATAGGTCGAGAATCCCAGCGACCGGAAGGACGCAAGAATCATATATAATTTGCATTATTAACGTGTCTAGGAAAGAATGAGCTTTTATTTTGAATAGAGTTGACAGTCATTGTAACGAGAAAGAAAAAATTATAGGTACATGAATTGATTGCTACACAAATCACATACAAACACAATAATCATCCTTTGTGGTACGGAATTATTTATAAATATTTATAAATGCATATATTCACATAATTAATAACGCAATCTTTGGGGAAATAAAATATTATTAAAGTTATTAGTAAAATGAATTTTCTCACATGCAATGCGTTACAAAATAAAAGTTGTTCTGGCACAATTAATTAATTAATTCACCCTGATGATGCGACTATATATTTATCGTGTGTCATTCGGCTCACTATGATGAATCAGTAGAGGAAATTCATACCTTCGTCTAGACGACTTCTCCTTCCGAAAAAAAAAAAAAAAAAAAAAAAAAAAAAAAAACCCTGGAGAAAGATTCGCATAGGAATTTTATAAACGCACACGCACCTTCGGCCGCGAGATGCGTTCCCTATTCGCATGTCTCCTCCACCTTGTAGCACTTGTGCTCTTTAAACGCTTTACTTTCGGGCTATGCGGAGATAGAGAGAACGAGAGGGAAGCGGAGGACGAGGACGATGACCCGTTGCCGATGACGGCACAAAATGAGCCGAACACGCACGCGTGTGCGTGAAAACTTGAGCGCGACGACAAATGCGCGCGCGTGCGCGCACTATCTTACGCGAATCATGCTATCCCAAGATTTATGAGTCGATGAATAGATAAGATTCGATGAATTTAAGAACAAGTTTTGATTCAACGTTTAATCTTACCTTTTCTTTCCGTTATCAAAGTTTCAGATAAAATCTAGTTGAATCATACGCTTTGACTGACTTTTTTTTTGTCGGCTGAACAAATCGATTTAGTACAGTACTGTTTTTGCTGATATTGAGAGCGAGAGAGAGAGAGAGAGAGAGAGAGAGAGAGAGAGAGAGAGATTTTTTAATGCACTTTCACTTCTCGTTAATTCTTTTATTAAATATAATAAAAGAGAGATAACTTGTTTAATTATTAACAAGAAGTTGAAAAAATTCTTTGATGTAAAATATAAAAATTTATTTACGTAAAGAGAGGATATAAAAGTAAAATACTATAAATGTTGGAATGCAAGGAAATTTATCCCAAATGCAAGAATATTTATTATAATTGTTGGCACACTTATAAAATTTATATGCGTGATTAATTGTATAAATTTATTTCATATGTTCTGAAAAATCTTAGAATCTCTTACAATTAGAATTACGTTATTTTACGCACATATACATATGTCATGAAATTTAAAAAATTTTAATCCTTACTTGAAAAATATTTGCATAATTTACGGTAAATTTAATTATGTACAATCGAATATCGATTATACATAATTAAATCACACATATAAATTTTATAATTGTGCCAACAATTAACTAGTTTATACAAAAATAATATTGAACATATTTCTAAAGGATAATTTTAATTTAATCACAGAACAAGTACACAGATCAAAATACAGCATGTATGTATATATTAATATCAAATTATTGAAGCAGTATCTAACAGAGAATGAAGACACTCATGTTGAAGTTTTTCAAATATGACAAAGAGTAATTTTTGACAAAAAGACAAAATTATATTTCAAATGTCATGCAAAAATAAAATATGTAGCTAGTTCTGAGAATAGTCACATTTGTGAAGTATTTGTAGCATTTACATTTTACTCTCTTTCTGTGTTGTCAAAAATTACTCTTTGTCATATTTGAAAAACTTCAACATGAGTGTCTTCATTCTCTGTTAGATACTGCTTCAATAATTTGATATTAATATATACATATATGCTGTATTTTGATCTGTGTACTTGTTCTGTGATTAAATTAAAATTATCCTTTAGAAATATGTTCAATATTATTTTTGTATAAACTAGTTAATTGTTGGCACAATTTTATATATATATATATATATATATATATATATATATATATATATATATATATTTATACAGATATATTTTATATTATAAATATTAAATACATAAATGCATATACATTATATAAATATTTTATTTATTTTATAAATATAAAATCACACGTAGAAAAAAAGGATGATACATATTGTTAATGAATTAAGTAATTTAATAATTAGTTTAATTAAATAATCGTCTTTTTCGCCATACATATGTATGATTTGATCGAACATTTTTTTATAATTCAAACGTCACTTCCGCAAGATATTCGTGCCACTTCAATTCAGACAATTTTTTTCGTAAGTTGCAGTTCTTATTCGTCCTGACAAAAAGATAATTGAAAAATGATCTCATTTCCTTTCACCGAAACACATAAAGGAATATATAGGATTGAGATAGAATGACATTTTTTTAAATGTTACATTTATTTACAATGTATCGATAAACGGAACGTTGTGCGACAGAATGTATTCAAGATCATAGATTATATTTTTATATATCTCGCTATTATTTATCTTTCTTATACAGTACTATCCAACCATCTGTCATTTATATTTTAAAAAAAAACAAGCTCTTCTGTCTAAATAATGACAGCACTATTAATTTTAATATTGCAACTTGTCACGTATTATTATTCAAAAAATGGAATCAATCAAAATAAAGAAAAACTTTTTTAAAAATAATAATAATTAAGTTGAAAGAAAACTTTTTCCGCTGCAACGCGTATCTCCTCGGCTTCTTGCCTAGAATCGAAAACTCTTTCATACGAGTCAAGTGACATTTGCACGTAGGTGGAGATTCAGAGGCAGCGTAAGAGTGAAGTTTTTCGTCGAGGAGCGTGCGAGACTATGGCCGATTCTCTCCGAAAGGATAGCCTTTGCATTTGTATGCGTGTAGCTTTGTAGTTGAAAAAAGCCGAACACACATAAAGAGTGCGGTGACGCTTTTTTTCGCCATGCACGCCACCCTACTCGCTCCATCTCTCTCTTTCTCTCTGCTCTGGAGAACAGAAAGAGAGAAAATGAGATGCTTATAACGATGCGGGGGATGCGTTTTGTTTCGCGCCAATTGCAGCGTGTGCGTCATTCTTTTTTTTTTTTTTTTCTTTAATAATCCACTTAATAATTCTAACCATCGTAGGTTTTATCGATAGGTTAAACGACGAGAGAATAACTTAATTTGCACGAATAAGTAATAGGGAATTATAAAAAGAGCATTTAGCTGGCGGTTAATTTTTCCAAGAGAAACTAGATGCCTCGGGATACTTATGCGTTTGACAGATAATGACAAGGCGCTTTTCTGCTTCGCAGGGTCGGCACACCAAGACCGGTCAGCTGGCGGCTATCAAGGTCATGGACGTCACGGAGGCAAGTATTCGGTTGCACGGCTTAATTACTTTCTCACTTGGCGGGGTTCACAAATGTTACGGCACTTGGCTTTACTTTGCCATTGAAGAGAGTTAGAATCGCGGTCGCGAGATCGGTTTCTCGGAAATAGAAGAGTTTCACGTAAGAGTAAAATATGACGCAGTCATTCCGTAGTGGATATATATATATATATATATATATGATTTTGTTACGCGAGATTTACAGCTGTCGGGAATGATTCCATTCAATTCTGTAAAATAGGCGTAATGCCGGCGCGTTTTCTCAACCGCAGATAGATAAGTTTTTATCAGCGTGCAGAGAACGCATAAAAGGCCACACGATATACGAAACGATTCTAGAGAATCATTACTGCGTATCATTACTAACGATAGAAAACAAAGACCATTTCTATGAACCTGCGAGTGATTGAGATTTGATTTATCAAACATTTTCAAGGATTTAAACTTAGTTATATATACCCAGACAGCATACAATATTATAATAAATATGTATAAATATTTATGAAAATATATTTTTCTGAAATATTATATAAACATTTTATATATATATATATTTTTTAAACATATAGATGAAATATTTTATATAATCTTTATCGTAAGTAAAAAATAAATATGTATAGTAATTATTTGATAAATATTTGCTAGGATATTTATGATCTATTCAATTTAAAATTTTAAAAATATTTATATTATAAAATGTTTAAATAATTATTATAAATACTTTATAAATATATTATGCAATCTGAGTAATCAGGTAGAGAGATGTGTCTTACAATTAATAATATTTTTCAATAATATTGCAAAAGTTTGGTTCGATTTTACGAGAAAGATCAAATAATTTGTTTACAAGTGAAATGATTAATATTTTGAAACTGTCGATATAAATATTTTTGAATTTTAAACAAAACATTGAATAAAATCAGCAATTAAATATTGAATCGAATGTTTACAATCGTTTAACACTCGAATAAATTATTTAATACACAATAGAATGATTTTTTTGTCTTATCATCGTTACATTTAAGTTATGAAGAAGTCATTTTACAATTGCGATAGGAATCACCTCATGGCGATATTTATGTAATGGAATATTCCTGGTAAACAGGAAGGAGATGAGTGTTCTCTCTTTTTCTTATTATATACTTCTATTTATATCTACGGCAAAAAGATTTTATAATATTACTACTACCGTATTGCGTTGATAACCGTTCTTTTTTTTTTTTTTACATAAATTGACGGATGTTGAATCGGAATTCAGTGATATGATTATCTTTCACTTCTCTTTTATATGTCTCTTTTTGCAAGTGCCCTCTTTTCTTTTCTCTCACGTAACGCGCGAGTAAAACCTCGACTCTACTTACCTACTTAACGAGAACGTCAGATTGCTTTTCTAGATAACTGAAAGAAATTTTCACATTCTGATTTTATCTCGTAGTATGTCTAATCTATTTGTCTTTCAATGATTGTAGTCTCATAAATTTTATTCTTGTCTAATTCTCATAATTATAAATAGCTAGAATTTATAGTTTTTAAATAATTTGACAGACATAACAAGTAGAACGAATTAGAGATGCAAATTTTTTTAATAATCATCTAATATCTTGTATAATCTTTTAACAAGTTATTTATTGTTGTAGGATGAAGAGGAGGAAATAAAATTAGAAATAAATGTACTCAAACGGGTAAGTGTGTATAATATCGTAAGACGCTGTGGATGATTGCTAGAATAAATTAATACAAACGAATTTTTTTTTTTTTACATTACAGTATTCGAATCATAGAAATATAGCTACGTATTACGGTGCCTTCGTAAAGAAGTCATCACCCGGCAAAGACGATCAATTATGGCTGGTTATGGAATATTGCGGAGCTGGCTCCGTGACGGATCTTGTCAAGTCAACAAAGGGTCAGAGCTTGAAGGAAGAGTGGATAGCCTATATCTCGCGAGAAATACTGAGAGGACTTAGTTATCTTCATAGCAATAAAGTCATCCACAGGGACATTAAGGGGCAAAATGTTTTGTTAACTGACAACGCGGAAGTCAAACTTGGTAAAGCCAATTTGAATATAAATTATTAAGTTGGTGCAAAAGAGATTCACATTGTATTTATATAAATTTGAAAACGAAATATTACATAGTTTAATATATTTATTATAAAATATATTTTTATTTTTATATTTTAATATACATAAAATTATTTTATTTTATAATTTATATAATAATATTTTATTATATAATTATTTTATATATAAATTATAAAATATGTTTTGCCATTTTTTAATTTAAAAAAGACAAAACTATACCTTTTACAAGATCAAATTGATTATTTTATTTTTAAGAGAAAATTAAAAAAAAAAGAAACTTTTGCATAAACTTAATATTATCATATTATATGACACATTTTATTTTATGTACTAATTATGCTTTCATATTTTTAGTTGATTTCGGCGTTAGCGCACAATTGGACAGAACGATAGGTAGAAGAAATACATTTATTGGTACGCCTTACTGGATGGCACCAGAAGTTATTGCTTGTGACGAAAATCCAGATGCCACTTACGACAATAGAAGCGATCTTTGGTCACTTGGAATTACTGCTTTAGAAATGGCTGAATCACAACCTCCGCTTTGCGACCTGCATCCTATGAGAGTGAGTCTTTTCCAATAATTTTGACGACTAATTGTAAGACTATTTTTACATCACATACAAAAGATATTCTCGTATTTAAAATTATATGTCGCTATATGATATTGTATATATTGTTAAACAGGCCTTATTTCTGATTCCTCGTAATCCACCACCGCGACTCAAGTCGAAGAAATGGGCCAAAAAGTTTCATGGATTCATCGAAACGGTGCTAGTTAAAGATTACCATCAAAGACCTTATACGGAACAGCTCCTCAAACATCCATTTATACGGGACCAACCTACAGAAAGACAAGTCAGAATACAGCTTAAAGATCATATTGATCGCTGTAAAAAGCGTAAACAGGAGAAAGGTGCGAAGATTAATAACAAAAGATATATTTTTGAAACTTGTTTAGAGTGCAGCGCGCGTCATGTATCCATTGCTCGTTACAGAAAGAGACGACTATCGATATAGCGGTAGTGAAAACGAGGAAGACGAACCAGCATTAGCGGGCGAACCATCGTCCATAGTTCAAGCACCTGGAGGTGACACTTTGCGCCGTAATTTCCAACAAATTCAAGAAGGTAGAACTTTAACGCAGGATATACCTCCTCAAGCACCAGCCGCTAAAGAAAAACCAGGAAACAGATCTCAGAGAGAGGTACCGGAACCTGGACCGCCCGCGAGACCTGCTATACCGCACAGACTTATAGGTACATTTAATGTGTTATAAAAGAATTTACGCATAGCACATAAGTCGATAGTGTGTTATTCAGGAAAAATTTTAATTATATAATTATAATTAATTTTAATTTTAATTATAATTATACAATTAAAAACAATTTATCTCGATTAAACAATTTGTACGATATTTTTGCTTACTTTTTATTATACTAGGCAATTGTCAATTATTTGTCTAATCTGCCTATAATTAAAAAAAAAATAAAATTATTAAATTAAATAATAAATATAAAATTAAACAATTTATTAATCTTTAATTGCTCCTAATAACATACTATTGGCTTTCTCTATTTTGCGTCGATTTTGCGTTATTAATATGAACATAATTATGAATAGTGGTACCAGATCCCCAACCTCCGTCCCGTCCGTTACCTCCGACACCTAGAGATGATCCTCGGCAACCGCACAAAGTATCTACACCGCCTTCTAATCATCAAACACCTGTTGGAGGAGGAGGTAGCGGAGGATCCGGAGGACAGCCCGCACCTCAAAGGAACAGTGTTTTTAAACCTATGGTAAGTTTTTGTGAATAGATTAGTAGTCTTTATTCTCCGATCTTTCTTAATTATCCAAACCAATTTCCTTCTTTCCACTACACTTTGCAAATAAGGAATTATATTAATTATATATTATATTAATAGACAAAATATATAGATGATCAGATCTGTAGAAAGGCATATGCTGTCGTTACCTTTTCTTTGCAGTTTTGCCTTAAATTTATATTTATCTCTCTCTCTCTCTCTCTCTCTCTTTCGATACAAGTATATATATATATATATATATATATATATATATACATATACATATACATATATATTTTCTCTTTAAACGCATATAGCTCACACTTTATATGTCCCTTTTTCTATATACTTGTAATATATTATATATTTTTATCGTATCCAATGCACGCGTTCTACTTCGCCTATTGCGTATGTCATTGGCATACAACACGCTGATGCGTTTTACTACACGTACACAATACACAGAAACGCTCCTGGCACTTGAATTTGGAATGTATTTGGTTTTTATTTCTTTTCTATGTTCACACCTACCGTAGCTGCCACCGAAGAAACCAGAGGTAAGATAACACGCACACTTTATCTCTCTCTTTCTCTCGTATATGTATATTAACAATTCGCTTTATTGCAGAGGCTTGCAGATTTAATAACAATCAGTGCTAGAATTAACTTATTTTTCTTTGATTTAATTGTTTTATTAATAAATTTATGAAAATAATAATAATAATTTTTCGTTTTACTAAGATATAAAGTTTATCTCTAAAGAGATAAAATGAAGAAAAGTTATGCTAATTAAGGAAAGAGGAATGCTAATCAAATATCCAGTTTCTACAGAATTTAAAAATTTATTGTTAAGAAAACGTTTATTTTAATTCTATTTATCATTAACATCTTTTCTTTAAGAAATGAATATTTATATAAATATTACATATTTGATATAAATACAGTTTTTAATTAAAATTATATATAAATAATGAATATATAATTCTGTATAAGATAATATATATCATAATTGAGAATAATATAATTTTAATTAATTCTAATTAATCTTCTTAATATGTTTATTTCTGCAATAAATAAAAAACAGATTCTACAGATTTATCAATATTTATATTACATATTCACATATAAAATACTCTCGGATGCACTGATTAATTATTAAATTCGTCTGTTTTATAATAACAAATGTCTATTCTTTTTAATGTTCCCTTGCTTGAGCACTTGCATTGTCCCATATTGGGCTTTTACTATAGATCGTTTAATCGGATTTTGTTTGTCAGATTGTACATATATCGTATATGTTGAGATTTACATACACAACACGTTTGTTGGTGTTTCGAGAAATAACAACGTTGACTCTGTTATTGCAACGTTAAAACATAAGCATAACATTATGTTTAATTGTCTATGATTAAAGTAAAACAGCACAAGAAAGCAATACATTATTATGTATAACAATTGATATATTGAATATCCACAAATAGAGAGAACATCTGAATAATTCTCCTAGATTTGAAGTTATGAAAAGATATAATATTTACAGACATAATATTTATACTTCATTTCAAGGAACAAATATGATACGGAAAATATTTTTTTCTTTAAGATATTATTTCTGGAATTTTCAAGAATGTGATATCGTTAAATATCATATTTTCATGTTTTACGTTTTATAATTATTTAAAATATATCTCATTTTTTGAATGGCAAATGCTAATTGATGCGTACTGAATAAAAGTTGAATATTGCTAATTAATCCATTAAATTAAACATTGAAATTATTAACTCATTACTTTAGCTTTGATCTATTTCTTTAAGAAATTCTAGTCTAATATAACATGTTTTATTAAACGTGTTGCGTTTGAATTGGTCATTACATTAACATTATATACAGGATGATTCTAAAATAAGAATACTTTAGGAGCGTATTATACTCATTAATTTACAAACAAAAAAAGTAATATAAATAATGATTCGTTTTTCTTGAGTTAAACATATGTTTTTCTTATGATAAAATTTTATAAGAAACAATTTAGCAATTTTTGACACACAAGATTTGTTGACAACAGCGCGATATAGTACTCAAATAAATTTATCATTCTGTTCGTAAACACGTTTGAGATAACGTTCTCTTTCTCTCTCTCTCTCTCTTTTTTTTTTTTTTTTTTTTTTTTTTTGTTTTAATATCGAGATGCCTTTTCATTTTAAAGGCGAATAAAACACGCTTTTATAAAGTATAGTCATCTATTTCGGAATTGTCCTGTTAAAATTTTATTTGATCGTCGGTAGTCTTTCGCGCTTATATTAAGTGTACAACTTTATGTTCCCTTCGACATTATTCTTCTCGCCTTTCTGCCTTGTTTGGCTGTCCGATGGTGGCTTCTAGCAAAAGATTCACAAAGGTCTCGGAACAGTGACTAACGGGGTTGTGCGTGTATGCGTGTGGGTGGTAGGACATGGAGATACTGGCTGCTCAACTCATCGAGCTTGGTGTGTCACAGGGCCCCGAGGCCCCGCCAAGGCCGAACAGGCAACATAAGGGCCCCGCAGCCTCGTCTACGTCGAATTCAGTGCAACCTGCGAGTGGTAACGATCAGAACAACAAACAGATGCCGCAATCTTCCAGTATTCTTGATCAAGTAAGCGATTGGAGCCACGATTGTGTTGTGACAACGATTGATATTTCGGCAGCAAAAACACTTACTATGTCTGCATCCACCCTTATCCACCCCTTGTTGTTATATACATTATCCCATTTCTTTTCTTTCTACTTTATATATATATATATTGCGCGAGAGACACATTAACATCGCATCTTGCGTCTAGTTTGAGGTAAAAAGTATACAAAGAGAGACGCAGAGAAATCAATGTTACACGAGTACGAAAGTGACGCTCTAAAAATATCATCATTTTTTTTTTCGTTCTAGGCCCTGTCGATCGAGAGTGACAGTGATGACGATCTCGAAGATGCTGGAGGAAACAACTTGAGAAATGATGGTACATTGTTGGCTAGCGATCCGCCCAAGCCGCTGTAAGTAAAAAGACTTTATAAACTAACAACCCCTACAGGCACAGAGATCGTTGCAATTACATTGCAGGAACGTTGCAAATTCAGCACAGTTGTTGCAACATAACATAAATATTTCAGAAAAATTTTAAAATCAAAATTCGATAATTATTTTTAGGGTAAAACGTATGGGGAACATAAAATACAAAAAATTTGAACTTAAATGCAATAATATTTATTTAAGTATTATATTAAATTTATCAAAGGGTATTCATATATATTTCTGCAACGTAATACAATATTTACAAGGTATTGCGGAATATTTCTTATTTGAATAATACTTTTTTGTCCAATTTTTAAACAATTAGTTCAATATCTGAATTAATACCTGTGTTAAGATTGTTTCAGAAATTAATCTGATAGAAATATATTTAATGTTACTAGTTGTGTTTTTTTGTAAGCTTTAGATATTTTTATTAAAAAACTTGAATACGGAATAGTTAACGCATAGTGCGTCACAAAGCGAACAAACTAACGAAAGATATGTGATTCCATTATAATATTGTATAAAAGTAATATTTTGCCATATTTCCAATAAAATAATAAATTTATAACATTTGCACAATATTGATGTAATATTTGTAATATGTCGCAATGTATTGAAATATTCATGCAATATTTTAGCAATATTTCGTGCTGTAGGGGCGGTTATCATGACAATTGTCACGAATCTTTACGTGAAAATATTTTATAAAATTAAATATCGCTCACTGTGTCAAAGTTTTGTTATCGTCATCTAATTAAACTAATTAAAAACACATACGTAATTAACATATTAATTTAATGACTCCAATGAAAAGTATTTTAATTGCAATTAATATACGAATAATGTGCAATTTTTCAGCAGATTTATTAGTATTTTTCTGAAATTAAAACCGCGAGAAAGAATTTGGAATTACATTGAAATTAATATGCGAAACACTTTATTTTTCTTCATAATTATTTTTTTCCAACAATGCGATTCAATTTTTGATTTTGAAAAGGGAGGAGAAAAAATGCAATTATAATACTTTTTTATTGTCATCATAAAATGAATCTCAGTAAGAGACAAGTAATAAAAAATAACGCAAAGCAAATTCTTTAACGCTTTTATTATAATAAATAGAATAGAACGCGCGACCGCATATTAATCTTACTAATGTCATTTCGTTTCATCTTCCATCATGCCTACCCCACGCTTCGACATTTCGTGTCATATGGTCGTCCTGGTCGCCTCGCCTCGCCTCGCCTCGCCTCGCAACATCAACAATTACGTGTGCTTCATCACGTCGTTCCACCTCAATCTCTATTTCTACCGCTGCAGTCCTGAATTTTCTCCTTTCAGACCGTCGTCCGATTCGTCGTCGTCGTCTTCGCACAATGCCCAGAACTCTCATCATGAAGATAAGCCGAAAGGTAGTTACTTTCCAGAAGCGTTACTAACGATACTACGCGATTAGTTCAACAGTGTCTTATCTAATCTTTATAGGAGGAGCACCAAATCGTCCGCTCCCGCCAACCCCTGATGAGGAAGAATCGGGCGATCGTACGCTAGTCATGAAACGAGTAAGTATTCCTTCTTTCAACGTTGTGAGATGCAAGTTAAATACTATAATATTTATATATTTTTTTTATACATTTTTCTTTCAAATATATTTCGTTTCGGTATATCGTTGAAGTTTCCATCATAACGTTGTTATGTAACTTGTACAATACTTGTGTATAATCACGTTTTAGTAGTTTGCCCAAAGCAGTCGGTTGTACTTCCTTTCTCACATAAGCAATTTGACGTTTGTGAACGTCATAATTGCATCAAAATTTAAATGATATGATTTGCTTGTTCCAAGATTTTTATTGAGGCGAGACTAAAAGACTATAAGACTTGAGGATAGAGACGAAGAGAAGGGAAGGAAAGGAAACACAAGCGATCGCGATGCATTTCTGTCTTTTTTTTCTTTTTTTCTTTTTTTTTTTTTTTTTTTTTTTTTTTGCAAATATGTACGTACGTTAACTGAGAGAGATAACCGGGACTAATTCAGTGGTATTGTCCGCTCCCTTCATTGTATCGCTCCACGTACTCGTCAGGACTGGACTTTGTATATTACAAGCGAGCATTATACGGTGCATCTACCGTGCACTGCCTTGTGTCTGTACTTTTGCCGCTGTCGTACGATACACCATGCACATTTATATACGAACGATGAACACTGCTACAGACGGACTATATTGTTTTGGTAGTGAAACTGCAATGGATCTATCGCGTCATTATTATTATTCTGTATAATTTTAAAAAGATTTTTTTATCGTATATGTATATCCCTAATATTTAATCTTAAAACTCTTTTGTTGTACATTTTTCCATTTTCTGTTTATTTTTATCATACATTTTTCCATAGCTCATTCACTACCGTGGCAAAGATAGTTGGTTCTCGATTACATTATGTCATTACTACACTTCACTATCATTCCACTGACAGTCATCGTTTCACGATGTTATTATCGCACGCATTTTTTTTTTTTGGTTTTTTTCTCTGTCACCTGTACCATTACCTTCGCCATCGTACGCGCACTCTAGAAACTTAGTCAGATGTCAGATGATCGTGCAACGGCTAGCGGCAACCGACGTTCAGAGATAGACGAACAGCTCCTCCTGAAGGAGTGGGATTTCACCCGCTTCTTTCAGGGTTTTAACGAAAAGTTGGATAAAATGAAACAGGAGCATCAGCAAGAAGCGGCCGGACAAGCGAGCAAGTCCAACGGATCGAATGAGGATCGCTCTTCCTCGTCTAGCGAAAGAACGCTCAAGAGACAGGAGCAGCAGCTGGCCCGAAGAAAACACGAGCAACATCACCAAAAGCAACATCAATTGAAACCGGTTCACAGACGGCAAGAGAGCGACTCGAAACTGGGCAACGCGTCGAACGCCTTCACGCGTGCATTCCGCCGCGAAAACTCAGACTTTTTCCCATCTGCGAGGCACTCGGCGTACTTGCAGAAGTCGTCGGACTCGTCCCAGAGATCTAGTATATTCGCTAGCGGTAATCGACGCGGAAGCGAGATGAGCGTCGCCGGTATTATCGGTAAGAAGGGTGGCGGTGGCGGCGGCCTCAGTTCCGGGGAGCCAATCCTAACGGATTTCTCGTTGAACCGCGAGGGGCCCCAGAGGCCCAGGAGAGAAAAGACCGAGAGCGAGATCGTCTTCGGTAATAGGCACGAGGCGAGAAGATTCGATTTTGGACGTAATAAAGACGAGAACGCAAGAAGACGCAGTTGTAGACCCTCGGATGCTACGGCCTCTGCCGTAGTCGACGATGCGGGAACGATTAAGTCCACGGCCAGTACGACGGCCAGCGAGTACAGCCCCATTGTCACCCAGGTCAGTCCCCTAAGCGAGTCCTGCGAGCCCCCCCCCCCCCCCCGAATCTCGCGAAATAACTTCGCGAGCCCCTCCTGCCTGTGTGCTTGCCTGAAAGACACCCTTCTTATCACCCTCTCGAAATTTTCTGCCTGTTATCTTCCCTCCTCCATTTCTCCAGATGTATTTTCAAAGTGTCTATCGAGATCTCGGTTATCAGATATTGTGTTGTACCATTTTTATGCAGTTGAAATTATATTTGATTAATTAACGAAATTGCCTACTCTCGTAGACACTTCGATTCTTTATACTTTCTCCCATCGTGACTGATTTTTCGACATCCAAACGGCATAACCAATCACATAGAAAGCTAGTAAATCAGCTACGCTCGACTTTTAGGCGCATTTCTTTTTCCTGTATCACCATTCAGTTTCATGATTTGTCAAATGAATAGTAGCGACACATTATTAATTACTAGTGCTATCAGTATCATATTAGCAGTATTAATACAGTCTCATATTTCACATATTTCGATTAGAGTTTTCATCATTTTCACTTGAAAGCGATATCGGAAGATCACTGAAGCGCAACGTTAGATCATCGTTCATACGTTGTGCCACTTCTACTACTAATTTCATTACTACTAGTATTACTACTCCTTTTTATATCTACTTTAATAACACTCCAGATTATTGTTACCGCTATTACTACCACTACTCTTAGTGTTCTACTACTACTATTACTACTAGTTCCTACTGTTACACTTGAGGACTTGGGGAAGATTCTCGCTGGGAGAGGTGCTGCTGATATAACAACCTTCTTCAATTTTTCCTCTGCTCTTCATCAATAAGGAGGCTTTTTGCAAATGTGTTGTATTTGCCGAGTAGCGTTAATTCACATTAATTATAATACAATGTTTCGTCTAATGTAAACTTCTAACTATGCTTTATTTGAAACGAAATATGGTTGTGGGATTTTTAACGTGAGATTATTAACGAGGGAAAAACAAATCAACAAAAAAAAAAAAAGAAGAGAGATGTCGAATTATTAATTGCTACTCCGTAAATCAGAACCTCCTCCGTCTTCCATTCATCGCTGTACATCCTTGTTTCCCGGCAAATGAGTCTCGTCCTCTACTGTTTGAGTGATGCGTACTATGCTATGCAGAAAAACGACAAACATCTACGCCGACGAAATCTGGGACTGAACTGAGAGGATTAACCGCATGGAATTTCTTCGGGATACTCGACAACACGTCGTTACCATCAGCGCAACGACACGTCGCGGGATTCGGCAAAAAAAAAAAAAAAAAAAAAAAAAAAGAATGCATCAAAATTCGTGATGGTGAATCACGAAGACCATTTCCCCGAATTACAAATTTCTAATATATTTTTTTCGCGTAATTTCGTCGCGGATTTATTTTGATATTCTAATCGGTATTAATAAATCGAGGAAAATAATCAAAAGTGCGGTTTGAAAAAAATAAAATTAACCATTGTAAAATTCTTCTCATAGCAGTCAAACTGTTCCAGTTAAAGTATTTTTTCGCATAGAAAAATATTGTCATAATAGTGTTAATATGTCTCGCCTCTGAGGCACAAGCTGAAAGAGATTCAATTCTTATATTTACGTCGAGCTTTAAATATGCTTTCATGTTTAATTTAGTGTCACTTGTATAATTGTATTAATTGTATGTATTTAATCGTGATAATTAATGTTCGCTCATAAAGATTGCATTAACATTTTATAAATCTAAATCCTGACGACGTCATACGTTTTAAGTCAAAGTCTTTTAACAACGGTTTAATAATTTTATAACTATTTATATAATCGAGAATCCTGTATTTTAATTAGATTTTTGCTTTTTGATTTTTTTTTTGAGAAAAACTTGTATACTAATATATGAATATGTTATTGAATCTTGAATGATATAAAAAAAATAATCGTATTAACAATAGAATAAGTTTTGATATTGACTTTTTTATGTTCTATTTTTATGTTACTAAAAAAGTGCTATCTAAAATACTAAAAAAACTAACATTGCAAGAGCCGTTATTCTTTTATGTGTTAATCAGAAATCTAATTATTCGAATTAAATCTCAAGAATGAGAGAGAAAGTTGAGAGAAAAGAAAGAAAGTTCAAAAGAGACAGGAAAGAGATCGAAAAATGAGAAACAATAACGATCAACAATCGATTTAGCGTGTATGTGTTTTCTGATTGTGTGTTTGACACTAACGCAATTTTTAATATTCCATCTGCATGGTTCTGATAAAAAAAAAAAAAAGAGATAAAGAAAGAGACAATGAGAGTATTGTGAACCAAAGATTGATTATTAGAAGAAGAGGAAAACAAGGCAGAGAGAATAATCTCAGAGAAATCGAGCAATCGAGATTGCAATATAGAGTGACGATGGATCATTTTGTAAAACGTCGTACGAGGCCATGACTGTTATCACGAGCACCGTCTTGCATGACGCTTGCAGTAAAATCAAATAAAAGGAATGTTGCCCAAACGAGATACGCGGTAGCACGCGTACAGCAATCATCTCATGTCTTCGTGTTGCAGCACGTGCTAAGCATGCTTTATTTTTTTGTCTTAAATGTGTTCTTTCGGCATGATATGCGTACAGCGACTTAGTCCTATTTTTAATTATTTTATGTTATTTTGTGTTTACTCTCATCGCCATCTCGTCGAGATTAACGTGCGTTAGAGAAAGGCTTGGAATACGCATCTCGAATTTAAGAAACCCTTTATCTTAACGCTCGTTAATTGTAAAAAAATTGAATGTAATGATTATTGTAATTTTCCAAAGTAATATTGCATTCAATTTTGTGATTATTAGCTAATTTCTCTCTCTAGTATAAGTCTAATTTTGATATCATGGTAGAAATGATAAGCTATTCAAATTACATTCATTATATAGTTCTTTTTATAGTCTATTTTTTTACTTGTAATTGCGGGTATATTCTTAATTTTTGATTGCGATTCTGACTGTACCGTTTGTTGAAATAATATGTGACGTGATTGACAGTTTTCTATTGAAATTAAATTATATAATAAGTTGCTTTAGAATAATTTATATTACGGTGTCTTTGATGTAAATATATATGTCTTTATATGTCGTCGTAATAAGACGAATGTAAAACGTGAATTGGTAATATAATATGTCATTTAACGAGATTGAATTTCTACGTAGATTTTTATCTAGATATGATCGATATTAGCTAATCGACAGTTCGCATGACTGCGTTTTGCTTTTACGTATTTTTTATATTTACACACATACTGATCAATAACACATATATAAGTCGTACAACTTGTTGCGTTGTAATTCGCAGAGAAGAAATTAATCTGATTTAATAATCATTTGTTATTTTTTAATGTGCATTGTCGATATAAGTTTTTTAACATTATTTATATTATTTTATATCTTTTTGTTTTTCTTTTCATAGCTTTTGTTCTTTTTGTTTTTCGCAGTCTTTGTTCTCTCTCTCTCTCTCTCTCTCTCTCTCTCTGTTCTTTTATTGTTTCTGCTTGCCTTTCCGCTGACATTATCCGTGCTTTCAAACATAATTTCATTATCCTCCACATGGTTGACATTATTTCCCTCCTAATCCTTATTTCTCTTATTGTTCTATCCTTCTAATCAGCGTAATTCTTTATCTTATATCTTTATCTGTATCGCAGTATCGAGATCTGAATCCATAAAAAAGTAAACCTTCTTAAAATGTAATATCAGTTTTATATATGGTATAAAAAAATAATTTGAATATAAAAGAGAGTTTCGCATACAGAAATTCAGATCCCGATCTCAAAAGCTTTCTCTTTATGTCCGTTTCTTCCTTTTAGCTGTTGTCTCGGCTGCCTCATATTAAATGGACAATCGTTGATTTGCAGAATCGCGAGGGTGATCGTTCAAGAAGCGGAGGTGATTTCCAGAGATCAGATTCGTCCCCAGGCTCGCGGCCCAGCTCGGTCCTACCGGATCTCCTCACTTCTTCACCAGGTCAACGACAGGACAAGTCAACTAGCGAGGAGGTCAGATCCATCTCTCTACTTGTACCAATGTTTTCTGTCCTCTATATCGGTCTATGCACGCACTCGTGCATCCCTTTCGATGTATCACACAGAGCGTGGATCAATGATAATGTGTTATATCAAAGAAAATTTTTATCGAAAATTAATAATTTAACGCTAGATTTGTTTTTTTTTTTTTTTTTTTTCCTTTTTCACGCACGAGTGCGCGCACGTGCATCAAATTTTGAAACAATATTATTTTTATTTTCACTTTATTATACAAAAAATTTATATATGTTTCTCGTCGAGACTTGTGAGTCTTGTGAACGATGTGACGTAACAACGTCGTAAATTGATCGATAAAAAGATCTTATTAGATGACTAGCATTTCGTTCAGTAGCAATGAGAATGCTTTTTCCGTGTTACCGACGTGAATTGTCCGAGAAGTAATGCTTTTTGATTGGATTCAAGAGAAACGTTTTATATACTGTGTATATTTATCTCACATCTCGATTATTCTAAGCATACGTCGCAAAATAGGTACGTAGCGCGTTGGTACTGTGTTCTTATCCGCAAACCTGTCATTCGATATAGATTATTATTATTATTTAGATTACGTCAGGCTTCTTGTCAACAGAGAGACTAGTGGCAACGACAGTAAACAGTTTGCTCGATGCTCAATAATTTAGAATTCCGAAATACGTGAAAATTAATTGAATCGCGTGATATTTCTATACATATAATATATACATATATATTTAATATGTATATATATATATATATATATTATATATTATTTAAGTTTGCGAGGGTTTGCGCACACAGGAGGCGGCTTATGCTTTATGTCAGTGTCTTGTTAATTGTTCGTGATAGCCTACAAAGTGCATTTTGTTAACTATACGTATCAACTGTTACTTGATTCTTTTAAGTTGCATTCTTATTTCATTATGAACTTTAGCAATTGGTATATAGATCTCGACAATTTTTAATTTTATATTATTATTATTATTATTATTATTATTATTTTATATGTGCATAAACAAAATTATCGTACAACATTAGCAGAAGCAAAGAAAATTATTCGATTTATAGAGCTGTCATATTTCCTGCATACTCCTGGTAAAAGGAAAATTTTGTTGAAAAAAAAAAAAAGAAAGAGAGAGAGTGAAAGTTACCACTAGTCTAGTAATGATTCAGAAATGGTTCGCATCTCTGCGTACGCATCTTTTTACTCGAATCTCTTATCAGGTTCAATATCAGAAAAGCCTTTGTGATTCAACGGCTCGTACATCCCGAATTCGCGTAAGAATCATAACGCGATAGTTATTTCCCTGACATCTCTAAAGATTCCTGAGATGAGATATTCTCACAAGTGTGATTCTTCATCGTTTGCACCCTGATTTTAGACAGTTTTTAGGAGGAAGTTTCTTTGGAAAGGGCGAAAAAAAAAACAAAAAAACGATACGCTAATTATGTATCGAGGAGGGTATATAAATATATCCCGATTTATACGGAGCATTTTGTACGAATTTCTCTTATTGGCAATCCACGTGCAAGAAGAGACGTGAATGGGCCAGTATAATGAATCGGGCCTTGTTACATAGAAATTAAAAAAGGTTCTTGTTTCTTTTTTTTTTTTTTTTTTTTTTTTTTTTACGGTCACGCTTTGATCAGTAGAATCGTAGGCCAACACGCCATGTCTCTGTTTCACGTGCGATCTCCCTATAAGCGATCAATTATACGGTTGTCAGCGTGACTAATTCAGGATTATGTTGTGTGTTGTGGGACACGCGGGAGCTCTAACCCGAAGGGCAGGGCCCTCTACTGACCATTCCAATCCCAATACTAATTACAATGTAAGTATCTCTCTATTCATCCATTTACACAAATTTCAACATTGTTGAACCCCCTCCCCTCTTCTCCCTCCTCGCGCGTTTGCGCGGGAGTTGCGAGGGGTGGAGATAGAAGGGACAAGGGCTATATACTCGTGTTATACTTTGCTCTCGATCATTGATCTTTATCATTAATCATTATGCACACCGCGAGATGAATGCCAGTTTTTGTGCGCGCGTTTTTGGGTCGTCGTTTTATCCTCTTTTTGTTGTTGGTTTGTGGGATCCTCTATTCTCTTGATTCTTGATGTCACATGGTATAAACAACGACATTTCTAACACAACTGTCGCGGCCACCGAGTTGCTTTTTGTTCTCACATCTCTCTCTTCCTTCTATCCTTTCTCTGGATTTTATTTCTCATTCGAATGAAACGTGTGTGACAAACGTGACAAGCGAGATGAATCGCGTGTTTCACGATCCTTACGAGTGTTTAATCTCGTGTCTTGAGTGTATATTCGAGAATAACGACGCGACGTTAATAATAATTAATAAACTAATAATTGTGTGGATGTGTGCCATTAAACACGGAGTTTGCTAGTTTTTCGAATCTGCTTATCAAATGCATCCCCCTTTACTTTTTTTTTCTTTTTTCTTTTTTTACTTTCATCGGTGTTACTTTGCGTATAGAAGCTTTAATTTTACAAACGAGGTAATATCTGTTTGTGGGAGAATGCTATGTAGATATCGCACATTTGATTGATTTGTTTTCTCTCGATTTCCTCGTTTATCCTTTGCATGATGTTCTTTTTATTTAATTATCATTGAAATCTTTCTGCGATTATTACATCTTTCTGCTAGTAGTGTGTTTTCGGATATTTGGGTGGAAGATGAATTTTTGGGGACTTTAGCATCCTTTAGTGTGCAAAGTAGAATTTTTACTGTGTCATTTGACGTGTTTCGCCCGGGATCTCTTAAACGGCAGAATCATCTTTGTTGCAGTATCGACAAGCGGTGAAATCACCACCTCCGTTTGCGCTTCAACAGAAACAGAGGTCCTTCCTGACTTTCGGATTCGGGGCCGGTCCAGCGAGAAGAGAATCTCACGTAAACGTTAACGTGACTCCCACCAGCCACGATTTAGCGTCGGATACACCCGAGATACGTAAATACAAGAAGCGTTTTAACAGCGAGATTCTCTGCGCCGCGTTATGGGGTATGTGCAGTAATTTGTACATTTTTTTATTTTGTTCAATTGTAATGATCAATTTTTAACCTTTATTGTTTTTTTTACAGGAGTAAATCTATTAATCGGCACTGAAAACGGCTTAATGCTACTGGACAGAAGTGGACAGGGTAAGGTCTATCAGTTGATCAGCAGGAGACGTTTTCAGCAGATGGAGGTGCTCGAAGGTCAAAATATTCTCGTTACAATCAGCGGTAAAAAGAACAGAGTACGCGTCTACTATCTGTCTTGGTTGAAGAGTAAGATTCTGCGAACGGACGGTCACAGCGACGTAAGTTTTATTTATATACATCGTATACAGATTCCCTCTCTGGCGAGAATATTTTTCTCACGAAATATGATTTTGTTTTCGCAGCAAGTCGAGCGACGTAATGGCTGGATTAACGTGGGCGATCTGCAGGGCGCCGTGCATTTCAAAATAGTGAAATACGAGAGGATAAAGTTTCTCGTGATCGCGCTGAAAGATTCCATAGAGATTTACGCCTGGGCCCCGAAGCCGTATCACAAATTCATGGCTTTCAAATCTTTCGGCGAACTCGCGCACAGACCGCTATTGGTTGACCTTACGGTCGAGGAGGGTACAAGGTTAAAGGTTATTTACGGTAGCGCCGACGGCTTTCACGCAGTTGATTTGGATTCCGCTACAGTTTACGACATTTATTTACCGAAACACGTAAGAGAAATCAGATACAAAATTGGATAAGATAGGTAGGTATACACGACACGATTTATTGGCCGATCTACTCGTTTCATAAATTGGGTTTCTCGATGATAAATCTCTCTCGTACGATTTATCTTTACTAGAATACTAACATGAACAAACACACACTTTGCAGTATCTAACGATATATCGGCAGATTTTTACATTGAACGAGTTTTGCAACAGGAAACGATATTTTTTTTTATGGTCAAACTCTTTGTTAAGATCAATCCGTTTGTAAATTGTTCAGATTTATCCACAAAAGAATCAATATGTGTGTGTGTTGTTTCTCAACTTGTATGTACTATTAAATTTCTCTAACGATTTTTCAGATTGATAAATCGTTCAAACCAGAGCCAAAATAATCGTCGTGTATCTACCTGCCTACTTTTATTTTCTTTACAAACATATGACAGTGTATATTATCGTTTTTTTTTCTAATCACAGACCCAGGGTCCCATCTGTCCGCATTGTATAGTAGCGTTGCCTAATAGTAACGGCATGCAACTGCTACTTTGTTACGATAACGAAGGTGTATACGTAAACACTTATGGCAGAGTATCCAAAACCATGGTTCTTCAATGGGGCGAGATGCCTACGAGCGTCGCATATATTGGCACGGGGCAAATTATGGGTTGGGGTAACAAGGCGATCGAAATCAGAAGTGTGGAGAGCGGTCACCTCGACGGGGTTTTCATGCACAAGAAAGCTCAACGGCTCAAGTTCCTCTGTGAACGTAACGATAAGGTGCGTATTTTGACTCGAATACGCATGTTTTTACGATTGATCAAAATTTTAGATAAAGCATAGTAGTATTAGTAGTAATAGTAGTAGTAGTAGTAGTAGTAGTAGTAGTAGTAGTAGTAGTAGTAGTAGTAGTAGTAGTAGTAGTAGTAGTAGTAATAGTAGTAGTAGTAGTAGTAGTAGTAGTAGTAGTAGTAGTAGTAGTAGTAATAGGGGTTAGTGAGTGGGAGTGTCCCTGGTGTCATCTAAATCTGAAAGTTCCTCTGTGACCCCGCTGGTTTTTGAAGTTGTTTAGAGACCAAGCCCGGCTTGTTCAGCCAAGCTACATAAATTACTGACTCTCATTTTTAAAGAATACGAGTGGGACTAGCGTAGTCTCTAGAATGTCACCTAGATCTAAAAGTTCCTCCGTAACCCCGCTGGGTTTTTGAGATTGTTTAGAGACCAAGCCCGGCTTGTTGAGTCAAGCTACATAGGTTACTGACCCTCATTTTTAAAGCATACTAAGATTTGTGTCGTTTTATTGTTTAACATGTAATGTTATATTCTTGTTCAGGTATTCTTCTCGTCGGCGAAAGGCGGTAGTTCGTGCCAGATTTATTTCATGACATTAAACAAACCGGGGATGGCCAACTGGTGATTCCGAATGAGGCCGAACCTGGCCCCAAGATTACCTTCGCGATTATCAACACCGCAGAATCCTCCGCGTGTATCGGGATATACACCATCGGCGCGTACGCTCGCCCGCCCTTCACTGCCAGGACTCAGCGCCTTGGAGACTAGGAGGTGCACGCATCGTATCCAACATCCTTATCAACAGCAACAGCAACAGCATCAGGAGCGTCATCAACGTCATCGTCAATACTATTCTTATTATTATCCGCGTAATCTTTCAACATCGTACAATTACAATTATGAATACGAAGAGGACGAAGAGTGCGACGATAGGTTCCAACGATACTGTCGACCCTTACGAAGCGCACCGGGAACGTTAACGTTTGTGAATCTTCTCGTCAAGAGATTTCTCTGTATTCTCACTTGCTCGCCCTGCGGATTGCGCGGCGCGGCCTAACACGGTGTTGAAACACAGAGCAAATTTTCTCAAGAGCACGCTGGTAAATCATATTGAAGGTATATTCTCTATGTATTTTTCCCTCTCTTAAAAAAAAATAAGAAAAAAATACAAATTTATCGCTTTAATTACATTACGATAAGTCTGTATTTGTTTTACGTTGGCACGTATATGTAAACTTTAATTCTCGCAAGAACTTAATGTTAAAACGGAACAAAGTGTATTTTAATGTGTCCGATGAATAGATAATAATTAAGAGTGTTTTATACGAAAAATGATTTAGAGAATAACGTAACGAGACATAAACTTTATTTGTGCTCTGATTTTTCTAAAATCGAGTAGATAGACGTAAGTACAGTGTGCTGACGAATTACCGGTGAAGCAGCGATCATATAACTGACTGATTGTTATACCAGAGAGATTTCTTCTCTCTCAGGTTGTAGCGTGCAACTGTTGTTTTCAGCATAAGGAAACTCGTGCAATATCGCTGGATTGATTTGTACAAAAAAAAAAAAAAAAAAAAAAAAGAAAGACTCTATTCTAAGAGATTTTTCTTCCTTGGTAATCATGGCAAGAAAATACTCCGATAATTGAATTGCGAGTGTCGTATAAAGAATCGGAAATCTCGAAGAATAAGGAAAAGGAAAAGCTCGTACAGTGTTTGCAGTCGTGATTATTATTTTTTTCTTTGTCAGTTTGTTAATTTCTCAATTCTGGTGGATGGTCTTAACAAAATGTGTAACGCCGTTTTTAGTAGAAACGAACGCGTTACGACAGACTGACGCCATAATAATAAACGGGGACGACGTCGTTGCGTGCGACGCGATATCATAAAATAAAATTAGAATTAAGTGAGAGTAATTACTAACGTTAATTAATTGTATAGTTATAGCAGCTGAGGATTCTTTTCGCGGACTTGTGTACTGGCAAGCGCGATGACGATGATACGCGATATGAGATAACGTGGTAGGATAACATTGGATAGATGATGAAAATCGCATTTTTACAAATAGTAGATTAATTATATCCGTAGGGATTTCTCGAGGCGTGAAAAACGAGGTGTTGAAAAACGATGTTGTATAGCTAAGTTTCCTTTTTTTCCACTTGATATTTTCAACTTGGAGTAATTGTTCTTGTTACGTTCAATATGTGTCTTTGTACTACGAGAAACCACATTCGCACAACAATCTTTCGTCGTGACGTCGTCGACGAACAACTTAGGCGATATAGTCTTCAGCTTTTGTAAGAAATTTGTAACTTAGCGAGAGGACGCGCACTAAAAGAGAGCACCCCGCCCTTCCGTCTTCCCGCTCGTTCCTTGATCGCGGATCGCTGTTTCGCTTCCGAAGCGTTATTACGATCTGATCTCATAATCTCAAAGATACTCTCTCCTGGTTGAAAGGGAATCCTTAATAATTATTGTACCGCGATTTTATTGATGTCGGATTATCCTCTATTTAAAGGAGCTTACAGTGTTAATAACGGGGTGATGAAAGGACAAATTTCAAGTTCTTCGTTCACGTTGTTTACGAGATCGGAGTCATTGAACCTACGTAATTAGTATACGTGATGCTTGCAGGGATTTCATCGATAAAAGTTACGTTAGAAATCTAGCGAGGACATATTTTTTAACGTTACAGACATAATTATGACGTTACCAACGTGACATGAGAGAGCAAATGTGCGACAAAAAGAATGATTAAAATTAACGTCAAACTCAAGTTATTGGCTAATGAACACACGATTGTTAATTGTATGAAAATTGGACAGCATTTGAAATTGAATAGCAAAATAATTGACTCTGTAGCGGAATGTCGCGGTAAGCAAAATTTGGAAAATGTTCCTTTTCGTCCAGGCTTGCGGTCAGGCTGACATATCTTTGCTTTTCGCGCGTTTCAAAACGTGCGATTAAAGTGACTGATCTTTGTCGACAATTAAGGAAAACAAAAAAATTATACTTTTAATACTAAGAAATCATGTAATAAGATTTACGCGCGTATTTATGATACGATTAGGTAAATGCGATAGCGATTTCAATGGTCGAGAAAAATCAAGTTACGCGAGAGAGAGAGATAGAGATTGTACACTCATTTATTTATTTGTGTAAATAAATAAATATATGACGTGTCTCACGCGCGTCACACGGAGGAGAGATACATTTTTTAATTTGATGGATGGCAATTTTTCAGCGATACTACATTTCAATCGTGAAATTGCAAAGGCAATTGTAAACGCTGTTGTAAGTTGTCGACGTTATCAGTTGGTAACGTATATACATAAGACATTCTACGCTCGCGGCGGAACATTTTTTATACCATTAAAAATCACGAGAGAGGGCACACGAGGAAGGGGCGGAAAGCTCCTGGTGTGGTGCAAACGAAAGACTGCTTTTTAAATGGAGGGAGCTTTTTATCGCGCGAAGACAGAGAACGAGTGGGATATGCCCGAACGAAAGAAGGGGAGAGAGTGCAAAGAGAGAACGAGAGAGAACGAGAGCGAATGAAAGAGAGAATGATCTTTGGCAAAAAAAAAAAAAAAAAAAAAAAAAGAAAGAAAGAAAGAAAGAAAAAAAATACTGCACTTTTTGGGCGGTTATTTACGATTGGCAGGAATGTGGATAATATAATATGATAGTAATATTATTAATTACGTCAACTAGCGCGAGCTAATTTTATACGAGGACTTCCCTTTTCTTTTTGTATCCCACGTCTTTGTATCCTTGTATCTTTACTCGACTCCTTTTCTAATCTTTCTACGTCGTTGAAATTTCCCCTCTCCCCTTGATTATCCTTTCTCTTTACACATTGTCTCCCAAAGATGGTAGTGATGATTTTTTTTTTTTTTTTACAGTATAGTTCATAATTATTATTACGACAATTTATATCGATTGTATTATTACTATTATTCCTATTCTTACGAACGTCACGATCGTTAGACGCGATGTATACTATGATTACGACGATCATTATTTTTATTATTACTATTCACACATACACGTACACACACACATACACACTATTGCTAAAGTCAAATATACGGACATTCGTAATTTCATTGATGCATTTCTTTATTCGCAGCCCTTTACGTCAACGAGTATTTTTATCAGTCCCCATACAGCACAGAAGGATTGTTTACACATTGTAACAATCTTTCACCGCAATATTGCAATATTGCTGTGGGATTGCAACGTTAAATATTCACTTTTAGAAAGATTGCAACGAAATATTACAGCAAAATTGCAATGTTATGAATTTGCATTGTTGCTGCAATCGTCGAATAATGTTGCATGTAAAAACATTTTTGTTTCTGATAGATAAATATCAGAAACGTATGGACACATAAAATACGAAAAAAGTTGAACTTGACAAAGGTTTGTGATAATTTTTTATTTAAAAAATATATTATAAATAAATGTTATTGAATTGTTATTTATTTAAAGTTCAAATTTTTTATATTTTGCTTTCTATATGTTTTACCCTTAAAAAATATAATAATACAATAGAATATTGATTTAGAAATTTTTCCGAAATATATTTATGTCATGTTGCAATAACCGTGCTGTTTATATTTTGCGGATTTATATCTCTGCAATGTCTTTGTGCAACGTTTCATTGCAATTTGCAATATTGCACCGTTGCTGCAATGTAATTGCAATGATCTGTGCTGTATGGGTCATTATCAGTGATTTTCTAGAAAATGATTATTTTCTTCTTTCGCTGTTAAAGGGTGTAATTTACAAGTTGGACTGGTTTATCGCGATAAGAGTCACTACTGTTAATTTGTACACCAAACCGAATCGCTAACGCGATTTCCGCGTGTTTATTGTATATAGCACGATGCTTATCGTAACTACGAGTTATCGATGTTTGTTGAGAATTCATGCTCTTCCGGGGCGTGCGCGATCGAATTTCTCTCCGCACTTTCCTAAACCGGATCTAGCTTCATCGTTTACCAATTTCCGTTTAATTGTTTTGTATAGCGATGTTGTTTGAAACTCCTGTCCGCGGAACGGTGTGGTCATTCGTATTTAAATAGATCGTACCGTTTTTGCGCTTTAAATATTTAATTTCTTTAATTCGTTTTAAAAAACCGCAAAGAATTTTATCATCATTTTACGTGTCTGTAATACAGGAAAAATATTTGAAAAAATCAAAGATGCAAAATCAGCATTGTTTGATTGAATGAGAATAAAATATCTTTTCTTCTTTTAATTGTGTTCCTGGAAAAACATAGAAAACCGAAAATTCTCAGGGATTTTGTTTGTAAAAAATCAGGAAAATCTCAGAGAATTTTATTGGAATTCAAAGAATTTTTTCGAAAATTCTTTTTTTAATAATTTTCCTCTCATATTGTAAACGGTCAGTCGTGTGTGAAACTGGCATCTTACTTTGTGGAAATTCATTAATTGTTGAGAGTTCTAGCTTTATTTTTAATAGTTCTTGATAGATTAAACAAATAGTTTTAGTTATTAAACAAAAAAAAATGGACGTCTTATTTTTTTCGCTGACGATTTTTTAGCATTTTTTACCGGATTTTAAACGCTTGAAATTCTATAATAATTCTATAAAAAGTTCTATGCGTAAAAATATTAATTAAACAAATTAAATCGTACGAGATGTCGGACATATAAATAATGAAGTAAGCTGCTCGTATCTCCGTTTTTCGTCTATAATAAATTAATTGTACAGGAGGCGTCATTAATTCCTCTATAAATAAATTTATATATGTAATACATTTATATATGATATTTTATTTATACATATATGGAAAATGTATATATTTCAATATGTGTGTATTGTATATAAATTTATGTGAAAAGGCATTAATGAACCTTTCTGTACAAACTATAAAGATGATGATAAATATATTTGTTAATTATAAAGATGATTATGTATTTGTACATAAAACTGATGATGAATTTGAAATATTCCTTCGTAAAACATTATATTCGTATATATATATATATATTTTGCCATTAATAATATATATATATTATTAATGGCCTGAGAAAAAATCAAAATGAATTGAGACGCCAGGTTCACGCTTCTCACTTTGTCTTTTGACAATTTTTTCAACATTTTTGTCAGGTTTTAAGTACTTGAGAGTACTGTAATAGTTCTACAAAAAGTTTTATACGTAACAATTATTGATTAAGATATTATAGAAAATTATAGAATATTATATATTAGATAATTACACAAATTATATTAAATCGCTCGCTGGACGTAAATAAGATTTCACGTCATCTCGCTCTAATTTATTTAATAAATATTTTTTACGCATATCTAGAAATTGGTTCAGAAAGTATATAAATGATGGTAAAACCTGTGTCAATTATTTACAAGTGTTAATCAATTTTCCGTAAATTTAGATTATTGATATAGAAGAAATGAGGAATGTAATATAATCCGGTAATCTCAATTGTGTATTGATAGATGACACTTTAGTTAATAAACATGTTAATATAGTTTAGAGATTTTTTTCAGGAAAGATGTTTTTCACATATTGTTAGTCATTCTTAAAGTCTCTAATAATTTTCATTTTTCTAATCTTCCTAATGTTCCTCTATTTTACATATATATTTGTTGTAATCGAAGAGTTGTCTTTTTTCGTTATAATAATAATTATAAATATTTAAATCGAAATGTGTGTCTGCTACTTTTTCAATCATATTAAAGGAGATATTAAAGGAGAATCCAAGGTAAAAATTCGCAAACACTTTACACTGGTAATTTACGGATTGCAGTTTCGAGTTCAAGAGAGACCTGTCTCTCCCTCTCTTATACTACACTAAACTATTAACCCCCTTAATACCTAAAAGCCGATATATCGGTTTTTGTTATTGAGTAGAACAAAGTTGACGATCAATATATCGACATGTTAGTTAGTACTGTTTACTAATGAAATACATATATATCGACATGTTAGTTAACACTATTTACTAATGAAACTATTAACGTTTAATACTTTAAATCTTGCTTGTTACATGCGTATATAATGGCGGGAAATAAAAATGATTAAAGTAAGAGCCAATTAGGGCGATTATTTGCCTCGACAATCGGTTACTTGCGACGATGAGCGGTTAAAATTCGCTCCAATGACCGAAATTTTGAGCGATCTTTGAGCGTTCACGTAAAGTTTGATGTTACGGAGGATTGAGTTGGGTACCAACGGCTGTATTAATGATGGCTAGTAATTAGCAGCGACGGGCTCAAAGACCGCGGGCCGCTGTTCCCTTGGCGCGAGAATCAGAAAGTTTCGTTTCCGTGGGTAATGACGCGAGAGAGAACGCGTATATATGTATACACTGGAGAATATGTTTATTCGAAAGCATGCGCGTTAAACGCATTAAAAGTATTCGTCGGAATGGATTTGCAAGCGTGCAAAGTTTCGCCCAGCTGGATTTAACCACCTGATCTTCGCGCCCACCCCATCTCGATAACAACTACGGATACCGATAGCGGAGAATAGCCGTTTCAAATAGTAATACGCGTCCTAGTCACCGGTTGAAAGTTGAAAAGAATAACACGTCGATTCGTCGCGTGTTAATTTTATTCCATTATCCAGAATTAGATTTTCTAGGAAAAGGTGCTTTTAATTCAATCTTAAATTATATCTTAAAAAAAAAAAAAAAAAATGCAATGGATGAAAGAAAGAATTTTAAAAATAATTCGACAGTGCGAATTTTTATCTTTGATCTTCCTTTAATATGGTTGAAAACAGAAATGTCACGTATTTTAGATTTCCGTTATCTGATAAAGCAGCGTGCACACATTTCGATTTGAATATTTAGAATTATTATTAGAACGGAAAGAGACAATTCTTTGAATAAAAAAAAATATATATATACATATAAATGTAAAATAGAGGAACAAGATTACAAAAAAGAAAATTATTAGAGACTTTAAGAATGACTAACAATAAGTAATGTGTAAAAAACATCTTTCCTGAAAAAATCTCTAAACTATATTAACATGTTTATTAACTAAAGTGTCATCTATCAATACACAATTGAGATTGCCGTGTTATATTAGATTCCTCATTTCTTCCATATCAACAATCTTAATTTACAGAAAACAAAGTTCTAAGTATGCGTAAAAAATATTTATTAAATAAATTAGAGCGAGATGATTTGAAATCTGATTTACGTCCAGCGGGCGATCTAATTTGTGTAATTATCTCTAACATATAATATTCTAATAATTTTTACGTATAAAACCTTTTGCAAAACTCTTGCAGCACTCTCAAGTGCTTAAAATCTGGCAAGAATGATAAGAAAAATTGTCAAAGGACAAAGTGAGAAGCGTGAACCTGGCGCAGTTTATTTTGATTTTTTTTCTCGGGTCATTTTTTTTTATGGTCCGCACAATTTAATAATCTTGTCAAGAATTTTAAAATTAAGAAATAAAGCCTTTATATTTTTCTTAAAAAAAAAAAAAAAAAAAAAAATCTATAAACCATACAAATATCTTTGTTGAAAAAAAATTTATAAACCATATTAACATATTTATTTATTAACTAAACTGTAAGCTATCATCAATACACACTTGAGGTGTATTATATATTTTTTCTCAGAAAGAAAATATTTCTTAAAAGTAGGGAAAGAACGTGGCGCGTGTTCTCTTGGATGTTACTTGAATATAGATAGACCGCCGGTTTTACAAACCAATATTACGTCCTGAAGGCCCTATGCTTTTTTCAGGGCACGTCTAAAGATCGTAGCCGAACGCTTTCTTCTCTCTACGAGAAACGAGAAACTTATGTTTTCGGAGTTAATTGTATGCAAGCCCTGGCGTGCGGGCTTGCATCGGCAACGCTCTTTCTCTTTCTTCGTTTGCTATACCCATCTCATCCCAGCCGGCTTTTCCCAGTTCGGGGGTGGGCAGACAAGAAGGGGCGGAAAGGAGGGGTGGAGGGAGGGGGTGAAGCGATTCGGTTCCCATTACCGGGGAACGTTTGAACGTAAGTTGATTGCTCGTAGTATGGACTTTTGTATTCTCTAAACTCAGAAGCATTATCGTTAACGAGCAAACGATAGTCGCTGGAAGCGTAGCCGATACCGAGTGCCGGCGGTACTTCCGGAAATTCTTGCGCAACTAAACAGCTCCTAATGAGCTTGGCGAGTAATACTCGCGGAAATCGACCAGTGGATCGGAAACTAAGTTAGAGAGCGATTAATTCAATTAGCCGCCCTGTTTATTATTACTTTTGCGGTAATCGTGTATATTTCGAATCACCGGGGCACGGTATCCTTTCCTCTCCACCGTATTTTTCACCATACAATTTTTCCCTGTCTCTCTTCGACCGCCAATTATACTTTTATCTATATACATATATATATATATATATAAAACTCACAATCGTGCTTTGCACCCCGCATCGCAAGACTCGCGCCCTCGCACGAGTTACGATCGTCTTCGAAAAAACGAATTTCCGCTCTTTTATTTTCTCGAGAAATAGGTCTCCTCCCCTCTTTCCCCCCCCCCCGACCCCGCTATATTTCCTCAGGTTCGCACCTGGTTTTTTTTTTTTTGCCCGGCATTCGGCTTCCCGCGTCGGAATCTCGTCGTCTCGCGAGATACTACGCGGGAAATCGCAGCAGCCGTGTGACCCGAAAACGAAATATTTCCGACAGTCGCAGACATTGCAACGCGGGCATTTCGCTGTCGTATTTTCGCCTCTCTCTCTCTCTCTCTCTCTTTCTCTCTCTTTGTCCTCCCCCTTTTTTTTCCCCCTTTCCTTTATTTCTCTCAAAATTCGATGTGCACCTCTACGTGTGTATATTCTCTCCCTCTCTCTCTCTCTCTCTCTCTCTCTCTTTCCAATACTATTGCCGCGTCAAGAGGCTGGCGAATGTATATCTTTGATATACACGCTATCAGAGCGAAAAAAAAAACTGGATTCATCGAACACCTCCCGTCGATAACAGTCCCATGGATCGTGGCCAGTCCTCTCCTTTTATCTGGCCGAAAAACTTTATCCCTGTAGGTGACAGAATTAGATATATTTCATTATTCTCTCGGCAACGAAGGAGTTAACATCGACTGCCAACGTTACTTGGAAACTTAATCTTAACTAGGGAATATATATCTTTTAATAGCGTGTACACTTTTACGCGGAATATACAGTTCTACAAATCTAACAATAAGTTTGTAAACAGCCCTCCTGCGAGCTCTTCGTTGGCGTGTCTGCTAAACACGTACTAATCGTAAACATGCTTAAGATCGTAGAACAACTGTAATATTTCAAGCATTTATATCTGTCATCTGTATTCTCATTAATTTTACAGAATAATGCACGTAATATATATAAGTCTGCAGCTGATGTGTACGATATTTATTTGTACACTAGCGCCCGACTAATATTTTCTACGGCATATAATGCCAAATTAATTTAAAAATACATAGAACATTATTAGACTAGAATTAATCGTTGAGAATTCAAGCTTATATCGAGATATAGTTTATGCAGTTTTATAAAAAAAAAGAAAAACTTCTTTCATGACCTTAATAGGGGAAACACGGTGTTTTAAGCTATTAAAGAAAGTTTCATCCCTATATCAGATATCGTAAGTAGTATTTGAGTAAATAAGATATGGCAGCTTTTACAAATAGCTTTAAATTGCCACCGATCGATATTCCTGGTTTTTAACAATATAATAGCGCGATATTAAACCGCGCTCAGTATCTTGGTCTTCTCGGATCCAGATCCGTATACAAGATCCTGGTACTTTTTTTTTTTATTTTAATATAAATTGCAAAGAAATGGAATTAATAATTTATTTGTATATAAAAGAAATGTTTTATTTGTTATATACATAAAAAAATGTTTTTTTTTTTTTGTTATTTCGTTGTTCATTTTTGCATTCAATTATATACATCGAGATTAACCTTTATTATTTATTTCTATATATTGCTAAACATATGGATTAATTGTTTATTTACCCGTGATATTTTATTCATACTATTCAGACATTATTTAACCTTTCGCATATGTTTTATTGATTATATTCAACCCGTTTTCCTACAATAAATATAGAAGATTATTAATACGTAATAGGACAAGTACACAAAATATAAAGGAAGATATAAATATGTTACATATTGCTATAAAATAAAATATGTCAATACTATGTAGATATTTATATCGGGAAAAGTTTCTTAAACAAGCTAAATAAAATAATAATATCGCACGCTTGAATGTACAAAATATGCTATCGAATCGATAGAAAGAAGAAAGAGAGATAAAACGGTCGCGATCGAGATTATTTTCACGATCAAAGTCACATTCTCGGTCTAGAGAAGCCTCTCTCGTTCGCTCCCCTCCGGACGATTAATCTTGGCGGAAAACATTTACGATCCCGGGACTGCGGCACGAAAAGCAGCTCGCGAAAAGCGCGGAAGGACCTTAGATCACGACAGCCCGGAAGAATGTGGCCGGGACACGAGGGGCTGGCGATCGAATCACGATGGAGCATAGAAGAAAATTATTCTAACCGGCGGGTGCGATCTTCCACCCTCTCTCTCTTTCTCTCTTGCGCGAATTCCAAGAGGAATTTCGAGCCGATCGAAACGCAGGCTCACGCACGCCGGTGCGTGCGTGAGCCTGCCCGGCTCCTGGGGGATAAAAGGGACGAGGAAAAATTTGCACAGGCGATTGATGATTCGCAAAGTCGCGCTGGAGAGATCGCGCAGGGGGTGAACGAGGTGGCGGAGCGCGCGAGTAGAGACGGAGGCGGTAGAATAGTGGTGGTGGAAGCTGGAGGTGGCGGCAAGTCCTGGCGATGGCGAGGTTGAGGGAGGCCGGGCAGAGAGAGAGAGAGAGCCGGAGCTGGAGACCGGAGAGAGAGGCGGCGGCATGCCACTCGTTCGCAGGATACTGGCGGCGTGTATGCCAGCGGTGGCGAACGCGCCCGGACATCGATACAGCTCCGCCGCCGCCACCACACTTTGCCCCTGACCCTTCCCCTCCCCTCGTTCCCTTGGCGCGAGTCTCTCTCGACCCTCGTGCCGTGTCCCGTTCGTGCGAGTCTCGTGCACGGCATCGCCGAGCACACGCACGTAACACCGAGGATGCCCTCTCTCGTGTATATACCATTAGCCCCCCAGGAGCGAGAGACGCGAGACGCAAGACGCGAGACGCGAGACGCGAGACGCGGTGGTCCGCCAGCCCCGCTTTCGCTTATGTTATTTTCGCCTCCGACACTTATTGCCACCGCTCGACTTTCCCTCAACCAACACGCGCGGCCTAACGAGTTATTTCACGAATAATCCCAAGTCGTCACTCTTAATCATCTTTCTATAATACGCCTTGATAAAGCTACACATTTATCTCCTGTGCGCGGTAGAAAAATTTTACGTCCGCATGTTCAAAGTTACCACTAGTTATGATCACTACTTTAATGTCAAATTAACATACACAGCTGATACGTTATTATATTTTTATAATATTTTTACATTTTCATGTGTTATATTTATGCCAACTTTGTAACTTAGCACTTCTATATGTGTGTCTCTTAGATATGGAATATTATTTTGAACACATCATTAACAATCAACATGTTTCAAAATCAATTTAATATTCTAAGATAGGTTAAAATAAATCTTTGAATAATCATGAACTTTAAAACGTTCTATCAACAAGTTAGTCTAACTACTCTTTCATGTAGCTTTTAATTAATTTGTATGTTATTTTTACATCACACTTAAAGTCACAATAACAAAAGTAAAGTTTTGTGTCGATTACTTAATATTTCGAATTTGTCAATTAGTAACACGTAATAAATGAGTTACTTTAATTTTAAATTTAAAATGGACCTTCTGGGACATGCAAGAAATGTTAAAATTAACATTTTACTTCTTACTGTGTATCTGTGTGTGTGTGTGTGTGTGTGTGTGTGTGTGTGTGTGTGTGTGTGTGTGTGTGTGTGTGTTATATGTACACACGTGTGTATTTGTGTGTACGTAAAATATATACGCAATGTCTTTTATTAGCCTTGCAAAATTATGATGCGGATTAAACCGCGGACTTTACGATCTATAAGAATTTATTCCAGAAAATACTTTAATGTGCGGTTTTATATTTCGTGCGAGAGAGAGAGAGAGAGAGAGAGAGAGAGAGAGAGAGAGAGAGAGAGAGAGAGAGAGTGCATAGTTTTAAAATATTCCTTAGAATATATATTTCTTGTTTTTTATTTCATAATTTTTTATTCTCTTCTTCAGTAAGCGAGATGTGTGCTATAAATTAGCTGTCATTGGATTAATTTAATCTATCAGTCACGCTCTTTTTATCAACGTGTCAAGTTCTTACGACACATGATTATTCTGTATACTCAGCGTTATACTTTTTTCTCTTTCTCTTTCTCTTTATTTTTTCCTTCGTTTATTCGTTTTTCATCATTCCTATTACTTGCAATTAGACGATTCTCAGTATTGCTACGGTAAACTAATGAAACAACTTGAAATTATTAAATGCAATTAATAAGAACAATTAACATCGAAATTACACGTCGATTCGAGATTATTTTACATGGTTGGTGTTTATTAACGCGATAGCGTACACCCACGTACGAAACGTCGCCCTTTTTGCGCACGATAGTAGCAAAATTAGCGTCCGACGAGCTCATTTTGGATCTCATCCTCCGTAATCCTCTCGGCTAAATTGCACATGCATCGACGCATCCCGCAGCCGAGGAACGCATGCTCGTTTGCGTATCATTAGCCCTGGATGCAGACTGCGGCTCTATTCACGATAGAGTCACCCTTGCGATTGGCTTTAAAAGAGTCTTAAATTGTAAATTAATTAAGTAGCGCAAACCTAACTAAAATGAACCAATATTGACGGTCAAGCACGTTCGATATTTATGACAATGACAGATGGCGGGTGAAGATAAGAAAGATTCATTTCACATTAAATGTTTCTTTTTTTTTTTAGAGATATCTAAACCGAATTGATATACAAATGTGATTATTTGTTATGCAGGTGAAAAGAATAATTCTGCAATTTTCCAAAAAGAAAAGAAATACAAACTTATCCTACGATATTTTTACACGACCTAATTTCCCAAAAAATTAATGTACCATTTTCATTTTCTCTCTTAAAGCTTTTAACGATAATAGATCGATGACATTGTTTCGATGAAAACTCATTAATTAAAATTATAATTAAAATAATATGTAATATTTTATTGCAAAAATGTAGATTACCTTTCCATTTTTCACTTTTATAAGTAATTTATTCGACCATTTTCTATTTCTATAATGTTTTGTCACTTGAGATATCTCGTAAATAGAAATTATTTTATTTATATTACACCGGTGTTGAAATATACTGGACAATTTATGTCGCGATGTAATTAAAAGTTACTGTATGAATAAGAGACAAAGGTTAGGTAGAAATAAATAAAAAAAATATTACTAAACTCGGTATAAATGCAACATTTCTTTACGGCACAAACGCGTTTTTATTCGCATTCAATTCGAAATAAGCTGGCCCCTCAATTTTTTATCGGTAATCCGCAATTTTATCGAGAGTTCTGATAGCCCCTCCCCCGCTCAGAGTTTTAACAATTATCTTCAATAATAACCGAAGCACTAAAATTGATAATAAAAAAAATTACGTCTTAAAATCGCAAAAAATGTGAAGTTCCCTCCCCCTCTTTGGTATCTTTAAATGCTATTTTCGTTGTTTTAACGTTATTTAACGACGAAACTATTTCTAAAACCGATAGAAGTCTTAGGAGGGCTATCAAAAATTGGATAAATTTTTAATAATGAGGGGCCAGCTTCGCAGGGCTATCGAAATATATTTCTTTGCCAGTCTTATTCATATCCTTTTAATAGGGTTTATTTCTTACATTTGTTTTCATATCATTAGTAAGAAAGAAGGAAAAACTTTTGCTTCACTTTGCGCTTTTACCAGGTTATCCGTGAATTATCGTGAATTTCTAGTTCAACTTTAACGAGATTTATCGAAGGGCTATAAATAAACGTAAGGTTGGTCGTGAAGCGGTATACTCGTGTTTCTGCAATGTATTCGAAGTTAAGAAAATGAACAAATAGCGGGCGAAACAGATTGATAAAACAACACGAACGCAAAGGGCGAGTGCGAACGCATTGACGTATATATACATTTTGCAAATTTCGATGGAGACAGCAAAACTAAAAGAGAGAACGAAGGCGTGGATACGTTTGCTGACTCAAGCAACCCAGGTAGCAAAAATAGTTATTTTGACGTCAAAAAGACGTCAAAAGTAGTCTTTTTGACGACAAAATAACTACTTTTGCTAGCTGGGAAACAGCTCGCAAAAAACGCTCGCTCTTCAACCACGCGAATGAACCGTAACTTTCTAACTCTTATTTCTGTCTGTGGAGATGCTACATCTGTTTGAGCATTCATTAACGAATACCGTGTCACTCTAGCGAATTATCCTTCACGAGAGGAGAACCTTCAAACTTCGTTCTTTAAGCTTCTTCCTTTGACTTTAGTGTGATGTGTCATATTAGACGCGCAATTTCGAATATTTCCGTATTTTTGTTTGTTTGTTTTTTTTTTTTTTCAACTTCTGTTTTTCTAAATTCTTTTTCAAAGCAATCAAAGAACATGTATCCAAAATTTTGCGCTCTAAGCTCTTGTTTACAGTGTATATGTTGGACCAGAGAGTTGGAGCAAGAAGAGAACGACGATTTTGTTTTCGTGATAACAATGACATTGGACGATAAGTTGTGCGTGGAAAAAGTTTTGTTTCATTGGAAATATTACACAGTAAAAAAATAAAATGCTAATTTTAACATTTTTTATGTGTATGTGTGTGTTCCAGAAAATCTACTCTAATTTTTAAATTAAAATAATTCATTTATTGTGCGTTATTTATTGACAAATTAGAAATTGATAAAACATTTTAAAGTTGATGATTACTCAAAGATTTATTTTAATTTTTTCTAGAATGTTAAACTGATTTTGAAACATGCTGATTGTTTGAAATGATGTGTTAAAAGCACTGAAAATAATATTCCATTTCTAAAAGACATACAAAGTATTAAGTTATAAAGGTGGCGTAATTGTAACACATGAAAATGTTATAAGAATAATAACGTCAATCAGCTGTATGTTAATTTTATATCAAAGTAGTAATCAAAATGTAATAACACAAGAAAATTTGAACATGTGGACACCCTGTGTATAAATTCATGAACGATTTCTAGTTGTACAGATGCACGACTGTATCTCTCATTCAATTTTCTTGGAAATAAAATACTGAATTTATAATTTCTCTCAACACCGAGAGTTGGAACTGAAAGGGTTCAACTTTCACGTTTTATTCCGCCGGTTCTAATAGCGAGGAGCGAGCAAGTTGGATTCTCGGGTTTATTTTCGCGAAAATAACGTGCATTCCGAGTTCTAACTCGACATAATAACAATTTTATTGTACAGTAAAAGCGACGCGCGTGAATGTATCTCGCGGGAGATTGGGAAGGAACGTGTGCACGCGGACTAAAAAAGAAGATGCGGAAGAGATGCGACAGACGCCGCGTCGCGCGCGTCGTGTGGTAGGAGGGGATTTACTTTCCCGTTCTCGTATTTTCGTGCGAGATTGAAAACTGAGCCGCCGATGCTCCGATAACTATGCGCTATTCGATCTCGGTTACCTCCGCTCCAAATGCAACGTTATTATTCTGTATCGAGCCACGCGTGAGAGATATTAGTGGTTGAAAACTTGAGCCCTTCTTCCCGAATTGTCACTAAAAATCCTTTTAAAAACCGTCATATCTTCATATATATGGACCTTGTTGTTCCGGGGGAGATCACTAAAAGCTATAGACACATTTAAAAAAATATTTGCTAAATATCGACATGGACGCGTAAATATGCTTTGAATACGAGGGTTTCCTTAAAAGTCACTTATATTCCTTTCTCCCCTTTATTTATGATTTTCCTATATTTTTTCACTTATATATTATGTTTAAAATTTTTTTCCACACCTACCTCTCTTCCTTTTCTCTTCATTTACAAAAAATCAATACTACGTATATATGCTGCTTTTATCTTATTTTACCATATCTTTCTATTGTATTTTTGTGGATTATGTTTTGTTTTGTTAAAAGGAATATTTTTAGAACAAATATATTATTACAAATATATTTACATTATTATTACAAATACGTATATTATTATACGTTATACTATTATTAAACACGCGCAAGAGAGAGAGAGAGAGAGAGAGAGAGAGAGAATTTTGTCGTTAAGTATAGACATTAAGAGTATATCCATTAAAATGTAACGGGTTAATTTAATTTATTTTATTGCAAATACATATCTTGTCACGTATGTCACGTGTATTGACATTTATCGATTGTTAAAGGGTTAATCAAAGCTGTTTTAAATTCTGATTACATGTAACGGTGTTTCTCGATCTTGTACAAGAATTTATTGTAATATTCCATTTGCGAAAAAATGTGAAACATGAGAAATACACGTGCAAATACACTCGTAAAACGCGCATCATCGGAAATAATTACAGAACGATGTGTGAAAATTATCAAACATTTATTAATTATTGAGAGAAGTGTTTTTATTTATTTTTTTTTTTTTTTTTTCATATTGCATGTTTCGTCTTTTGCGTGAAAATATTTTTTTTTTTACACTAAAAGCATTTGAAAGTACAGTCAGTTATTAGCTTTATTGATACTTTGAATTTTCGCACGTTATGTAACTGGAACTGCTGCCAACATGTTTACGTGCCTTTATATTTAATGATTTCATGTAACTCTCACAGCAAATATAATTATAACTTATCACTTAAATATATTTAACCATTACAGCGTGAAACAAGTTAGAAAATTATGCCTAATAGAATTAGTGGACGCAAATGTAATGAATATAAAAAAATAAATGTATGGAAGCTGAAGAGAATTATTTGGAAGCAAAATATTTGAGCGAGATATTTTTACGGATCTCGCATTTTTTATCTATCAAAAGCACAAAAGTAAAAAAATAGTTGCATCAAAGATCTCAAAACCAGATATGAGATGTTTTGTGATAAAAAAAAAAATGTATATTTTAATGATTATATATAAGTACAAAAAATTTTTCAACAACTTTTTAATTAGAAATTGTCCGATTACATATAACCAAATTATTGATTATTATATTATTATAATTATATATAATATAAATATATAATATATAATTTTCTATACAATATAATTTGACACAAAATTGTCACTAAATTCCTAACATTTTGTTATTACTTCCTGCACGGTTAGTTCGTTAGTAAGATTTTATGTTCCAAATGTAAAATTCCCTAACACAGTGGTATTTTATGAGATTTTTCGAGCGAGATAACGATAACGTTGCGCCTGGAAACAATTGTTTTCGATTTCCCGATTTCAAATGTATAGAGTTCAGTTGTAAATAATATTTGAAGAGAAGAATATATATGTATATAGAGAGAGAGAAGAACCGAATCATGATTGATTTTTGCCGCTGTTAATTGACGTTTTCCTCGATATATAACTTTGCAGTAAATTTAGGTGGTTTTTCCTCGAAATTGGAGTACCCTCTGATTAATTTTTACTGATGATTGCGATATGAATCGCATCATCGTGTAACAATAATAACGATAAATTAAGCAGACAAAAGCAGTTGTTTATGAATGAGATCAGATACAGCTGAGTGCTTTTATGGTATCCAATGAGCTTACATTCAAGTTTCTCTGTGATATTTAAAAAGCATACATTCTCTCGTTTATATAATTAATTGTATGTTTTAATTGCTGCATGCTCGCGGAAAACGAGAAAAGTCCGTGATAAATCGCGTGTCATAAGGTGTCTATACGTATCCCGAATCCATTGGACATTATTAATGTAAAAGATTATGCATAACAGTTTCCTCAAATGAATTTGCTTTTCGTTTTGAAATACTTTTGGAAACAAATTTAACGTTAAATTTCTAGACAATTTTGTTAGTTTACATCTTTTTCAAATATTTCTCCGCCGGAATGAGAAGCGAGAAGCAGCGCGCTTTACATATAATAAATCGACAATCTGTCGTACTAGTCTTATCTCTATAAAATTAATGAACAAAACTTTAATAAAAATGCGCATGTATTATGTATTTTCTTTCCATTTCTTTTTCTCTTGATTTCCCAAGTTATTTTTAAGAGACCTAATCTTATCAGGACTTGTTTGAAATTATTTCTTACATTTTTTCTTCTCTCGAAAAACCCCTTATCGAACGATATATTTTTGTATATTTCGACGTACTATTCGCGTTAATATTATCGAATCGCTTTAAATATATGGTTAGCCATGTCGCGACAAATTTAATAGCAAACTCTCGTCGGAACTTTTTCTCATCTCTCTCTCTTTCGATCAGATTTATCGGAGTCTCGCGTGTCGTTTATTTCGCATTCAGACAAAGAGATTTTAATTGCGAACGAAATATATCGGAATATATATCGGAGTCGAAGCATGACGATCATTAATAGTTAAAGCGTCATCCGACGACGGCGATGAGGAGGTGACGGGAAATGACGACAGGTCACAGCCGACACTATTTTAGCTACTTTCCCGAACCGACGAAGTACTCTTGATAGACGTATCTGGAGCAGGTGCGCATCGGAAAATTCCTCAGATATTTGTTCGTCGTCTGAACTTCCTCCCACGCGTATGAACTCCCTGTGATGGATTAAGCCTTTTGCCCGCTTCTCTCCCTTCATTCATGCGCCGATTCACGTGTGCATACAGACGCGTCTACCCCCGCCATTCACGCCGATCACGGACGAAAATGAATAGGGTGCGCAAAAAAAAAGTATTGTATATACCACCGTATCGCGCGAGAGCGGATTTGTTCCCGCAATTTTTTTTCGCGATGCAACTCGCGCTCGTGAAGGAGTTTTGCTTGTTTGTTTGTTTGTTTTTTTTTTTTTTTTTTTTTTTCAACCGCGTATAAACGCGGTCGCATGATAATCAGTTTCGCCGAGAATTTTGGAGCCGCTAAAATTTTCGCGACGTGTCGCGAAACGCAATGGGATAAATTCGCCGCTTTAGATTCGCCGAATGGCGTCGCTTAAATGTCGCGGAGAAAATTTTCGTTTTCCCCGTTCCTTCTTTTCCGCCCGGGTCCTCCTCGACTGTGATTGGAATTTTCAAGTGGGTTCTTCCCACGAATTGACGAGGGCTCCTGGAGTGGCATCGGCCGGACTCGGCGGAAGAAGACGCGGGGGGGGGGGGCGTGGGGGGCGCGGGATCTTCGAAATTAATGAAACTGAAATTCGCCGAGAGTTTCCTTTCAACGGAAATCACGGAAATGCCTATCGATTCCGGGAGGACCTTACTCTTTCACGAGGGAGATACGGCCGAGGGAGCGAGGATGCGCGAGAGGGGACGGGGGTGGACGGAGAGGGACGGTAACTAGTTGTCGCGGAAATCGATTTTCGTCGTTGAGGGGTGGCATTACCCACCGGAATTTGTAACCTAATATTATTCGACGTCACTATTCGCCCGCGATTGTTATTTAACAATCCTCCGGCTAGTCCCGGAGGAAATCGCGCGCGTTCACCAAGCGAACACCATAAACCGCGGCTGCATTTTTTCCCCCGCCCCAAATTTCCTCGCACAATCGCGAGAGATGTTTTCCCCGATAATCAATATTATTTGTTAACGTTGCAGAGATAATACGTTTCCCGATTATCATTAGTGGTGTAACGAGCATTATTCCTGATTATCGAAAATCAATTATTGAAAATGTCAAAAGAAAAAATCTTACATCCCCTTCCCCCTCTCCTCATCGCAAGTCCTATCGTTATATTCGGCAATATTCGGTTTTGCGGACAGCAAGGTATTTCGCGCATGCTATCGTGTCTCGCCGCAGCAGAAGGAAGGATATTAAACGACGCTTTTTGCCAGCTCGGAATGTTAATACGTCGGTGAAACGTCGAGGTTGTTTCGCGTATTCGCTTAATCCCTGCAAAATACTCGGTGAGAAGCATTCACCGAGATCCCGCGACCCCGTGTTTCTTTCGCGCGCAAAAACTTTGCTTTGGGACGGGGATTATTGAACTGTTTGGTGTGTTTGAGAAAAATAACAAGGTGTATACAAAACGCTCGCAATTACTATACGACTGCTTTATATATGTATGTATATCATACATGTGTTGGGCGAACATGCATATTTTTTCGTAAAACAATTTCATTTATTTAAACTCTTGAATTTTATATAATAGAATAATAATTAAAATTAAATAATTTATATTTTAAAAATATATCTAAGAGCTTATATCTTACTTCTTACACTTTAAAAGAAGAGAAATTTTTATATTCTATAAAATTTTTGCTCCCCACATTCTTTTTCCTTTTCTTCCTTCTTAGAGTTTTGTTTTATATCGCACTTTATTATTTCTTTTTATTGTTATCTCATTCTTATCGAGAAGGACAGATTGCGCTGGACGTTATATACTCGTATATGTGTATCGAGTCATTGCGCTCTCATATAGATAATATGTCTCTGGCGCAATGAAATTTCAAAACTTTTTTACACCGTGACGTTTGTGCAAAGCTTAGCTTTTAACGCGGTTTGTACTTTATCATTTAATTTCACTCGTTGAGATTATCCCGCCGCCGGCATTGTAACTGCGTTTTATCCCACTCCGCTTCGTCGGAACATTCAGAAAAAAGGTTTCTCTTATTCACGATATTTATGTACGTACAACATTTTCACGGGGAAAAGTTTAGGCGTAATAATGTAACAAAACATTCGACGGTAATATTTCTATATGCAACGTGATAACGCTGATTACACAGTTGCGTTTGTCCGTTTTAACTAGGGCTTCGACAAAAGAGTCGAGCGCAAACAATGCATTCCAATGGAGCTCGACAGAGTTCCAAGTAGTAATATTCGAGTTTCAAGTTTGGATTCGTATATACAGTTCGAACGAAAGAGCGACGGTTCGAACTGCTTGATCGAGTTTCAATATCCGAAAATTCAATTGTCAAAGAAATTGCGTCGAGAAAAATTCGAGAGGAAATGACGATATATAATCGCAAACAGAAATAACCTGATTTTATTTGAAAGATCGAAACAATTTAAGATTCGAGATTTACGTTTTCTCATCTCGATTTTCCTTCAAAACGTTCTATTATAATATCTACATTTCTCTATTTAAAAAATTAAACTTTTTACTTTATTTAAACTTTGTCATTAAATTAAATAATTTATATCTAAGAGTTTAATTATTAAATTTTAGTAATCATAATAGTAAAATTAAATAATATATTTATATTTTTGAAATGTATCTATTCATATCTACCCTCCTTACCTCCTGTCTAAAAAAATCTAATTTTTATATTTTATAAAATTGATTTATTAAATTAATTTCTTATAAATACTAAAATGAAAATGTTTTAAATTTAATGACGTTAGAAAGTTTTAAATGTTTTAACACGGTTCTCACTATATTAGTCGCGTTTGTCTCAATCTTCCTAATTATACATGTGTCTGCGATTAAAATGATTAATATTAATTAAAACGTGACGAATCGATATGCGGTCAAGCGATTGTAAAGCAGTAGGGATATAGAATTCTCGATCCCTCGAGTCAGCTCTACGCGCCGAGAATAATTATTCTATCCAGCAGCATCGACCTTTCACATTTTCTCTCGATCGTCGCCGAGTTATTGCTCGGTTCTTCAAAGGCAATATTTTCCTCCGCGAGCGTTCGTCTGGCAGAGTCCATCTCCCACCGACTTCTTATTCATGCGGTCGCCGCTTGAAAAACACCGGACGACGACGGCATCGAATTTTTTCTATACCAGCCCATCGACAATCACGAGACCGTGCAATTGAACGAGATTGCGAGCCGAGTCATAAAAAATGCAATTTTCCATTTTCCTTGTTTGTTTTCGTTGCGTCGTGACCGAAAGGTGGTAGGGAATTTCTCTCTCTCTCTCTCTCTCTCTCTCTCTCTCTCTCTCTCTCTCTCTCTCTCTCTCTCTCTCTCTCTCTCGATTTGATTCAGTAATCCGTTTTCTCAGCAAGATACACTCCTTCGACTGTTCGTCGTCGGTCAGAATCCTCTTACGCGGTAGCATCTTCTCCTCGCTCTTTGATAAAGGCATAATTTATTACGAGCGAGAAATGTCGCTCTCTTTTAGTCGCTCGAGTGTCTTATCGCAAATCCTTTCCCCGGTCGATCGTCTGGCGGTTCCACGAGCAATTATCGTGCTTTTCATCCGGAAATAATCCCTCGTCGAATTTCCGAATATACTTCCTTCGCGTGATTCGTACTCGTCTAGTTACACAGAGAAAAAAGTAAGTGTCAAATCGAAACTTGTGTAAACGCGTTCGTTATTTATAATCTTTTTAGAAAAATTTTAAATTTCAACAATATTATAATATTATTTCAATACCATAATTGTCATTTTAAGAATAAAATCATTATTTTGACTCTAAGAGAATTATAATCTTCGATTTGAACATGTGTTGTTTTCTATCCAGCATTTTTTCCTCTCCATTTAAGAAAATCATTCTTAAATAACAAGAATATTTTCTTGACTGACCTATATATATATATATATATATATATATAAAATGTTTTTATATTCAAGCAAATTTTCTTTGTTTCGCGCAATATAATCTCGTTTCAAGATTTCCTTTTCTAAACTAAAGATATCAAAATCAGAATATTCCTTTTTCTATGTACGTGTGTAATACATATAATCAAATGTAAATTGATTCGAGTAAACAATTTATTAATTCTTTTCAGCTGTTTATTTAACTAATCAATTCCATCTGTTATTCGACTGCTGCGATAACAACAGTCCTCGACATATCCTTATTCCGTTTAATCATACCTAGTGATTACATCTATTAGGCTCGTTAATGTGGCGTTAAACGAGAGCTTTATTTGACAGAATAATAATTTGATGTGATGTTAATACAACGTTCATGATTAATTAAAACAAAATATCGATATGTTTCGGTGAATCGTAAAAATTACATTATCAACACAGTAAAAATTAAAAGGTTAATTTTAACATTTTTCGTGTGTCTGAAAACCCACTCTAAATTTTCAGTTAAAATAATTCATTTATTGTGTGTTATTTATTGACAAATTAGAAATTGATAAAACATTTCAAAGTTGATGATTAATCAAAGATTTATTTTAATTTTTTTTAGATCGTTAAACTTTTTTTGAAACATGTTGATTGTTTGAAATGATTGTAAATAATGTGTTAAAAGCACTCAAAATAATATTTCATTTTTAAGAGACATACACAAAGTGTCAAGTTATAAAGGTGGCGTAAATGTAACACATGAAAATGTTATAAAAATAATAACATATCAGCTGCATGTTCAATCAAAACGTGATAGCACAAGAAAATTTAAACATGTGGACGCACAATTTTTACTGTGTATTTAATGTTTTTTTTTTTTTTTTTTTTTTTATTATGAAATTATTATCGCTGCGTTGATGGGTCGTACTTGTGTTATAATATTAAAATATACCTAATGATAACGAGCTGATCCTGGATAAGTGGATGTCGAGAGAAGGGGAAACGGTAGAGCAAAGTTAAGTAATAGCGGTGCGATATCGATCCATCGATATCAGCGCATTCCGCGGGCGGTACGTGTGGAACTTGTGGTTTAGCTGTTTGCCTCGCCTTCGTTCCTTATGTAAATTACATTGTTTCCGCCGCGATTCGCAGGTTCTCTTTGGCGCGCATCTCTCGCTCCCGGTTCCTCGTACTCTCTCACCCCCGCGGCTTATTTCGAGGCAAAAGGCAGTGATGAGCGAGATTAAGACTAATGTCGGCGAACAGCGGTTGCGCTGCCATGTGCTTATGCACGCTTTAGGCATTAGCACACCAGCTGCGTGCGAGGGAGAATAAACCGATGATAACCCCCGAAAAACCACCACCGTCGGAATAATATTATATATTCTCCAGGCAAGAATATATATTGACGAAATTATTCGCGATTGCGGTGGGATTAGCAGTCCGGCAGCTTCATCATTTTATTAATCGTTCTTCCACAGACGCGTATATGTGTACTGGGCATGATAAATGTTTAATATTTGCGGAACGCGGTCTTATCTAGTATCTAATCTTAAAATAAACGCGTGGTGCATTTTTAAAATGTTACATGTGTCGTAATTATTTACATATACGATAGAATAGAAAGCGAGTGACGTGATTGATATTAATGTTTAAGCGATTTGTGACACACAAAACTAGAAAATTTTAAAAATAGTGAAATGTGTGAAACAATTAGAAAGAAAATTAATTTTGTCAATATTTTTATCACAGACATTAAGGGCCCAGTCTACTTTAGCAGTATAAATAATTGATCATTTTTAGGATTCCTTTTTTTTAAATATTAAAAATTGGAACTTTTTGGCATTTTACATATGTTTTTATCGATTATGCGTTTATTTTATTTAGCCTTTGTGATATTCCGCTCGTGTGATTGTCTTAAATGAAAAAAAAACTCGGTTTAATTTTATTCCACATTTAGTCCAATATCCCGAAAATATTTAGTAAATAACCTAGTTGGGGAATTTTAAAAATTAATCTTCAATATCTTTATAATCTTCAAGAAATGAAATAATTTTAGTAAAATTGAAATATTTAATTTTAAAATGACACTTTTTTGTTATTTTTTAATTTTTTCTAAAGATATAAGATTCAGTATTCCAAAAATATTCTACGGAATAAAACTAGACCGAGTTTTTTCATTTCAGATAATTATACGACAAGCAAAATGTCACTGTCATTTATGAACACGCTATGCGGAAAAATTCGTATTGAATAAAAAAAAAAAAAACTAAATATTCAAGGTTTGAAAATGTTGATGATGTATTATTTTTTTGTTTAAACATTAATAAAAATCTATGTATATAATAACTGTAAAAAAATCAATTTCTAATATTCTTTCCTTAAAAAAAATTCCTAAAAATCTATTTTTCACACTGTTAGAATAGACTAGACCCTTGAAAAATTCTTTCTCTCACGGAGAGAAAAAAATAATTCATAACGCATTAGCGAATCATCATATCAACATTCGTTGATTTGAAAAAAAAAAAAAAAAGGGAAAATGGTTCGTCTATTAGATGGAACGATATCCTAGTTTGATGCAAAAGTGTGGAAATGGGGATCAGGGCGTGCGGTTCATCGGCGTGAAATTAACGACAATAATCTTAACCCAAATCCCTCGGTACGGTGAGAGCTACGGCATCGATCCACATCGATATCATCATATCTCGTGTATAGTCCGTACATACGGGGAATTACCTACATGCCTGTGGCTTAGCTACTTAGAGACGCCTTGCCTCGCGATTTCTCATGTAAATTGCGCCGTTTTCGGTTGACGGATCACAGCCTAAACGTGGAACGTTGCATTCTCTATGTATACGTCGTATGACATACGTCAAATCGATGCCGCCGTTTTCGTTCTTCCGCATCCCCGCATCCCTCCCTCTCTCTCTTTTATTATTCTGTCTCTTTTATTTCTCCATTTGTCTACGATTCGCGACAATCGTACCCGGTACACTCGAATGGCCGCGAATTCCACGCGAAAGCCGAATTATAGTCGCGATAATTGACATAAATGTCACACGGATCGATAAAACGCAAATGAAAAATATATTTTAGTGAAAAATCCTTTCTTAAGATAAAAATATGTATACATATTTTTCTTTTTTCTCAGCGAGGTAACATATTACGTTTGTCGAGCGTGGGTTGTTAAGCATCCGCGGTCCTCAAAAAAAAAAAAAAAAAAAAAGGAAAAAAAACAGTTCCGAGTTATTAAATCGCGTCGTGTTATCTACCCGTCCGCAGTGAGCGAACATGGAAAACCTAATCCTTTGGCCTGTTCTCTACGAGTTACAGATTGAATCAGCACTTTTAATCAACGCGTACAAATCGAGCATAAAATTCGAACGTATAATTAGGACGACGACGATCTGTCGTTAAAAATGTATTTCTTAATTCCCTCATTAATTTGTACACACATTAAACAACTTATTAAATTGTAGTAAATAATCTGTCATCGACGAATTGCGGATTGAAAATACAATATTCAGCTCACCTGCCGTGGATGACAAACCAAAAACGTATGCGCCATATAATTATACATACATTACGGATTAAATGTGCGTTAATTAATTAAATGAGAATGAATTAATACACCAATGACAAGTGAAGCGAAATATCGAAATAATTCTATTGAACTTTCGCGATGTAATCTTCTTCCAGAGAAATGATTGTGTCAGAAATATTTCTCTTTTTTTTTCCCTTTCAAAATTCTCCCAAAGTAGAAAATTATTGATTAAATTACATAAGAGATTTGGAAAAAGTGCGATATTACTATCGATATTAAATCACTTATTATTCAATTATATATGTAATCTTGTTTAAAAAATAACTTTGACTATACCAGAATCAATAGAAAATTTTATCATCAAATTAGTATACAGCTACAACAGCTGTAATAATTGCTAATTGCTCGTAATATTCTTATCAATTTTTTGCAGCGCGATGTCAGTCAACTTTAATAAATAGAAAAAAAAAAAAAGGAGAAGAGAGATTCCGTTTTTTTCGCGCATTTTTCGACATACAAAGTCAGCGAAGTGAGTGAATGCAACGTATTATACAGTAATATCGGTGCGTCAAAGATACGTTTCGCGGAAAATATTGTAGCAGCGTCTTCTTATCGTCACTCGGCGCGCCGCCTGCGGAATTGTCTGTCTTGGTCCTGTCTGTATCTACTCGCTACCTATTGTGCTCGGCGCATAGGCGTATGCGTCAACCGTGCTTTGAGTGACACGTACGTTGATTTATATTTGTAGAAACTGTGCCACGCGTACGCTGGATCCTTATCGGCGCCGGATGAATGCAACGTTTGAAATTGGAACGTGCGCAGCGAGATAGATTTATTCTATATTCGCGGCCGGGCCCTGGTTTCGCGCGAGTAGAGATATGTGTTTTGGATTTGTTTTCGCTGCCCGCAACGCAACGGGTCGCAGCCGAAATTTGTCACGCTTCTAGCATTCGAATACCCGCTGGCTAATTTTATGTTATTTTGAAATTCGTTCCTACCTCCCTTCCTGTCTCTCTCTCTCTCTCTCTCTCTCTCTCTCTCTCTCTCTCTCTCTCTTTCTGGCTCTGTATTGACATTTTAACGAATAATAATTTCGATGTATTTATATGACTCGGTTGTCGCGCGTTCCCGCTGTATTAACCGCTTCCAAAGCGACCTTCCATCACGGACAAACTCTGTTTGTCCGGGTCCTTCCGAATGCTCGTCGTCTTGTTATACTGTTTGCGTACCGCGCGAGGACGCACAGTTTGGGCATACAGATGACCATCGATTTGATCGTTAGCAACTGCCTTTCATAGCTAAATTATTCCCTGAGAATAACGTGGCGATGTTTATATTTGCGTTTGTCATATTCTTTATTTATATACCATTTAACTGGATGATATTTGAAGCGCGGACGCGCTCTGTGCTCAAATCAAAGTTAGTTGTACATGCATCTACCGTCTAGGTTTTACGAGAGAAGTCACATTATCGATCAAACTTCTTTATAAACCATGGAAATAGTTGTTCCATTTCTGCCAGGACGTTTCATTAACGTTTCCTAATTCGCTTAGATTAAAACGTGGCGCGATCTTATTATATCAATTTGACACATCACCTGACATATCTTTATATATCTATTATAATTTAACGTAACATAAGCTAAAACCACGAGACGTAGGACGTATGTGTCATTGCAATTCACTTGTAAAACTTAATAATTAATTATTCATTGAAACACAATATAACGTAATCTCTCTCTCTCTCTCTCTCTCTCTCTCTCTCTCTCTCTCTCTCTCTCTTTGAGATAACATTACATATATTTTCTTTGTCAAAGTAATTCGTACGTGAGCCGACACATAAACTACGGTTCTCTTGTATCATTTTAAACGCTCTTGCTACCGCGTGTCATTCTTGTTTGTTCATAATCTCAATGAAACGAAATAACAAGACTGTCAAACGGAATTAACATTTTGCTTAAATCTGTCTGTTTTAGTTAACAGTTTAAAGGACAATAAATATATAAATAGCTGATTTAATAACCAAAAATACAGGATAAAATTAAAGTCCTAATACTTTGCTCTCGCGAGAATATTTATTTTGAAAATTAAGAAATTAATAATAGCTTGCCATTTTTAGCTTAAATAAATTTTACATTGCACGATCTATTTACAAAAAAAAAAAAAAAAAAAAAATAAAGTTACTTGTAAAAGTATAATATCATCATTGCTTCTCCATTTTCTTAATGGAATATTTTTACTTAATATTCTCATTTTTGTTTTATATTTATTGTACACTTTTTAATTAATCTATTACATATGCCGCATCCATTTCCTGGCTGTATCAATCTTTACAGTTGATGGACGTAACTCTCGATTGTCAAAATTGAAATATCGATTTGTACGAGCCATATTTTCATTAATTGTAACGTTAATTAAATATGATACGGTAAATAGGATGTAGCGCAGGAAACATATATTCCGAATCGTCTGGGTGCATTATACGCAACTTCTGCAACGTTGTAACGAACACTTGTAACGTAACGTAATATATGGCTACCCTAGCGAAACGATGCATAAACTTTATATTTTATTCTGCTTTCGTATTATCGCGTTACTCCTTGTTGTATCGCTGTTTGCGAACCGTGATTGTCGACGTATCTATGCATACTCGGTATACAATATTCGTGCACGAGAAAGAGTAACAAATTCTATTAGAATATTCTTATATTTTGAAATTCTCGTAAAACGTTTATTTTACGATGGCTTTATCTATAGCTGCTTTTAAACTGCAAAAAAAAAAATGCTTGAAAAGAAACAACTGTATTTGATGCTGTGTAAAAAACACTGCGATAAGCTTGAGGCTGGGAAACAGATTCTAAAAAAGATTATCAAGTTCTTTTTTTTTTTCACGCGCTATTTGTAACGATTAAAGAACAATAGGAGTGATTTCTATCAAGTTGGAACATCGATTTGATTAGATTCCGAATCAAATTATGTTTTTGTAAATGCAGTCGAGCGATATTTATTCCGACTCGAGGAATTTAACGTTCTCTCGCCTCGCGTCCTTCGTGCAACATGGAAATAAATTGTTAGACCTGTCAACGTGCAGTTTATCAGTAAAGTTTGCGAAGTTCGCAGATATTACTACTGAACTTCGCGGACGGTTGCGAGTATAATTAATCACCGTGCAAGGAAACCCTTGTTAAGCCGAAATATGCCTTTTAATCATAAATCGGATAATAGGGTGTTTTTTTTCTTTTAACACGGAGAGACACATATTACGGTAGAACAATACGGGTGACGAGAATAACGTTAAAGCGACGCATTAATAGAACCTGTAGGACAGTACATATGTATGTACATAGGATCCCCCTCGACAATGTCGGTCCCGGGTCCCGGGGGTACCATGGGACGGGTGCTAATTCAACGAAAATAAATCGCGAGCCGTTAGAGCGTCGCACACAGTTGGGCGCGCCTTGGAAGGACTAGGAAGGGATTAGCACATCCCTCCTGTTCTGGTCTTAGGAACAAGAATCACGACCCTAAATCGGCTCATAAATAAGGGGTCGCCGTCAAGTTGCGCGCACCGACACACCATGGTTAGAGCCGGAACCCCGTGGCTAGAGCCGCGCCTTGATTTCCTCACCGCATCAGTTTCCGCAGTCTTCCGGATTCCGTCCCGAGCAACCTTTGCGTGTTTAACCCGGTCCCGCGGCGATTGTGCGACCTGGCACAACCAACTTTATAATGGTTGCTCGCTCGCTTATTTAGCGAGCTACGGTAATTGCGATCCGTCGCGTCGCGTCGCGTCGCGTTGCGTCTCGTCTCGCCTCGCCTCGTCTCGCCAAGATATCGCGATATTTTAACGAGTCGTCAACGTAAAAGTTACGATGAATACTACATAATTGACTCACTTTATAATTGTAATCTGTGATATTGTACACCTTTCATTGTATATATACTGGATGGATTTTCGACTATAAAACAAGTGTACAAGACAATTAATTTTAAAGAAACTTTTAACGTAAAAATATTTTAGAAAAGCGGGAATTTTTATCTTGAAATTTAAGATTAAAGAAAGAGGGGACGTAAATAACATATATTTTCTGGTAGTTTTTGAGTTGCTGAATACGAAAATATCCGTTTTAATATTAATTCGATTAGTGTCGATTTTGTTGTAAGTATTTAATTATTTGTATTACAGTTTTAATTTGTAATTTCTTTTATTGAAAACTAAAGAAACACTTTAATGAAACACGAAATGCTAAATATCTATTTGCCATGTTTGATTTAGCATTTCTAAAGTGTTTCTTTAATTTTCAGTAAAAGCTAAATTATAATATAAATAATTAAATAATGGCAAAATCGATACTAATTAAATTACTATTAAAAGTGACTCATTCCCCTTTAAAACGAATTTTGACCACTTTCCCATGGGTTTAAACCAATAAAACGAATATTTTTCTATTCACTAACTCAAAAACTATTATATAAAAAATATATGTAAAGTACTTACGTTACTTTCTGAGCAAAAATCAGCACATTTTACTCACCCTTCTTTATAATAATATATTTAAGCTAACACGAATAATATTTATAATAACACATATATTTATATTTATTTATTTATTTTATATTTCTATTTATAATTTTATAATAAAATGTACCATTTCTCATACAATTTGCCATTCTCTTGAATAAATAAAACATCTAAAAATAAGAGGAAAATTAAATCTGAAATTTTAAAATAACTTAGCAATTTTATTCTTTGCTATTTTTATCGACTCAGAAAAATTTATTCGTGAAAAATCGCAACACAATTCTTCTAGATTCTGTATAATTTTTATACACTTTATTAAATACTAAGAATTGCAGATTGAAAATATAAAAATCGTATCCTCTGGCTTTATATGTATATAGGTATAAAACTATGAAAATTTCTTCGTTTAAACATTCATTCAAACATGTAGTTTACATTTCTTTGACAGTTGCAGTCCTTTTAATTAATCATCGTAATGACGGCCATTTATTGTCTTACCGTTACCGGCTTATAGAGTGGCAGCTTTGTTCTCATTCCAATATAATTAGTATTAATCTAGAAATCGATACCCGCCCGACATTACAATTAGAATACCGCGCGGCATTAATAACGCTCCGGCGAATTTGGTTATTATTAATCGTACATGCGAAGAACAAGGCGACGGTTATGATGACGTTTTGTCTCGTTGTTGCCGAATATACGCTCGCGGTCAACTGTGAGGCAATTCGAAGCCAATTAGCGAACGTCGAACAAAATCTGCGATATATGACCGTGATATGTGGACCATAGGTGGACGTAGTAATTTTCGACGCGAGACGAAAATTTTTCCCTCTCTCGTAAAGCGAAACAACCCATATATCGCTCGCTATATGAGACGCGTAAAAGAGAATCACACTCCAGTTTAAACACAGACACACACACACACACACGATAAGCTCTCTGGGAAAATTCTTCTTCCGGTTTTTTCTCATTAGAGGAAAGGTAATCGTTGGCAAAAGTAGAAAGGGTTCGCGAAATCGAAATCGTCGTTTACGGGAAAGTCTGGGAAGCGCTTTTCGCGCATCGTTATCCCGTGGATAACAATTGGAGCGTGGTTAATGAAAGGCGCACCAAAGTGCGTCCGTAGCCGATGTAATCGGTACACGTTATTCCTCTCTCTCGTTATCGCGCTAGCGACCAGGAAATATATACATATATATATATATATATATATATATATATATATATATTATATACAGGGTAACCCGGTAAATCGCCAGCAGTACTTTGAAAAGTGATTTGGGACTCAAAAAAAAGGAAAAGAAAGCTATATAAATAAACAAGTCCGAAAATAAATCGTTTCCGAGTTACAGCTACTTTTATGTTAAAAACATTGTAATTGATTTTTCCTGATAATAATGATTTCTCATAATCATAATAATCATAATTGATTTCATAGTGTTTCAATATAAATAACTTTATTTCGAACTATTTTGACGTTACTCAAGATGCACCACGTGGAGGCACGGTCCGCTTGACATTCTTTTTTTTTTAATTTTTTTTTTAATTTTTATTAAAATAATTTTTATAAAAATATAATATTTTTATGATATTATAATAATTTTTAGAAAAATAAGTTACGATGTTTTTAACATAAAAGTAGCTGCAACTCGGAAACGATTTATTTCCGGACCTAATGTTTATATAGCTTTTGTCCTTCATTTTGAATTCCGAATCACTTTCCGAAGTACTATGGCCGATTTTCCGAACACCCTGTATATATATATATTCGAGTCGTGCTATGTGCAGGGAGCGGTTCTCCCTGGTGTGACACCGGTTCTTCGGAAATTGTTTCCTTTGTCCTTTTTTCCCTTATATTAAGTCCCATGCATATTAATCACCTTCATTTACTACTCCTTTCGTGAATACTTTTTATTTTTCTTCTCAACTTTCTTCTCCGCTTTCTTTACCTCTTCTACTTTGGCATCCTCGCTCGTTCTCCGAAAGAGACTTTTCTAACAACCAGCGCGGAAGGCAGAAAAGATTGTTGTAATTACGCGGTGATTGTGTAATTGAACAGTGCGATATCTTGGAAATTCACCAGAGTGCATCAATTTAGGTGTACCAATTTCCTTAAAAAAAAAAAAAAAAAAAAAAAAAAAAAAAAAAAAAAAAAATTGAATTATTTATCGTATCTCTGATGCATCTTTCGTATTAAGTAGTATAAACATATATTACGCAGACCTATTCTTTTGACCGCTTATTCTTTAGCTCTCGCTCGCTTAATTTGCATCGCAGGATTCGAAACAGCGGTAAATGAAGCAATTTCGAAGATTTTGTAAATTTTATATTGAATTGTCGGAAATGTGCTTATTTGTAGTTTTACCCAGACTTTTTCCCCCCTCGCGATGTATTACGTCTTTTCAGAGACTCCGTCCTTTATTTTCTCCGTGTTTACCAAACAGTAATCATATCGAGAATATGTATATTATCCTGCTTGCTTATTTAAAAGCTCTCTTTTTAACAAGAATATGAAGCGATAAATATATACCTGAGTAATGATGTGGAAAATATAGCTGAACTATATATGATAATTGTGAAGCACTAAAGAGCAAAATGCTAATTTTAACGTTTTTTAAATATCCCAGAGAGTTCACTCTAAATTTAAATTAAATGTATTATCTTTCACAAACTAGAAATGTTAAGTAAAGAAATGACATATATTTTAAATTTATTTTTGTTATTATGACTTTAGGCGATGTCAAAATAGCATACAAATTAACCTATATGGAAGAATAGTTACAATAATTCGTATAAGAAATGTTGAAAGAACATTTTAAGGTTCACGATTACTTGAAGATTTACTTTAACTTATTTTAAAATGTTAAACTGACTTTGAGGCATATTGATTGTTTGAAATGATTGTTAACGAGTGTTTAAAGCACTCAAAATAATATTTCATTTCTACGAAACATACACAAAGTGCTAAAATATGGATTTGTCATAAATATGAAAACGTTAGAAAAATAATAACATATCAGTTGTATATTAGTTTTACATTAAAGTAGTAATTAAAGCGTGCTAACGCAAGACAATTTTATCACGTAGACGCACAATTTTTTACATTATTCAGATTTTGGCACTGTACAAATAATCAACACATAATCTGAGAAATATCTACGCGAAATTTGAAGAACTTTAATGATTATGTTAAAAGAACATGTACAGAAATGGAAAAACTTGAACAGTTAGATAAAACATGGAAAGGGATTCGTCTTTTCTGCAACTGCAACGACAGATATTATCTCGATATTGCTAAGTGACTTTATAAACATTATAAAAGACAATAACGTTATATATATATATATATATATATATATATATATATATATATAATATTTAAATTATAAAAGCTAATAAAGATAATATTAGAGACATATCGAAAAAGTAACAAGAGATTACAACTGACAAGAGACACAAGGCTGATATTCGAGTAACGTTAGATCGAAGAAATAAAATTGAAAAGCAAAAAGGAGAGACTGAACCGATCTTATGAGCGGGCGCGTGCGGCCGAAATATTTTATTCTCTTTGTTAATCCCCGCCATTTCCGCGTAGCAGAAGCTCACCGTATTTCATTGCGGCGTCCGCTAATGAATGCCAAATTAAATCGGGGAACGTGCGCGCCGGCACACTACGAGGCAAAATAAGAAAAGCCAAGAGAGAGAGAGAGGGAGAGGGAGAGGGAGGGAGGGAAGCTACCGGCAGCTTCGCATCGCTGAGCTCGTGGACCGTTATCCGGAATACGCTTTTAGGAGAAGAAATTATCACGAGCCGAGCTGCGCCGTCGCGCGGGAAATCCTCTTGTTTATGTCTCGGAATCGAGTAGTCCCCAAGGAAGCAGGTACAATGTAACGAGAGAAATTAGAGTTTCTGCCACGGATTTTCCAAGAATAAGACAAAGTGAGAAGAGCGCGGAAAGAAAGGGGGAAAGAGAAGGAGACACAGAGAGAGAGAGAGAGAGAGAGAGAGAGAGAGAGAGAGGAGGGGGGGACACATTCGGGCTAAATTTATTTGCATAGGCCCCCCGAGTCTCTTTCGAGCGGAAATACAACTAATTGGATTCCATGGTATCGCCACGCGCGTACGTGTGTGCGAGGGGGTTTTTTTTCGGACCTCCTCTCCTTTTTTCTCTCTCTCTCTTTTTTTTTCGCCTCTCGGGCGAAAGGAGACTCCGGGCCAGGAGAAGAAGAGAAGGGGGCACCGCCAAGAGAAAAGTACATCGAACTAATCCAATTCCCCGTCCGTATGCAGGCAGCCGTTTCTCCTTCTCGCGTCCCCCGCTCTTTCTTTCTTTCTTTCTTTCGTTCCGCTTTTACGTTCGCTTCGCGCCGTTTTCTTTCAGCCGGGGTCCTTCTCCTCCCCCTCCCCCCATCGACCCGTCTGGAATTTATTTTTCCGTACCGGGAGCTCCGTGCTAAACTCTTGAGGCACGCTGGATTTAATGTACGGGCAGCCGTGCTGCGTGTTTAGAGACGTATGTACGCACGTCGGCGGCGAAACTATAAAATGCAGAAAAGCGACGCGACTACTATCGCGTATTGATTTTTGCGCGGCCCTCTTCCTCGTAATCATTTATCGCGTCGCGTATGTGCGTATCTCGCTGCCGCCGTCAACATTCATTCGCGACTGTCTTTCATGTAATAAAAGTAAAAACCTAGTAGGAGAAATTGTATGTCGCGTTAGCTGACGTGAAACTGGATTTTTTTCTACAGTTACAAATCGAACGATTCTATTCTTGTGATGTATCGTATATGCGCAGGGTGCCCGGAAAATCGGCCGCAGTACTTTGGGATTAATCGTAATCATAATAATCATAATTTATTTCATACAGTGTTTTAACGCGGAATAACTTTGGACTATTTTTGACGTTACCCAAGATGCATCACTTGGAGACATAATCCGCTTGGCATTCCTCTTTTTCGTTTTTCTTTTTTCTTTTTAATTTTTAAGTTTTATTAAAATAATTTTTATAAAAATAAATTAAATGTTTTTAACATAAAAGTGGCTGTAACTCGCAAGAGACTTATTTCCGGATTTATGTTTACATAGCTTTTTTCCTTCTTTTTCCTTCTCCCGAATCACTTCCCAAAGTACTGTAGACGATTTTTCCAGACACCCTGAACATACTTATTTAAGGAATTAATATACATTTATTTTTCTCAATAAATAATTTGACTTTTATGACAGTGGACAACTGAAGATCTCGTTGCGAAAAGAAAGTTTCGTGCAATTTTTATTTTATTAGTTTTCAGTTTATTACGGGGTGTTAAGTATTTCCCCATGGTGATGGGAAGGATAATTTGCACATGTATGTAGTAAATGAAGTTTGTACAGAATATGTTTCGTTAAAAAACAGGAAGTACCCCACGAGGTCACACATATACGCGTACACACGCACGCACGCACACACAGCATTCCCGGAAGAATATTTTGTGCATCCATAACAAAATTAAAAAATTACAACAGGTAATATCATTACAAAAAGTAATATTAAAAACTATAAAGAAAATACTGTCTTCTTAAAAACCGTGTGCGACGAAAGAGTGTAAAATATATTTCTGCATTAATATATATTTTTTTTTAATAAAAAGAAAATCTTAGCTTTATTTTCTTTCTAATCTATCTCTACCAACAAACTAGCGCGCACACACACACACACACACACACACATACAGTAACAAGTTTTGCGAGAAATAAATACCGTAAATTATCTTGCGACACACAATATTAGAAACAAGTGTACCACTATCGACGATACGGAATTTGACGGGTGACGATAAAAGGATTGTCATAAAATTTGCTTTATCATCGAAATATCTGAGCCTGCATTAGGCATGACGGCGGTATGAATGCGTTTAAGAATCGCACTAGTTTTCCAGGCTGTTGTTCATTTATCTGCGTTACGTGCATCCAGCCAAAGGTATACGGCCACATCCAAGAGAGATCGCAATGCCGGGCCCGACGTCTATTCAAGGCACGTTAATCATAAAGCATGCTCCAGCCGTACGCCCGGTGAATTCGCGCGTACCTTGTTACTTTGAGTATAAAAATTTCCAAGGAATCGCCGAGAGGAGACGAGGGAGAAAGAAGGAGGTAGCGAGAGCGAGCGGCTTTGAAATTTTACAAGGGTTGCCGCGGCAACCGAGTAAGCGTGTAACCGAGTTGTCTATTTGCATGAGTGCGCGGTGCCCGCCGCGTTTTCGCCGCCCACGATGCGAATAAATATACAAAGCGCGCACGACCGATTACGTTTCGTCTGCCCTCCCCCCTGCCATTCATATATATATATATATATATATATATATATATATCTCCTCCTACTGCTCCCATTCCTCTCTTTTCTCTCCCTTTGTTTTCAATTTACTTTATGCCGTCGTTTTCACGCCGCTGTCGCGCGCGAGATTCTTTCGAGCCACTTGGTTTATACGCGCGAATCGCGGCGCGATTAATCCGGGCGTGGGCGAGGAAGAAGAGTAGATCAACACCACCGAGTCGTGGAAAAGTTTTAACTATCAAGGAACCGTAGCGCAGGAAGACGGCAGCAAAGTTTTCGTCGAGTTGGTCTATCCGAGGCGAGTTTCGAGAGTCCGGCGAGAGATATCGTCGGAGCCATCAGTCGCGCTCCCTCTCTTCTCTCGCCCTTGTCTCACCTTACCCTATTTCCAGAGGGCTGTCTTTACACAGACTGCCACCTTGCCGGAGACGGTATGCGAGACGCGCGATATCGGCAGATAAGCACCGAGGATCGAGAGATTCCGATAACCTATTACTGGAGAGAGAGAGAGAGAGAGAGAGAGAGAAGAAACTTTCTCTCGGTCTTGTAAAACGACGGATTTTTTTTTTTCTTTTCTTTTGAAATTTCGGCATATTTATTTCAAATCTCTTTTTATCTCGCGATCTAACGAACTGATCTTGAAAGAAATATATCTTTTCAAAAGAGGAGGAGAGAGAGAGAGAGAGAGAGAGAGAGAGAGAGAGGGGGCGGACATCGAGATTCGAGAACGGTCCTTTCTTCGATAATCTGAAAACGGTCATGGATTCTGTACCTTCCGTTTATTCTTCCTTCAAGCATGCTCTATCGAGAACTAAATCCACGTCGGATGTTAGACGTAGCGCAACTCCCGCGGTGGTTTCCGCTCGGCGCAGGTGCACGGTATGCCGGAAACGTATTTGCTTTCTCTGCCCATCTTTTATGTCGATAGTATCATTGTTGTTACTCGGTTTTACGTCCTTATATATTCCGTTACACATAATTTATCGCATTCTCTTTATACGAGATGTTTCTCACTAACAATAAGTCATTATTTCTTTTGCGTAAATGTCAAAACATTTATGATTTTTAGGTCAAAAAAATTTGATTAAAAGTATAAATCATAGTTATTCTTTAGACAAGTTCAAGTGAATTTCGAAGCAACATTTTAAGTTTTCTTTTTTAATTATTAAAACATGTACATGATATTGAAAATTTAAACATAATTTGAGAAGAAGGTAAACTGAAAATTGTTCGAGAAATCTGAATGGAACAAAATAAATACGTTTAGAGAGTGATTGCATGTGTGTACTTATATACAATATAAATATATAAATGTAAAATAAAAAAACAAGATTACAAAAATAAACATTATTACAGATTTTTAAAATGACTAGCGATAAATATTTGCAAAAATATTTTTCCCGAAAAAATCGATAAACCATATTAACATATTTATTATTAAGCAAAGTGTCCTCTATCAACACACAATTGAGATATACATATATACACAGAGTGTCCCGCAATTGGTGAATAATTTGCTAATGGCAGATTCTTGAGATCATTTGGAGTCGATTTTTCGTCAAAACATCGAGAAACGTCAATTTTTTTTTTTTTTTTTGCAAGTTTCCAATTTTCGTCATTATATATATATATATCTTTGTAATTGAGTAATAAATTAAAATTTATTAAATTAAAATTCTATCAGAGTAAACTTTATCTTAATTTAACTAAAGAATGTTTGATAATTTTTTTACTCCGAAAGTTTAGTTTACGAAAAGCGCCTTTTTATTTCAATCGTTTATAACTCAGAAATTATTGATGACTCGACATTTTCGCTGAGGAAAAATCGTCTGCAAATGATCTCAAGAATCTGCCATTAGCAAGTTTTTCCATCAATAATCTTGTACATATCAATACAAATTATAATCTGTATATATACATATATATATATATATATATATATATATATATATATATATATATTTTTTTTTTTTTCAGAAAGAAAATATTTATTAAAAGAAGAGAAAGAATGTGCGTGTTCTCTTAGATATTACCTGAAGGTAGACTATCAGTTTTGCAAACCAATATTACGTCCTGAAGGTATGTTTTTATACATGTATATTCATTTATAATAATCTTAATTTTATCATCGTGCGAAAATCCTTTCTACCAGACTGGGGAAAAATATAGAAAACAAATTCGCTCGCTCGTAGTATGAAAGGTGGGGAAAGTGCATCTTTCTTCAACACACATATATATATATATATATATATATATAGATATAGATATATAGATATAAAAGGCTGCGTTATACTGAAAACGCGTGTGAGAACCGCGTCCCGCGGTTAACACAGTCGATCGATCACTCCGGTCGATCAATCTCCGTCTCTAACCGTATCAATCCACTCCTCGCCCTCACTTTTCCCGTTGCAACAGTCACCCCTTGGAAAGCAGCATAATGTTCCAGTTTGGTCGTTGCATAATTGATTCGTCATGGCGACTCCCCGCACTTTCACTCACGCGTCCGTTTCTGTCCATCTTGCCACTTTGGGATTAATTACCCGGGGATATGCTTGTAAAATCGATCGTGTCAGCGTCACGCGTTGCGCGATTATATAATATATGTGTCAAGATATAAACGATTAATACGTGTCGCGGCGTGTTTCTACGTCTGCTCAGCGAGATGAGACGATTAAAGAAGAGATTATATATTTTAAAATTACGTCTCGTGAGATGTGAGAGTAAATTTTGAATTGTGTGCTTTAAATTATAATTCCGTGATATCAAAACGCTCCTCCGCTTAAATATTGTACCGTACCGTGTGTTTCGCGTCGTTAATCAATTTTTGTCGGCGAAACAAAAATATTTCCCGGAAGGGACCGCTGGAATCAACAATTTGTATGTTTAGTCGAATATTCATTTTGCATTTCTGAAAAACAGTAGGTATTGATTCCTAAAGCGGAATTATATTTATAAAATTTCAATACAAAACACTTTTGTTACGTTAAAAATCAATCGACCACTATCAAGTGAGATAATTGACATTCAATGAAAATATTTTTCAAAATCGAGGAAAACATTTATTAGGTGTCTTATTTAACTTTTCGATCTGTTATTTTTGACTGAATAAATTGTTTTTATTGCTAATCAATAATGTTTAGTCAAATATCCGTTCTACATTTTCAAATTTAATAACAATAATATGATCTGATATGATAATACAAAGCTATTTATAAAATTCGGATACGAAGAATTTTCATTTAAGGTAGCTGTCAATTATATAAGTTATTTAAGATTATTGACTACGACTTTTTTTATGTTTAAAAGAAAGGAGAATAATAAGTCGAATATATATTTTACATAATAATTCTCTGAACGTTTAGCTATCATATTTAATTAAAATAACAAGATTTGTACTTGTATATAAAATAATTATTTAAATTTTAATAACCATCTATTGATGACTCCAGTTGTAAGTCGCTTAGAATGTTTTTGTTCCAATTGCATGTAATATTTTACTAATAGATGGTGTGACGATGTATAATAATATTATGTTTCTTTTTAAATACGTTTAATAATTAATTGAAATAGAAACGTCCGCTGTGTATAAATTTTTTTACTGTATTTTATCATTTACTAATTAATTTGAATTTAGATGTAAGCAACATTTGCCACGACCATTACTTTATTATCTAATTTCGCTTCGATATTTGCATGCTTAATTGACTTTGTAATAAATAATATTATTTTATTTTTTATTTTTAATTTACACATTACACATATTCGGCTCTTTTACGCCTTGCTGCCACATTTTTACTATTATTAATAATTAATTGTTTAATAAAATAATTAAAAAGCAAAAGGTAATTTACTGTTGGGACGTTTGGTCAATTAATCAATAGATTATCCTTAAGTTTTGCATTATCATACGTACGATAGGCTCGAAATTGAAATTGAAATATCACTGGACTGAAATCGCGTCGTTAGTGGTAATATAAATTACGGTTAAGGTTGCGAGCTAAAATTCGTTTTGCTACTCGTTTCGGCAGTTATAATTTATCGAGCCACAAACTATTTTCCAACTATTCCCACAATTCAATAAACTCTAAGAGTAAGGTTGTCAGTGCGAACGCGATGACCGGAAATTGAGCTGAAATTCCGTTACAAGCTCGACGCGTCGACGCGTTACACGCGGACGTTTTTCATCCTGTGAAAGGGTACCATCGAATTGTCTTTATTGTCGTTATCGATCGAAAACCCGAAAAATACACATATCCACGTAATTTACATGCAATAATAACATAAGCGTCACAAAGAAGAGAAATAATTTTAAATATTTAAATTTCTTAACATGTGTGTGTGTTTTTAATATTTAAAATATTTCAATAGTAAAATATAAAATTAGCATCGCGAAACATTATTCTCCATGGAGATTATTCATATAGATAAATGTTAACGCGCTTTAAAGAGTTAAAAAGTTAATGTAACTAATCTTTTTAAAAGAACGTCGCGATTATTGTATTATTTATTACATAAGACGAGGTAAAAATAAAGAAAGAAAAAAATCGCCGAGGAGAATAGCTCTTGGCATATTTTATACTTGGTTCATCCTACATCAGGTCATCCTACATTATATATACATACATGTATATATATATATATATATATATATATATATATATATATATATATATATATCCTGTGTTAATTGAGGTTAACGATTTCGTTAGCACAGTTTTAATTAACGCCAGTGCATCACAGTCGATCATAAGTTTCTCAAAGTTTGTAAATACATTAAAACCTGAAGCGTGTCTAATTGGATTAATTAAATTCAATTTGCTCGATGGGATCGACATTTCGCTCTCGTCTCCATTTATTTTATTTCGCCTCCATTTCATTTCAGGATCAAATTAATGTTGCTTAAGACAGAGCTCCGCTTGTTAAAAAGCGAGGCTCGATTGGCCGGATACTGCGCTCGGAAAACACTTACTCGTTTACTAGTTTTTCTGTTAGAAATGTTTGTGACTGTTTCATCGATAAGTAAGTGTATCAACGGATGTAATATCGCGGAATAGCATTTCGCGGATATTGCGAATAATTACGTCGAATATAATTTATATTTTGGATATGGAAAGAGACGTGCATATAGTGTCATGTATGATGTACGTGTTGGGTAAATCATCATGCTTTCTTTCAACTATTCTCGAATAGATAGTGTCGAATGAAAACGACAGTATCGTTCAGGTTGGTTCTTTCCAGTATCAGACAGAAAATACTTTTAACAATATATATATATATATATATATATATATATATATATATATATCTCGAGCGACCACCATCGTGCAATTCGAGCGTTGTATTCTCTTTGACCGCTGTTGAATTTGACCGATTCTGATACACAAAGTAGAGAAAAGCTCCTCGGAACGGAATGCTTTAAAAGCTTGTCTTCCTTGAGAAACTGCATCGTCACCATTGTTATCTGGGCGACTGTACACAAAACGTGGGGTTCTAATATCTTACTCCTTTCCGCGATCTTCTTCTGACCTCATCCTTCTTATCCCCGCACTCGCATCGCTTCTCTTTGACGCGTTAATACATTCTTTATGCTGCCTAGATTTTTCAACTTCACGAGTCTCTCCACTCTTATATAGGGTGAGAAGAAAGTATGGAAATCCTGAAAAACCTCGAAAAATTTAAGTTTTACAGAAAAATGCTTCAAACAAAAGTTGTATAGCTTCGAGAGGGATATAAGATGGTGTCATTGATTTGACATTTAAATAGTCGCTCGAAGATCACGCGAGGGTCACCCTCAATTTCTTCAATGTAACACCCTATTTTTAATTACACACTCTTGTTAGAGCTTACATCGAGAGCTTTCCAAAGCACTATAATGAAACTTTTTTTTGGTTAAGAATTTCCCGAGATATTTTATAGTTTTTACTTTTTAATCTAAAATATATATATATATATATATATATATATATATATATATATATATATGAGATAAATGAAAAAATGAATAGATCTTGCCCTAGATTCTTTTTCTGTAAAACTTATATTTTTTTCCTCACCCCCTATATATACATATATAGATATAGATATTTTTCTCTCTCGGTTCCTTCGTTCCTTCTTTCTTTAAATAACGGTAAAAATATCGTTATATTTATAATTTCAGTCTTTCCTCTAGATGTAACGCAATCATCCTAATCGAATATCTTCTCTCATTTTATCATTCGACCTGCTTTCGTAAAGCTCGTTTACTCTTTCATTTTTATTCCACCATTTCTTCGCGTCTCACTCGCGTCTTTTATTTTCTCTCCTTTCTCTTCTTTCCGTGCGTTTGTACATGTGTTTCTCTATTTTTCCTACCCTTCTTGCCGACTTCTTTTGGCGGCGTTCGTTTTTTTTCTTTCTTTTTCCCTTTTTTTTTTTTTTTTTTTTTTTTCGCAAGACAACGCAAGATCTTTTAATCGCGTTGCTTTCTCGCTCGCGTTATCCGTCCATCCGTTCCTTCCCATTCCGTTATAGTTCCGCTGTTTCAGTTTCCATCTTTCCTACTCTTTGTTTCCTCCTTCCGCTGTTTTCCACCCTCACCCCCTCGGCCCCATCTACTCACTTGGCGAGTTATATCCCGTAAACCGTGGTACTTTGTTGGTCACGGTGTGCAATCTCACCGAGGACCAGACGAAGCGTGACCTCACCACCTACCACCTTCTTGTCTATCTACCCCGTATCCTCCTATTCTCCTACTCCAAACTACCATATGCATTCGCGAAAGACGTATTACGTGGGAAAGCACGTGAGTATTTGAGAGCCCGAAAGAAAGATTGTTACCACAACTTAGATTGGCGTTATGAGGCAGAATATTTCACGTAAACATTATGTCATCCCTTCTACGGATATGCAAGTGTCGTTAATATAAATCCGTTCACGTACTGTATTATTATTAATATCGCAAATAAACAAATATTAATCGTAATTGGAAGATTAACGAAATTATGACTAAGCGGATTACAAAACGAACGTACGGATGCAAATGGTAGATAAATATTACATTTCGTTGCACTCGACATTTTCGAGCCTTTCATCATTTTAGTGGACAATAAAATTATATGAGAAATAGATTTTTCAGCTTTAATTTAAAACCAAAGTTATTATTTCATCAAGAGTATAAACTATAATCGTAAATGAAAAAAAATTATAATTAACAGTTGCATATTTTATAGAATGGTCAAATACGCACAATTAATTATATTTATAATTAAAATATAAATACAAAAGGAAATATATTTTCGATAAAACATAAATATTGATAAATGTCTTTTAAAATAAATGAAAGAGAAAAATAAAGAATTAAAATGCTTGTTTAAGTGATTTTACTCTTGTCAGTATTTTTCCATATAATATTACTAACTAGGGTAAAATATATATTAAATATATTTAATATTATAAAATTGTATTAAATTTCAAATTAGATATTTATTCGTGTATTTATTCAATACTTGATACTTAAAACTTAAACCGTGTAAAACCGAATTAATCAAGCGTAATATTTATTGAAAAAATAAAAACGTCTCAACGCGATTTTTATTTAATCGTTGTAATGTTTGAAAATTTAATATTTTAATTTTTAATAAAGTAAAATTAGCCAATATTTTTCCTCTTTCGATTCTTCAACAGCCGCGAATAAGTGATTCGGGGCCACGAGTCGCGAGACAAATGAAATAATCGGAATGAATTTGCGAAGGGGATATCAGAGGAGGAACGAGGTCGAGCTGGCAGAAGGAACGAGAGTCCCTACCTGTTGACGCTAAGCGTTCGTAACGTTCGCGGTTTGCCTTTTGTCAGTTTCTCCATATTGCGATAATCCAAAAATGTCACCCCCATAAACGCGCGATTTACTTTCGAGATCAGCTCGCATCTTCTTTCTTTTTCGTATTTATTTCACTTTCCAGACTAGACTCACGTATCGAAGAATTGTACTTGAATGTGATAGATTTTCTTGAAAAACGTGCGAATATTTACAGAAAAAGAATCTGTCTCATTTTAATACAGGTTTTAAATCAGCCTTACTACAAGCTACGTCATCATTCGCGACAATTAATTAACCCCGCACGGGTTAATATCTTTAATTATTGAATGGAATTATTGTACGTTCAAATTTAGAGTTCTGTTAGTACTTGTGATTCGACGGTGATTCGGTTCATTGCTACCTTCCTGCTCGTCGCGCGAACAATAACATGACATAAGGCGCGTTCGGGGAGACGCTATTAGCGCTAACAAACGTCGTTCTATTTTTGTTCAACTTTTAATGAGTGACAAAGATGGAATGACACTGTTAGCGCTAATAGTGTCTCCCCGAACGCGCTCTTAGTATCGTGTAAACAATAGTACTGTTATTTAAACGTCGTAATATCTTGACTCGAACAGGTCGGCTTCGAGACATGTGTCGTCTCATTCCTTCTCTAAACACGGTCGCGACAAGTACTAGAGAAGCGCCGAGCGTAATTATTATTACAATTAACGATTTACAATACTGAATACTATGAATATATTAAGTCCATCAAAGCGGCCATCCAGCGACTATTTATCGAGAGAGATATTTTGTGCGATATCTCTGCATCTATGAAGTAAAAATAATATATTAATTTCACGAGAAAGGTTATTATTATCCTATTATCAGCAGTTTTTAAGAAAGGTGTCAAGTTTTATTTTGACACTTTTCGATAGCGTTCTACTAAAATTAGTTTTCTTTTCTCGATTATTTAACCATATAATTTTCGAGGATCGTAATTTTGTTGTCCTGTCACAAAATGGTAATGATTTAACGCGCGATTAACGTCGAAAGTGTCGTACAAAGTGTCGCGCGATTATCTGTATTCTATTAATTAACGCACGCGCGATCGTAATTAATTGTATTTTCGCGAGTGATGGGAAAGATGAGCAAGAGAGATGAAACGAGACATCACAGGTGACGGTAGAGCAACTAGGAAGTGAGTATAAACTTATATATAATTTATTATTTCTTTTTTATCATCGATTATTTATGAAATTAATGTTTGTTATTTTTACGCGGGATTTATTCTACGTTGTATAAAATAATGCATGTAAAATATTTTAAATTTTTTATTGAAAAATATTCTGAATATATATAAAATAAAATATTTAAAATAAAATATTTTCTGTTATCGGAAATATATACAACTAATATAAAACTAATAATGACTGTTTAAAAAAATTTAGAGATTATTAAAAAAATTAATTAACAGAGATTAATTAATAAAGAAAACAATACAATGATAATAAATATATTATTCTGCTTTTCTATCTCGTCCTCTTTTTTTCTCTACTTTATTTATATATTTTACTCCTTACAATTATTATATTAATTAATAATTGTCGCAATAAAAAAAAAAAAAAAAACAAGTATATTTATGTTTCGAGTGTATCTGTTTCTCCACAAAAGCGAGTTAATTAAAGCAAGAAAAACCTTGTAGAAAAAAAAGGGAGAGGAAGAAAAATTGAATGAAACAAAGTAATTTACGTTTCGGTTAATAAATTATCTTAACAGCACTGTATATCTGTATAAATATAAAACTTTTTTCATATACGTAATTGAAGCGTGTGTTTCGAAAAGTTTTTTCTGCTTCAACCTGAGAGTCGTTATATTGCAAGTTTTAGCCACTCGGCTCTGTAGATTTATACATTGAAAATCTGTGTGAATATAAAATCGTAGATTTTTCGCCAAAACCAAACATATATAACTTTGCATCCTTTTTAAGACAGCCCGTGTTTTCTTCTATCTTTTCTATAAACGGCTAATCACGATATACAAATCATTGTTAAGAATCGACTACATTTATGCGTTGGAATTTATAACAAAAATATCGAGTGCGATGCACGTACGAGAAAAAAAGAAAATTCCCTTTGGACATTTGTCTAAAGGGACTAATCTATAAGATATCCGAGAAAAAATCATGCGACACAGTTTTCTTTCCACGAAACGAAAGCGTTATCGATCAGTCAAATGTGATCCCCTACTCGTATATAACAGGGTACACTTGTGTAAAATGCACGAGGGAGACGGCGAGCGTAACATTTTTCCAAAACTTACGTTTATCGATATCGAATTATTTTCACGCGTAAAATATGTCGCGGACGTACCGTATTTCCTGAGAACGTGTTAAATGTATGTACGCGCGCGTCACGACGAGAAAACTCTTCACACAAAATAACCGACGTTCCATGCGACACAGGATAGCGGAAAGATACGGTTCGACGATATCTGATAGATGGGCGTTTTGATAGACAGTTTTGATTTTCGTGCCGCAAAACAAATTTCAATTTCCAGATAAAAATCACGCATACATCTCTCTGTTCCGTAAATTTTAATTTTCTTTTTATATATATATATATATATATGTATATAAAAAGCTTATGCGTATATAGATTATGTTTGTTGATTGTCATTAAAATCATTCCTTCCTCTCTGGGTTTTACATTTAATTTTTTTCTTTGCGTTAATTCGGAAAATTTATGTTCTAGTCCTAGTTTAATTTTCGTCTGGATTCTCTTTGCTCTTTTCATTGTTCATGGTAGGTTGCGATGACGAGTTTACAAGAGAGAACGCGATCTTTTGTACGATTACGCGCGTCGTAACGATGATATTACGAGGGGGTAGATACTTTTATAAGTACACGTACACACGTACGAGCTCCGGGAAGAAAGCCCGCATCGAGAGGAGCTTCCCTTCGCCGCGTCGTAAACAGCAAATTTTCCACTACTTTTACGTCCAGATGGTTCTTTTGATGGCGACGCGCGCGAATATCAGCGACCGTATACAGGGTAACTTTGTTCGCGTTGCGTTTCACTAGGTCGACCTTACGACGACGTGTTCGACGGCGGGTTCGCAATTGGCAAGTCGACCTCGCGATCGACGGAGCAGTAATCGTAATTAGAGAGCCTATAATAAGAATTGCGACAATCGACTCCGTCTCTGATTATTATAGGACTCTACTATAATCTATGATGATGAGTTAATGAATGTGCAAAGATAACGTATTGATATTTATTTATTACACAACACAGAAATAATATATTATAAATTGAACATAAATGTAATATTATAAAAATTAGAAATGATTGTTATGCAATCATGTGAGAAAGAAAACATATATTATCCCTTTCTATCTTGTACCATTTTTTTATTCCAGATAATCGCAACTCTTACTATAGGATCTCTAATCGTAATCAATCAGTAAATAATATACTCATTGTTCTAGAAACACATTATATTTAAAGTTTAACACTACAATTTGATAAAATAACCAGACACATTGTTATTATTAATTAATTATTAAACATACTATTTATTGATAGATATACTACTTATTCATAGATACTGACAATGAGAAACTTTTGCCAACAAATGAATTATTTCTAGATGCAATCTGTCGTTAAATAAAGATAGTATATTTCTAGAGATACAGCAAACTTGTCACTATATAAATGACAATAAATGGCAAGAAATAATAAAGTTTATTGTGACGAAATAATTTAGAGAACAAATCAAGGGATTCTTTTTTCTTCTATTAATATAATAATTGACTAAAATTAAATTTTTTCTCTCTGCGCATTAGATTTAAATTGCTGAATTTAAACAATTATACATACATCTGCTATATATAATAAATTTATTTTGCATTGATGTTAATGGCAGGCTTTATTTATCCGTTGAATAAAAATAAAAAAATAGCGTTGTGAGTCAATAAAATAATATAAACTATAAAATAACGCGTAGCTAAAACTCGTTGTCAAAATAAATGTCAATCTTGTGGTATAAACTTATCGCACATATTATTTATATATATATATATATATCTTTCTGGATTTCAACGATATTTGAATTATTCAAATAAACAAGAAAAATTAATATCCAGTCGCAAAACAAGATTTAAATTTTACACTTTGCAGAATCGCGCGAATATCAAGATGAAAACTAACAATAAGGAGAGCAACGCGAGTAGTAGTAACAGTGTCAAAATTCCGAGGTGGGTTTTAACCGCGACGGGAACAAGTCATTGAGACTCGAGGTCGTCGGGTCGATTGATCTTTCCGTCTTGTCGATAAATCGAAGAATGGAACTCATTTTCGTGCGGACAACCCAGAAGAGAGCGAACCTTTCTCTGCAGCGATCAGCCCTCTTTTCGTGGCCGATGGATATCGGCAGTAGTGGAAAGACTAGGAAACCTTAAAACGCGTTTTGATCCTTGAAAGGGACTCTTTCTCCTCTTGTGTGCGCTGTTCTCTCTCACACTTAAAATTCAAGACATTCTACGTTTCTCGATTCCTGTTTGGTTTAATGCATGTTGCAAATATATATCATACTCAAGAGTATAAAATGAAATTAATATTTCTTATTAATTAATGGCGAAATGATTACGGCTATCTCAGCGAGTGTCATAAAGAAACGTAAACTCTATGATTAAAAGAAAACTTTGATTAAAAGGATTAATGTACTTTTTTTTGTACTAAAACCAAAACACAAGCGTAAGAGGAGATTGAAAGACGATACATCAGGAAGCCAAGAAGTGCTGAAAATAGTTTAGAGACCAATTACTATTGGAATTTTTACGAGCGATTTAACGTCGTTCGCTTTCGTTCACTTCACGGTCGTTGACCGACGAAGAGAGGAAAAATGTTGGAGAAATAAAGCGAAAGAGATAGAAAGGGAAAGAAAAAGAGAGGGAGGGCAGAGCGTTTGGACTGCAGAGAACGAGGGAAAAAATTAGCTTGAAATTAGCTCGGAAAAGTCGTATCTCGTTATTTCCATGTGAACTCCCACCGCGGGATTTAGCGACGACTTAGAACTCGCGCGTAAAAAGGAAGAAAGATGGGGGGAATGTTTCCACAACGTGAATGTTATATAAAAGTTGAAAAAAAAAAAAAAAAAACAAATGTAGAAAAAAAACGTTGTCGATCGCTTTGCGAAAAAATTCAAAGATTATTGAAATAAAATGATAAATCCAGCAACATTTATGAACTTTTATGTAGGAAAAAAGACAGGATCAGGTGGCTGTGAAAAACGGAAATGCGAGGGCGTCACGACAATCGCGTAGTGAATGTTTCATGAGAAATAAGGGCAGAGCTGACGTAATAAAATGTAAACGTAACTCGGTCGGACAGGAATAGGAGAGATATACGTTAAATGTGGAGGACAAGAAGAAATTAGCCTTGATCCCTGAGACTCTCGAGACTATTTCTGCGCTATTTCTATGCGGGCTTTCCGCATCGTGGCATCTCGAAGAAAGAGTAACCTCGTGCGAAACGGCCCATTAGTAAGTCGCGACTTATTCACTTGATGAAAAGATGCGGGTTTGTTCAATACTTGAAAATATAATGGGGAGAGAAACGCACACAAGAAAGAGAGAGAGAGAGAGAGTACAAAGAGGATTGCATTTGTGCGTTAATCCCTTCAGAGTGTCAAGCTTTTGCAGGGATTGGGAAAAAATTGTAAATTCAATATTTCATAAGAAAATGTAGTCCCTTATTTATTATCGTAACTAAAGGTCTGTAGTAAATTCATTACAGTACTGTTATCATTATCGCAGACGTTAGGAGAATCATTATTATCGAAAAGAGGATCTTGTTATCTTTGTTTATCGAATCATCTTTTATTATAGTCGCTATATCTTCTTGCGACGCTGCTATTCCATCATTATATAGATGTAGATGAAAAAGCAAAGGGCGCGAAAAATGTTTAAATTATCTTTTAGCTAAGATACAACGTGGAGATGGAAAATCGCGGAACTCTGTAAAACTTTTCTCTAATGGTAGAATCTACAGGTACACGTACTTTAAAATTGTTAAAGCATCAAAGAAATTAAATACAAAAAATGTGAAAGATTTAAGCCGTAACACTAAAGTAGGATTAAAGTTTTTCAACTCTTTTAACTCTTTCTTTCTCTCTCTCTCTCTCTCTCTCTCTCTCTCAAACATGCCATGCGACCTCTTATTAGAGAATTTAGAATGGAAGTAACTTTACACACACACACACACACACACACACACACACACACACACACACACACACACACACACACACACACACACACACACACACACACAGAGAGAAAGAGAGAGGTATAGTCCGAGAAAATGAGCGCTGAACTCAAACTCGCGCTTCCTTATCCGAGAACCTGAGAAATTTAACGAAAGGATACGTGAACGGAGAGGAACAAGTAGCAAAAATAATTTAAGACGGGTAAACGCGAGACGAATAAAAACGAACACGAATTAGACGAACCTGGCGCTTAGTCGTCAAGGCCATTTCCGTGGAAGAGGAGGAGAGGAACAGTGGAACAAACGACCGGACTTGTCAGGATTCGGGACATTTCTATTCTTTTCGATGAGATCTACAGTTTCGACGAGATTATCCTTAGAATCTCGCGGGAGAATTCGACGCAACGACGGACGGGCTATTTCCGCGTGCTGGAATGTTAAAAATTAAAAGGATTTTGTACACGTAACTATCCTTCCAGATTTGAATGGTTGCGCTGATGAATCGATAATTTTCATGAATAATGAACGTTGGCAATTTTTTTCCGTCACTACCCTCTCGCGGGATAATTTAAAAGTTTGTAAAATCAGCGACTTTCTATTACAATTCTCGAGCACACATATTTCGAAACCAAACTCTGCTAAACTACGCGCGCGATAGGTTTTTTTTTTTTTTTTTTTTTTTTTTTTTTTTTTTCTGTATTTCTCATTTGCTCATTCGTTGTACGTAATGTAAAAAACATGTTATTCGAGGAGAGATTCGTGGCGTAATAAAAAATTCATATATAATGTGACATGAAAATCTTATTCGCTTGCCTCACGATTAACGCGCAAAAATCATTTTTATACGACCGAATTATTACATCATACGTGAGCGAAAAAAGTAGGTATAATAGTCGCGAAATAATAGAATCATGAAAAATAGAAAATTGCCGGCCCTTTGTATTGCCATTCCCGCGTTTCACCCTCGAGCGTTCGATTTTTTTTCTTTGCGCTTCTTTATTTCCTCGCATTATTCTCTTTCACTTTTATAGTTCAACCCGCGCATGGATTCATTTCAGCTTCGCGAATGAATCAAATATTTCCATTTATGTATGCATCGTCTTGCACGTTCTCGCTGGTCTCGTAACTGGATTGTAACTGGTTTGTCGAGCGGTTACACAGTTCGGGACAATGCATGCACCTGAGATGAGTGACAATGGGGGGAATCTAGTTGAATTTTAAAGGATGTTTCGCGTGCCAAAGGCAAAGAAACCCTTCTCTCCTTTCGGAATCCGATCGGACATGAGAACCGACCTAACCGAGGTCGGTTTGTCGCGCTCTTTCCCGCTCGACAATGACTTCCAATCTTCGATGAGAGCCAACAGCCAACCGCCCTTCTAACCATTGGTCCGGCTCCTCTTCCCCTCTTCCCCTTCTCTTTTCACGGCGTTGCAAACAGATTTTATTCGGTTATTATCGGACGAAATCCGATTAGTGAAATGTAATAATCCTTTTAATCTTAAAGTAGCAATCGATACGTTTAAAAATCTTTCGACACACATTCTTGCGATAAAACGTAGCATAAGCATCTAGTGAAGAAAATTTAAAATTAGAGTATAATTAAAAAAGAAAGAAATAAAAGTGTTTTATTTTTCCATATAATAATCTTTAAACAAATTTCTCCCATCGCGAAAACTTTACATAAAATAACAGTTTTAAAGCATATCTACCATCTTCTTTAATGTTATATTCACAATCGGATAAACGTGTGAATTTTATTATCTTTTTCGAGACATTATTACGATCCCGATTGGATATGCATATTCACGAGAAAAAAAAACGAAAAGACTTCCGTTTATGTGGAGAATAGAGGTTTGAATTGATGAGAAGTTTTATATATTCTATGATTATTTTATTTGATACTAATTTATATCACCAGTAATGAAAATAATTTATTTAAGCGACCAAACTGGCAAATCAAATTTATTATTAAAACGTTAACATCGACGACGTTTCGACCTTTGGTTTAGGCCCTTTTCAAGTCTTGATTGACGCTGACGGTTGAGGTCAGAAAGTCGACTTTCTCACATGTAAGTTTAATGTTCGATCTGTAACACCTCAACCGTCAGCGCCAATCAAGACTTGAAAAGGACCTAAATCAAAAGTCGAAACGTCGTCGATGTCAATCTTTTAATAATAAATTTAATTTGCCAGTTTAGTCGCTTAAATAAATCATTGTATTATTTTATTTATCAAATAAAAAACCATTCTCATGTTTCCTCGCACCTTACATATTCTAAGATTATTTTTATTCATTAAATAAGAATAGCCATAGAATATATGTGTATATTAAACCTAAATTACTAATATCTTTATCCCACTTTATATACTCTACGACTATTTTTATACGTTAAATAAAAATAGAAACTTGATTTCTTTCTCTAAAATATATATCTTTTTCTAACGTCTCTGGCATATGATGTACGCATCTAACGCACAGAGATTGCAAACGGAGCGCGTAATTACGCGCAATGCCGAGGATCGACTATGCGACCTACGTCGGCTATGGGGGAAGCCACGTCTATCCGTTGTCCCCGAGACTAGCCAGGATTCGATTAGAGCTTAAGTGGATTATAAACGACGTACTTGCAAATCAGTTCTGCCCGCCAATAATTAACTATCGGGAAGGAGAGTTCGCTTTAAGCCGTATACATCGCGCCTCGCGTTATACTTCCTTGTTTACGCAAATCTCCTTTTCATTTCATGACTTGTGCAACGTCACAATGTTAATTGATGTTTTTCTCGACGACAGAATTTAGACGAGTCACCCGACCGAGGAATATCAGCTGACTCGCAACATTTCTGTCACCTTTTGCGAAAGGTGTGATTACGATTTTATCCCGATTAGATACGACAGAGAAAGTCACGCAGAAAATCACGCGAGAAAAATTGGAAAGGATTTCTTGTAAATCTGTTATAATTCTTTTCTATTGCAGTGACTCGGTTGTTATAACCGTAATACCGAGTTACAACGTAATTTGAAATGTCACGCGTGTTAACGAACTTCTTGCACTGACTCGCTATTCGAGTCAAAGCTTTGTGAAATTAGTAGCCCGTAGTCAGACACTCGTTAACAATGCTATGCAAAATATATTAATCATTTGGCTCTTTCCCCGCTATTACAAAAGTATGTCAAGTACGTTTCAAATTTCACACGTGAACATAGATTAACAATCAACTTTGCCAACCTGTCGCAAATTGCCTCGATTTCCGCATATATTCGAGAGAAATTACACACCGGCATCTTATGAATTATTAATATCGTATCACCGATGCTCTATAAAAGTTTACCTGTTTTTTTTTTTTTTTCTTTTTTTTCTTTTTTTTATACAGCGCGTTTTGTTCATATCTAGATTCAGCATTCTCGAGCGTACAATCTGAATCCCTGCAAAAGTTCGGATAGCGAGCGAGGAATTAATTAAGAAAGAAAATATACGCGTAGATCGTTTCTTGCAAGAACTCGGGCTGGAACTGAATTAACTTTTATCTGGACCATTTTTGCAATGTATGTCCGTTTGTGTCCGCCGGGAGAAAATTCTACGTTATATTTTAGGTTTGAAAATAAATAAGACATTAATCAAGAAAGGGAGAGAGAGAGAGAGATTGTCTCGCAAGAAATTAAAGTCATAAAGCAGCAACTTTGAAGCTCTTATCTGTCTGATATTATATTATACAAGCAAGTACACAGATCGGCGCGTCCGACGCATATATTACGCAAACATGGGGATCAGCAATAACGAAATTTGAAATTTTCTTGGTGCATTCGATAATATCTAATCCTCGATGAGCTTGAAACGAAACGCTCTCGTCCGCTCTCGGACGCGAGCAAAGTTAATCAGCTGGTTTATCCGTGATACGTGACGGCTGCGATTAATCGCTTTTACAATTAATTGCAGCGGCTTCATCTGTTAATTATATGACCGAAATATCGCTGGAATATACAATCGCTTTTATACAGCGGCTAGATGCGACCGCGTTGCTGCCAGAAGTACGACGGAAAACGTTTATCACATGTGCGCATAACCCGAAACCATTTCCCGTCGTATAAAAGAGAAACAGTCCGCGGACATTTTCGTGTTTTCCTTTTTTCTTTTTTTTTTTTTTTTTTTATGGTTTTTTAAAATTTTTTTGGACGTATTTCCTTGAAATATCTACGCGCGAGCCGAGTTATACGATATTTAAGAGAAATATTCGAATACATGCACGGCTTTGCTTTGTGGCGTCCTAATGAAACGAGTATTATGTTTATCCCGTAAGCTTATTAACGTTTTTTATTCGACCTTTCTGTGCCACGCTCATTTTATTCGAGTCGCGTGATTTTTCCCCTCGCGCAAAACTCACGGTACTAATAAGTATAAATCATAAAACGCCACGCTCTTTAATCCCGCTTATCAGCTTATTCTTCGATGTTTTACGATACTATATACGTTAATAAATTAATTCGTAATTCTGTAATAAGGAAATATATATATATATATATATATAGATATACGTGCAACTGAGGATAAGCACGATACACAGAAGCGTTTAATCTAAAATGATTCAAAGTTAATCAACAAAAGACGACCTCTCGCGAGTAGGGCTTAACTATTGTTCCCCGTAATGTTGGAACAATCGCAGCCATTGGCCCTTAATTATCCTTCAGTCAGTGTAATCTCTCAAGGAAAACTTTATCGTAACAAAACTCATTAACACCGATCATCCGAGATTCGAATGTACAAAGTTTGTCATTTTATTACAGAGACGGTGATGGATATTTATTTGTAAAGGCTGCGTGCACGTACAATCGTTCGTTTTAGCATGCCGTCCACGTGCGTTCCAAATATATGTGATCATTAATACACATAATGGGGCTATATCGACGACACACCGAATTACGTTTATTCGTGAGTAATAATGCGCAATACGAGTCACCTGCCCGTGATTAGTTAGGGTTACGGTACACTGTCGATTAATCGTCGACCACGCGAAGCTACGAGCACGTACGTGTGTGTGTGTGTGTGTGTGTGTGTGTGTTGCAATTGATTTGCCTCTACGATACGTTAAAATATCCTCCAACCGGCGTGCTTTCGCTTGTTCCTTGAGACTTTGGAATTTAGTAACCGCGAGATCTGCCTGTTGATATCCCTATAACGTGTGATAGAGATATATACACACACAGACACACACAGAGTGTTTAAAAAAACAAAATCGATGTGTATATTCAGTATTCATCGTGGTTTTTTGGAATGATAGGACAGTGCGTGGCGATAAAGGACGATAGGACAAATATTGACAGTTTGACAGCTTCGATTTGTCCTACGATCGAGCCGAGTCGAATCTCAAAGTCAATTACTCTCTCCCTCTCTCGTCGTTTTTTTCCTGTTCGTACGACACGTTCGCAGACGTTCGAATCTGCTAACGACGCCGGAGATCGTACCTCGTAATTTCAGGACAATCACTTCCATCATTCTAAATTCCGCCCCTCCCCTCCTCCACCGCTATTCTCATAGCGTCAGCTCAGAGGTCTGTCTCGACCACCCTCTTCTTCGCCCCCATCTTCGTCGCTCTCTACCGCCTCACGATTCGCTGTAGGTCGCTGCTAGTAGGTCGTGATCCCCTTGGAGTGTGCCTAGTTCTGTCGCAACGGATCTCGCAATTCGCCACCACGGATAAGCCGGGATGATCCGCGAGAAATCGAACGTCAAATTATAAAAGATTAACAAATAATTTTTTTTTTTTTTTTTTTTCGAAACGGTTGTAATAATTTTTCACTGCTCACTCGTAATCTGAAACCATTATTAAGTGCATTTCTAACTCGTGTAGAGTCATCTGTATTTGTTTAATATACATATTTAATTTTTATCATCTGTATTTGTTTAATATACATATTTAATTTTTATCATCTGTATTTATATAATCTATATTTAATTTTTATATCGTAATAAACAAAGAGCTTTTGGGCAAAAAAGAGACTGTCGCGCGCAAGTATTGTAATTCTCTTGAAAGTTACGGTTTTGTATAATTCCAGTTGCAATATTTTCCACTGGGCCGTTGTATTAAACGTCGCGTTGCAAAGAGAGACCTATATTTTCCGCTTTTAAAAATAGATATATACATATATATATATATATATATATATAACGTGCGTACTATTTCTCATCGCATGCTCAAAGAAGAATTTTAATTAATAACGATCAGGGAAATTTCGTCATATATAATTTTCATACCTTATACATATACATATAATCAAATATATAGATGAATAAATCAATAAGGTTTAAAATTATTTTTGTCGCGCTGACGTTTCTCTATTTGTCGTTTTCTTTTTTTTTTTTTTTTTTTTTTTTTGTTTTTGCATACGGATTTTAGTCGGTGGCATTCGCCATATATGACATGTATAAAATATTGGTTTAAGATAAATAGAGTATTTACGAATATTTTTCTCTTCTCGGACCCATGCGGAACATTATACGAATTTGCAGATGAACGCTTGCGTTTTACAATTGTTTATGTTTTTTTCTGTTTTTATAGCAATTTTATTTTTGCGGCAGTCTTATGTTACACTAATTTCAAATTACAGCCACGGGAACGTATTCTCCGTACGGGGAGAAATTTACTTGATATTCTAAAAAAGTAATATCCATCGCGGGGATTTATATATCCATGCCATCGGTGGCGTAAAAATTGTTGTTTCTTTATTACCCGCGACAGGATTACGGCTGATCGTCGTGGGAGCGGTTTTTCCAGGAGATGGACATTCCGAGCGATCAGCACATAGAAAATAAAATGAATTAGATAGCGCTTAATCTACGGCAAGTATTATTCGCAACGACATACGTTGCGTCGCGCGAATCGCGGGGCTGCTATCGTAACTCGCAATTCCGGGAACAATATCTAAAATTAAACGGTGTCCCGGTAAACGGAGAACGAGGACCTGGCGAGAAGAGAGACACTCGACAGAAGAGACGGCCACGAACATCACGATCGCAAGTTACCCGAGCCATTTCCCTAATAACAGTAGCAACATAATAGAGGCTAATAGCGGTTGATATATTTTGAAATCTTTCGCCGACACGAAATTGTCCCGGCCACCGGTGATCCCTGACCGAGTGGTATACAAGAGCGAAGAGGAAAGAAGGAAAGAAAGAAGGAAGGAAGGAAGAGAAGCTTGGAGCTTGGAGCTTGGAGCTTGGAGACCTGCTGGACGGGTGAGCGATTCGGTCGAGCACCAGGACGATCTCCCGAAGAGAGAAAATTCGGAACGTGTAGAGGCCGAGTTGTCGAAAGAGCGAAAAAGAAAGAGGGGCAGAGGCGGGAGGTCGCGCGGGAGCTCCACTGCCGTATAGGGTCTCCCCCGCGAAAAGGGCCACCGACAAGGAGAGGAAAGAACAGCCGGGTCGCGGGCAAGAGAGACAGCGGGTAGAGAGATTCGCCAAGGTACGAGGAAGCGGCAGAAGCAGAGGTAGAGGTAGAGGTAGAGGCAGAGGCAGAGGCAGAGGCAGCAGCAGTGGCAGCGGCAGTGCCCGGGCATCAGGGCACGGTTACGATGGCGCAAGCGCCGGTAGATGTTCCTGGTGCGGGCTGCACAACGAAGAGGGGAAGAGAAAGAGAGAGAGAGAGAGAGATCGAGAGAGGGAGAGAGAGTATCGGAGGGTGCCCGTAGGAAGTTTATCGGCGGCGAGTCGCGGGACGGAACGCGGAGCCGGGGATGCTCAAGGGGGTGAACGGGGGAAGGTCGGAGGAGGCACGAGCGTACTCCGTACTCCGAGGGTTTCCAGGCAGCAGTCTACGGCCCGGGACAGAGGGACCAGGACCAGGCCTCGCGCGAGACAAGGGGAGCGAGGGCTTCGTCTCGTGGATCGGAGAGGTGTTCTTCGCGGATCCTCTGGCGCGCGCGTTCGTGACCTTGACGCGACGTCGATGCGTGCCGACCCGACGTGCCACCGGCGTGTCACGCTCCGCGACACCGGCACCGGCACCGGCACCGGCACCGGCACCGACACCCTCGGCTTGTCCTCTCACCGCAAGAGAGTGTCAGGGTTTCGCGGCAGTGTCAGTTTCTCCAACGTCAACGCGCGGAGATGAGCGGAGACGCTCGTCGGCCGGGAGCTGCTCCGAGCACGTGCCAGGCGCGCAGAAGGCGCACCAGGCGACACCAGGTGCGCTAATCGTGGACCAATCGCGTGGAAAAGAGAGGAGCGGATCGCGGGTGATATAGGACATTGCACCCCGGGAGGAAGCGCGAGTGCCCGTCGCGTCGCGTCGCGTCGCGTCGCGTCGGGGATTAGGAATGACGCTGCTGCAGGCCCGCGGCGCGAATGCCGCGCGTTCCAGGACGGTCCCGACCATCCCGACCATCCCGATGTTCGCTGCGCTTGCACCGCTTCTCATATTCGTCGGCTTTGACGGCGTCGTGCACGGCGTCGCGCGTTCCGCCTTTCATCAAGGTAAATTTGTCAAAGGGAATTTCTCCTACGCGAGTCGCTTTTCACTCTCGACCGACTCTCGAGTCAAGAGAGAGAGAGAGAGAGAGAGAGAGATCTCTCTCTCTCTCTCTCTCTCTCTCTCTATCCTCTATCCATCTTTCCTTTAATTATATCAGGAAATTTGCGCATCTCGCGGTATACGAGCAATAATCCACGTTGCTCCAATTAATTATCTTCGTCTTTGGCTGTTTGGGATAGAAAGTGAAAAGTCTCTCGACGTGAGAAAGAGAGAACAAGGAGAAACGGGAGGAGAATCTTTGCGCGCGCGTTTCGTTTAGATTTCGTCGAGTTGGGAAAAACTGAAAGAATTCAGTAACTCGCTATTGTAGCCGATGCTACGAATTTGAAACGCGCGTTCTCTCCGGCGTATTTGCCGTCAATTTTCCATACAAACGGAAATAGACGAGATTTTCGCGATCAAGTTTATTGCCGTTTGCTCGCTTGAATTCGCTACCTATCCTATCCTATTCTTCCCTTCCCTTCGTATCTCGGCCGACTCGCGTGTTTTCTCGAAAGAAAAAGGAGCCGACGATGGGTATACAGCATTTTCTTTTATCGAGGTAAATTTCGTTTCGTCCGCTTTACCAAGTCGCGTTTCTCTCTCCCCGTTGTTTCATGACTTTTAGAGTTTCTGAAAAATAAAATCCCGCACTATCCCCCGAGCTAAGAATTTTTATCACACGCTGGAAAGCGAGGGAATTTTTCTCATTCGCTTGCCCGCGGCTTAAATTGTTGTCATAAAACCTAACCACGTGACAGGTACAAGTACGGAAGATGTAAAAGTTTCTCTTCCCTCATAATTTCCCTAATCGTATTTCATCGTGTTTGATCGATGAAATTTCTTTTTCACACTGTTTTCCACATCAAATCAATCTCGATACGAATTATTGGAATTTCAAGTATCAAAGTACAATATTTAGTTGAGTGTCCCTTTTTTAAACAAAACTGGTTTAATTACGATTAAAATTTGCAGAAGGCATTTTTGCCGCACATATATCGTGATGTTTATTATTATTATCTAGAGTTTACTATCAAAAGGAAAGTGTATTCGAAACATAATTGAAATGTTTGGCGATCGTATGCAGAAGCAATACATATGTTAACATCCATTGACAAAACGCATCAACATCCGCGCATGACTCTCCTGCACAAAAATTGCATGCCTTTTTAGTTGAACGATCTGTAGTACGCAAATTTCAATGATATCGATTCAATCTCTTTTGTCTCGTCGAAATGATGTAAATCATCGACATGGGTCATTTTAACGAAAGTTTGGATAGGCAAATCCGATGTCGGGATGGGAGTTATTACGAGGCTGTGCGTCGTAAGGGATTTTGTTCAAGGATTTGCATCGATTTGCTTGGAACTTAGAGAATTAATTGCGTGGCATACCTAGAGCTATAACCGCAGCCGAAGTCGTTAAGTCTACCGTAAGTAGATTTTCGCGGTAAAGGTCTCTTTAAGAAGGTCATTTTGCAATAATCCGCTCCTTTTTTTCTTTTTCTTTTTTCTTTTAACGCACATTTCTCTATCCCTCCATCTATTTATCTATATATCTATCTTTCTCTTAAGGGCTCACATATGTATATATCGTATACACGTATCGTATACATGTTTCACGTGTTGCGGGTCGCCCCCGTATATACAGGGTGATGGAGTCGTAAGAATAAAGTGGAAAGTGCAAAGATCAATTTTTGACGGGTCATCGATAAACGTCTATCGTTGCTCGCGCGACAGTTTTTCGATGATCCCGCAAGTGAAATGGAGTAAACGCGCTCCGTCTTTTCTCGCATCTTCTTCCTTCCTTCCTTCCTTCCTCGCTGCTCTTTATCTTTCCCCACCCTCGCCGTTGAACGCTTATCGGCGCGCCTTAACGTTCCGCCTCGCTGAATTAACCCGTCTGCATTCTCGTTGCATCGATGTTGCACGCGATACGCTTTATCGCAAACGCAACACGTTGCGTTAAAATCAACAACATCCGTACACATTACGTTAACTGTAATAAGTCCGTAAAGGGCAAACTACCGTCTGCGTACATAAACGTCATGTATCATTTCACGGGGTGAAATGTGTGCGAAATGTGATGTGTATCTGTAAAAATCCGACGAAACGACTTTTCCTATAAAACCGTGTGACGGATGAGTAACGACGTTTGCATTGTTAGCGCGAGGTCCAGCGCGAAAGGTGAAATTCTCTAGCGCGAAATTTGTCAAAATTCCAAACACACGTTCGTTAGCGTCACCGGGGGACATCGAGTGCTAAAGAAGAGAGACGGAGGGAGGGAGGGAGGGGGAGGGGTGGACTGAAAAACGCCGCTGTCGTTAAATTAAATGAAAATCTAACCGGGAGAATCAACTTAACGAACCGTTTTAAACGCGTAAGGTCAACTTTTACGTGAAAGAGATAAACCCCAAACGTATCTCCCTCGAGGCGATCGTTCGACTCTTTGGCCGTTTAACCTTTCCACCCACAAAAAGTCATTCCCTGTGGTTAGACTTTTTACCAGCGTAAGACGTATCATATGGCACTGCTAACTATACTTTACAGAGGCCACTTTACTCACCTTTTATTTCCTTTTTTTGCGCGCCCTATACATACATCGATGACAAGAATCGGATATCACTTCTTTCTCTCTTTCTATATATATATATATATATATATATATATAATATGTATTTAATTTATTTTATCAATTTTTTTTATTTATACCACCTAGTTGTATGTTTAAACATGACACTATCATGGTCATTTAAAAAATTATTCAGTTATATACTTTGTCAATATATATATATATATATATATATATATATGTGCATATATCTCAAACATGGCTTAAAAATGGGATGAAAAATATGAAATTTTCCATTTTACAAATTTCGAGTTACTGCTGATGAAATGAATTGTGTTTTTAACGTATCGATCGCTCACGCGATGTAATACGAATGTTACATACGAGAAAATACCTACTGTATTTGACATATCTATTTAATTCACTATCATATTTCAAGTATTATCGCATAGTTAGTGGAAACATCTCGAATCAATCAGCTGTGAAATAACGATGTATTATTTAATGACGTCTCTCGCAAAGTATTGAGATTTTCTTAATATAATTTTATACGTCGCGTATAAAAATAATTATTAATTTTTTCAATTAAACAGAAAAGCGGAGAGAGTTTAAATTCTTCCTCCCCGTTTTCCCTTCCTTTATATGTGAACTCGTGCTTGATTAATATTGTTATTCCCTTACACGATTCATAATTAAGTCGCGCAACCTATTACACATAATACTATATAATTATTCGAGGAAACATCATTAAATAAGCAATTAAATTATTCTTTTAATATAGCTTAATTTATACATATATATATATATATATATATATATATATATATATTTAAATATGATACATTTAATTAGACGCGAGTAAAGATTTCCGATATTATCACATATCGAAGTGTACGTCATCACGTCATCACTAATGAACATTTAAACCGTTTAAAATAGTATTATTGATATTACGCTTTCTTTTTTAATCTACGCACAAAACCGCGAGATTGATTCGTATAGGATCTAGCTATCTGGTTAAAAAAAAATTCTTTAAACTCTCAGAGATTGTTTTATGTGAGCTTTATTGCCTGAATTTATTCGTCCACGCAGGCACGCACGGCGACTTGACGTAGCGCGGTGCGTCCTCTCTCTCTCTCTCTCTCTCTCTCTCTCTCTCTCTCTCTCTCTCTCTCTCTCTCTTTTTTTCCCAGTCATCGCCTTGATATACGAGAAAAGTTTTTGTCGCTCTACCCGCGCTTTTACGCGAACCGTCACGTGCACTTTAGCGGGCATTTCAGCGGCCAAACTGACACGTGGGAGATTCTTTATTCCCTCTTGAAAGAATCATAAATATAGAACATTTCAAAGGACTAATAAGCGAATTGATCCAACGGCATATTCGCGTCATAGGGCGTCTTATTAAAGCTCAAAGGGGATGGGAGTTTGGGAGGAAGAAGAGTGCCCCTCACCGTTATAAGGATGTTAGCCCCTATTTTGAAATTATGTCCCCGAGGAGAAACTACGATACGCAAAGCCGGTTGGATAGATAGGACGGGAGGAGTCGCGCGCGCAGAGGAAATGGAGATACGACCTAGGAAATCGCACCGAGCACGACCTACTTCGAGAAACAGCCGGAATTCAGGATTCCGTTATTAAGAAAACTTCGACGCCCTCGGCTGGGTATGAATTTTGCAACCGCTTGGAACACGAGAGCGACTGCCGGAACTGGCGTATAGAGAGCAACTGCCAGATCTATTTCCGTCAGCGCGCGAACGCGCGCCGGCGTCTCGTCCGCTCGAGCGATCGATTGATTTATTATTTTTTTTTTCTTTTGTAACAAATCAAATAATTACGATTACATCGGTAAAAGACGAGAGAACGCTCCGGCATCTTTTCGTCGAGACTCGCAACAGACAAAGAGAGAAAACATTCTTCACGTAGACGTGTATTTTTTCGATAACTCTCGAGAAGTTCTATTATCATTTTTACACACACACACACACACACACACACACACACACACACACACACACACACGCACGTACACATCTTGTAAATATAAATATATAAAGCATGCGATATAAATAATCTCTTGCATGGAAAAAATAATCTATGCATGAAAAGTTGGAGCATCGAGTGGCAAAGAGAGAGAGAGAGAGAGAGAGAGAGAGAGAGCTGATGTAATACTCTGCTGAATGCAAGAGCGAAAGACCTAGTTTTCAGCATGCGATTTAAATAATATACGGTTGTTGATAAATTTATTATGACCGAGGACGGGAATAATTAACGCCACGCTACGTAGGAGGTACGCGAACGTTAATTAGCTATACCGCGCGAAACATACATACACACAAAATGCAAAATAATAACGATGAAACGCGGTCGCGACGCGAAAAAGAAGAATAAAATGTTACAATATTATTATAGTCTGACGTGAAAATCTCTCCAAGTACCGAGTCGCGCTGCCTAATTGCATTGATAAAAATAAACATTTACAACGACGCTGATTAACAACTCCGGCCAGGGTGGATGATCGTAATCCAATTTGACAAATGAGGATGAGAGATGGTGTAAGCGTTAATTCTTCTTTTGTTTTTTTTTTTTTTTTTTTTTTCAAAAGCATTGTAAAACGGTACGAGAAAGAGACAAGTCATAGTAATTACGTGTCCTACGGTAAACACGCATAAAGAGTGACATTTAGCGAAATATATATGGTAATTACAGTGTATTCGAATGCCCAATTATGTCTGCACTCGATAATGTCAACGAGCAAAGCGATAAAATAAGGCACAATTACCGTTATCTCCGCGGCGAATTCTTGTTGCTTTGCATGTAAATTGAACGGCATGTTATTTCTCCATTGTAATCGAAAATATCTTCTTGTATGCATACATGTATCGAAAACAACGTCTTTCGTAGGATCGTGAAAAAATTTATCGAATGTACGGAGGTACATTCTCTTATTGATAAAGAAACTATTTTCCTTCTATTTTCCGTTCTGTTATTTCAGAGAGAGAGAGAGAGAGAGAGAGAGAGAGAGAGAGAGAGAACAATATCTGCTTAAACATTCAGAAAGTTTATCGCGAGTTAATTTCGCGAGAGATAAGCATTTAAACTCGTTGTCGCCAATGTCAATTTTCATTAAAAGAGAATCCGGCGCACAATCGAGATTTTCACCTGATATAATTTACTCAAAGTTATTTGGCGATCATTTCAACCCGCGGGATTTTTCAGTCGTAAGATGAATTGATTTTCGTCTTATCTTAATGTAATTATTTATATAACATTGTTAATTATAATTATATAGCACCAAAAAACTCATCAGGTGTGTAAATCACTGTTACAATCCACAGAGAGCGATAATAATTGAATAATGGCTCTCGTCTTTAAAATATGAAAAGTATAAAAAAAAAGTAAAAAAAAAAAGTCATTTCAAAGACGTGTCCTCAAAGAATCATTATATCGAAAAGTTGCGTCGGGAAGAACGAGTCTCTCTTTTCAAATTCCATCGAAGAGTTAATTTAGAATAGCGAAGCCATTGCGATGAATATCTCCGCGAGCATAACTATCAAGAGATTGTTGCACGTCGCCCCTGTAGATCTCGACGAATCGCGAGAGTAACCTATTCGAAATAAAAAAAAAAAAAAAAAAAAAAAACAAAAAAAAAAACAAAAACAAAAAAAAGAATAGACTACGTCAATCGAAACGCTCCACAAATCTCGATTGCAATTTTTCTCTCCGTTTCCGCAAAAATCTCGTTTCACAGTCACGAACAAACAGCGATCCTCCTCCCCCCTCCCCTCCCCCCTCCCCCCACCCCTTCCCGATCGGGATACATATATTTTCGTTTTGAAGCGCGGTGAGGATACATTTGGGACGAGGGAGAAAAGTGAGGGTGGAACGGGCGAAGAGAAGAAGAAAAAAATTGGTTCGAGTCTGTTTCGCGCGCGCGGCACAATTTTCCGGTTCGATGTGAGGATCGAACGTGATGTGATGTTTCGCCCTATGCAACGTTTCGTTTTTTTTTTTTTTTTTTTTTTTTTTTTTGTGTTTTATTTTTCTCCTCTTCTTTTCCGTCCTGTCGTCGACGCAACAATCACGGAGCTGCTGACTGATTTGGGTTACATCGCGACAGCAATTGTCGGCGACTCGAAAACCCGGTCCCGCGATTATAACGATTGTTATCTCGCATCTATAGAGGGAAATAGTATTTGCATTTATTTGCTTCATTACGTGTGGCAAATTCTCAAGAAGTCGATTCATTTCCGTGAATTTTTGCCTCTCTCTCCTCGTCTAGTGGAATATATCTATAACCGCGCCTTTATATTATACACGACTTGTACATTATTACAGATGCGTATTTGAGGGCGCGGAACTCGTTTATGAGAATAATCTCAAAATTAATTTCGCATCCCGAGAGTTTAGCGAAAACGTTTGAAGGAGCGTAACCTGAATTACGGCTCATCTTCGGCAGCAACGTTCAAATTAATTTTCCTATTACCTATCCCGTTACCTGACGCGTTAATAATCTTTTCTCTCTCGACTCGTATAATCGTATAATCTTGTTTCTTTCATCAAAATTTCATGTGTAAATACAATAATAGAATTTATTCTCTCGCGAGAATATATGTATATATATCATATAGTCCGGGAAAAGCATTCCGGAAAAAGGAAATGGTACGTCTGAAAATGCAGGGTTTTTCGTAGCAACGTGCTTTTCGCTGCATACGGGGCGAACAATGCGGAAGAGCCGGTTGAGCCGGGAAGAAGTTGAAATACGAGACAGGTGGTCGCCCCTATCAGATGCTCCCGTGCTCTACGGTAAGCCCTCGATGTCTACACCAGGACCCGTCTAATTCCTTCCTGAGAGATTCTCCGATACGGCGTAAGACTCGACCACGCGAACGAGTTAATGGAAAGAACCGTTTCTCTCCGCTTTTCTGCTTCCGTCTCTCTATTTCTCTCTCTCTCTCTCTCTCTATCTTTCTCCCAAACTTGTATTATAATGCCCAATTTTTTAAACTATTTCTTATTTCCTTTCCGTCCATTTTGTTATTATTAATCGGTGTAATATTATTATTTCAATAGAATCCCGTAATTTTCTTTAGCTTTCGCCAAGGTTATTCATTCCTTTATTTCAAATCATTTCCTATTACAATATAATCTTAATTAAATTTCTATGAAAAGCCATATGTCATAGAGACATATGAATCCCGAGTGGGCCCGGAACTCGCGTTTCCGTTTCCACAAACTTGTATTATATTTATTTATTTCTTTGTTAACGTTATTCCTGTTTGCATATGACTGCATGTTTAATTTCAAATGAAGAAACATCTCGCATCGCGCTCAAACAGGCACGCACACAGGGAGGAAAAGGAAAGATTATCCTACGGGACAAAAGGATATCTCGTTAGATAGCCTCTCTAACCGTTTCGCTAAACTCTCGTGACATCTCGGGCTTAAAATCCCGTCGGGCTGCTTGTCACTTCACCGTCACCGTTGCCGTCTACGTCGCTCTGTTTTCGCTTCCCGTTACCTTCGTTCGTCACACCATTCCATTTCGGTAATTGAGAAATCCTCCGAGTAACCTTTAACCTCTCTCTCTCTTCTCTCTCTCTTTCTCTCTTCACGGATTTTACTGTACGGATTTGCGTTCGCGTTCGACTTTCATAATGTATTGTGATGTACCTTGCAGCTTTTCCCCTTTAATTGTTCCTTCCTTTGCTCCTTTGAAGGCAGGAAGACTCATAAAGTTGAGATGTCTCAAAATGTGTGACGAGTTTCTCTCTCGCGTAGCGACGTAAACGAAGGACCTTCCTTTATTACGTCGCTACGTGATCGTAGGAAGCGAACTCGCTGATACTCGGCGTAATTGATTTTGCTTTGCAAGCGCAAAGGTAATTTACCGGTAACTCGCTTTTCGCTCTCCAAACGCTCGGGACGGACGAAATCGTTACTTTTGACAAGCGTATCGAGACAAAGCTGTGTTTGTTCGATTTAAAATACAACCTTCTTTTTTTAGCCCGTATATGTATCTTCCGAGAGAGAGAGAGAGAGAGAGAGAGAAGAAAATCACTTTGAAAATAGCAGCATTCCCGAATTACATATACGTTTCTTCCTTACGTCGCGTCGTGACATTTGCCAGCTGATCTATAAGCGAGTACCGAGGATCTTGATTTACCAAAGCGCGGCGACGCGCGACGTAAATTTCTCCCGTCGCTTAATCCGCGTCCGGACGTATAAGAATTTATTTCCGCCTACCGATCTATATTCCGCGCGCCGGATTTCTATATGGCATCTTCCTGATATATCGAAGCATCCACCGTATCAATAACCGGCGTGTCGGAATTATGAGTTCCGCTAGCGCGCAATCTTTCAATTTCTCAGACATAAATCTCGCGACTCTTGTTTCTTTTTTTTTTTTTTTTTTTTTTCTTTTTCTTATAATCTCCATGGATTTTCCTCTCTCTCTCTCTCGGCGATGCTACGAAAAATAATTAACAATATGACAGTACGGGAGATTTTTGCAGAGATATATATACATATATCGATTTATAACGAATATTTGTGCGCCTGTCGGCCTTGGTGAAATACGGCGATTCTCTCTTTCCACCTTCAAACGAACGGAACGTAATCTACTGTTTAAAAAGTCGAGTGTCTCCTGATTTACACGCTCGTTCCTGTATTCCCCTGGGGGGGGGGGAGGCGGGGGGTACAAAGGCCCCGCTTCACGTTCTCGCACTCGCGCGAGAAGATTTGCGACGGGAGAAACTTTGCCGGGGAAAAGATTAAGGTGCTGGCACATCCACTCCTCCATATCTTTAAACTCACTCGTCGCTCTTCTCGGCCTTTACAGCCCCCTTAAAAAGATACTTTCCAAATACTACCTCGCTCGGCCAAAACTTTGTGATTAAACTTTTACGTGAATCTAAAATTAATTACTCCGACCGAACTTATTTTTAACGTAATTAAGTGCAGTCAGCGTAAAAAGACTAGAGTTTTGCGTTGTGGATGGAATTGGCCTCTCCGCTTTTTTTTTTTTCTTTTTTTTTTTTTCTCATTCCCACACGAAAACATTAATATTACAAAATCAGCCGACTGATAAATACGCGCGTAATTCTACGTAAATATATTTAACCATTATATATTATGTAAAAAAGATTTATTTGTAAGAATAGATTGTAGGTGCCTTACCCTAATCTTTCTCCTCGAGTGACAAGTGAATATTTTTCACCGAGATACATTTTATTTATCATCACGTCGCGTCGGTTTATACGCAAATCTACTCTTCTTCCTTTTAATGCGTATTTTATGGTACGCATTTTCCCGTTACATGATTTTGCTTTCTATTCGATAGTCGTCGAGCATTTTACATTCGCTCGTATGAACGTACTTGCTACTTGTTAATACGCACTCGTTCGAAATGATACACAATAAGCGAATCAAGTCCATTTGTCGAGTTCACGTTTCCTCATCTTCAAACTATCGTACTATTATATATTATACATATATATTATAGCCGATAATTCATCGAATTGAACGTAATACGTCAAACGAAATATTTCCTATATGATTTTTGCAGATTAATTTAGATGTGGCGCGGCGTAAAACGAACGACGGAAAATTGTTCCGCGAGTTTATCCAGTTACGTGAAAGAGCATTTTTTTTTTTTTTTACCCGTTTTTAAAATTTGCAACAGCAAGACCGCGAAATTTGCGCACAGTCAATGCGCACGCATTAAACTTTGTATTTGAAAATTGATTAAAAAAAAAAAAAAAAAAAGAATTGTTTTAAATAATTTTATCCATCTCGCGGATACATTGCAATATAAAACTGTAAATGGAATAGATCGCGAATCTTTCATTAAATTGTCGCGCGATTGATAACAAGGGTGATCTCGCTATACACGCGACGTTTGTCGTCGGTTTTATCGGCTTTTGTTCGTGTAAATCAGGGTGAAATATAGGAATGGTCTGCTAGAGTACCGTACTCGATCGAGTAGAACAGCTTTTTATGCACGCCAACACGGGAGGGATGGGTGATTTTGATTTAAAATCCGTGAGACGAGTAGACGAGCTGCCGCATAAGTCGAACGTTTGTATCGAATATCTGGAAAATATCAAACTAATCGCATTGATATCATATACATGAAATTAATCTCTGTCTTTACTTGTTTTTTATGATTTGACAATTTTTCATTGTTAAAACGTTTCAAAATCTTTCACTTTTATCATATTGGCTTAGGTTGGGTTATTTTCTATTCGTAAAATAGTTGCGTGTATTATTAATGATTTTACTGCAAGAGGAGATGATTCTATAAGAGAAAATAATTCGAGAATAAAAAAGAGGTAAACTCTGTTTTACTTTATGCAAAGTTCTGCTATTGAAAAAAAATAGAAATGTTGGAATTTAAAAGTCACAAAATTAATGACTTTTCTTTTCTCTATATTAAACTTTTATAACTTTTAATAATACTGTGTCACAAACAAATTTCACTTTACAGCGATCTGAATATAAATATGAATAATAAAGCATTATATAAATATACATAAAAGAAAATGAAAATAATTTCAATTTGAATTATTTTGCAAATAATTATTTTCTATTATCTCTTTTTAAATAGAGACTGTGGAAATTTTATATTTTTACCTTTGACACCTTGTCGAGATATGTTGGACAGTTTTTTTTAAAACAACTCGATTTCGCGAAATAACTCAAATTCAAACTTCAAAACAGCAGAAGATATCAATTTCTCAATTTTCAAAATTGTCAGATTTGAAAACAAAAAGTTTTGTATGGACAAAACTTTATTCTATTTTATTTTTCGCTTCTTTTGTAAAATCAATCGTCACTTTTTCTGTTAAACCGCAAAAGACAAATCTCACTCTACAAAATTGATCCACATCCTTTTTCTTCACTGTCGATCGAATCGCAACTTTTGACAGTTTATGAAAGAGAGAGAGAGAGAGAGAGAGAGAGAGAGAGAGAGAGAGAGAGGGAGAGAGAGAGAGAGAGAGAGAGAGAGAGAGATAATGTGATAATAATATTACTTATGAAAATTTCCCTAAATAATTGTGATACATTTAAATCGGATTTTCCTTCGAATAGAGACGCGAGAAGATTATACGAGAGGAGAGAAGTGAATTGGGGAGTTCTTTGTGCATGCATGAGCGTTTGGAATTGAAGGGCCGACACTTTTCGACATATCCACTGACTCAAATGTAAATAGATATGGCGTACGGCTCAAGTGTGCATCGCGAGTGCACTTAAAGTGCGCTTCAGTAGTCAAGACTCTCAATTCTTCAATCGCTGTTCCCTCGCACTCGCGTTTTTTTCCCCTCGTTTTAACGTTTCGATGGATACGTCGCGCGGACGCATATACACAGACGATTTCCACCGAAATATGTCCATCTCATGACTCGCAAAATCGATATATATATATATATAATATGCGAACGACATCGAAAAACTATGATGCAATTTTTGGTTTTATTCCATCACCAAAGTATATTTATATAGATGAAATATACGCAGCGATAAATTTTCTAATGATACTTGGAACAACGATAATGAAAGATATAAACGTGATGTTTTTACACACATACATATATATATATATATATATATATACGTATAGTTGAAAATTACATTCATCGATGTTGTTTTGATTGAAAGCTTGCGCAAATCCCGAGTGTAAAATATTATCAGTGTTAGTGAAACTTGAACGCCGTTGCGGAGAGAGTCGATTTTTCAAATATGATCGTGTTCAATGGATTCGCCCGTCCTACCATTGGATCGTTGAATTGACAGCGTTTTTCCGAGTTTTTGAACATGAATGACACGCGCGCGGAATAATATGCACACGGTGGAACGCGTCAGAATGGAATTTCAAATTTGCGTTTCTTGCTTCCTCCAACCCTGCTTCTGTACTCGTTCTTGTCTCTCTCTCTCTCTCTCTATGTATATGTACGTCGCGTCAAAATGCCAGAAACTTGGCAAATGGCCTTTCCAAGCTTCGGCTGTTTTCCGCAAGAAAATATATATATATATATATATATATATATGTATAAACATGCCGCCGCTCTTGGCAAAATGCGTTTTCGCGCGCGGCTTTCGATACATTCTCCGGGGAAAAATATTACGTTTTGCCGAAAAGTTGGGTAATTTCGGGCACGCCGGTAACATAGCGGCGGGGTACAGTAATGGGGGAAATTTTATTTGGCCGAAGGCGCGGACTTATTTGGAGGCATCGAACCCACCCCCGTCCCCGGAACGTTCTGTTCCGCGCGCATATCTGCCGTCGTACCTCGCCTCAAACTTTGCTAATTTCTTGAAACTCGGAAACTTTCGCAGAGGTTACTCGATACTCTTAATTCACTTCCACGAGTTTAAACATCCCCTCGCATTTAACCGCAGTACGACGTAGCAATTCAATAAACAAGTTTCAACGCGCGGTACAAGCGCGTTCCATCCTTTGATTCCTCGCGCTTCCGCGCTCACGCTCGCGACTCGCGCTTCTCGTTCGAGGATTAATTAAGTACGGATCTCTCCGATGCACGTCGACATCGTTAGCAAGCAGATTACATCGGCGCTTGTACGCCTGAGCTATAGTTTCTGGCAAAAGGCAAGAAAGACAAACCGCACCTTGACGGAGTGTTGTTTAGCCAGTATTCCGTCGCCGCCCGCTCGCAAAAATACAGATTCAATCTCTGCGAAAATGTTTGTTCTTTATTATCTTTTTTCTTTTTTCTTTTTTTTTTTCTTTTTTTTTTTTATTACAATACTTTTATCTTATATCGTGCGCTAAAACTCGAATATGTATATTTAAGTTTGATTTCACGCGTCACTAATTCGTTCCGTTCGATCAAATTTGACGACGTCGATGGAAAGTTAATACATTGCATAATCGAAGCCGCGGATAATCGAAAATTAATTGCTAATAATTGCGAATAATGGAAAATCTATCAAAACGGAACTCGGGCGTGGATTGTATCCGGATTTCTAATCTGTACTAGAAAATATCATATATCGAGGATATTCCATTCGCGAATGGACGTCATTACGTTTTTTCCCGACGTCTGGTACATCACTCATTGTCAGTCATCAGCGGGAGGGAATAGGGGATAAAATTCCACATTTCTCAATGCACTTTTGTGCATAACATTTTCATTAACAATAAAACGTATACAATAGTCGCGTTGAAAATTTTTTGGAAATTCTTCTTTTTAATTAAAAAAAATTTTGATTTTACTGAAAAGATTATTTTATATAAATTCCCATATCTAAAAACTCGATCGGTATCACGGCCACCACATCAATGATGATTGTCCTGTCACTTGCTTTATAATTTAATTGAAAAGTTAACTATTCTATATAATTATCGACACGCTCCTTTTTGTTTATAAATCTCTCTCTCTCTCTCTCTCTCTCTCTCTCTCTCGAGGGAGAAAACGACCTCGAAACTTTCCTCGGATACAAAGAGATCAGTTAACAGAAAGTTTCAGTTTTCAGTGTTTCGTCGTACTTCATTGCTCCCAAGTCGCTTTCACAATTTTACGAGTTTTTCCGAGATATTCTGACATGGTCAATAAATTGTAAGATAATCACTCATTGATTTAAGCAAACGCGTAATTGCCCTCTCTCTGAGGGGCAAGAGAAAAATACTTATTTCTTTTAATATTTCAGGATTTATCAGATTTATTAGACTATTAAATTTATATTTCAAAATGATTTAGAAAAGTTAGACACTCGTATTTAAAGATTCATACAAAGTTAACTTTGCACGAAAGAAGAAATAAAAATGTGGAATAAATTTCTTACTTAAAGCTGTGTGAAAATCAATTATAAAAGTTAAAAAATTAATAATACCTTTTGCTCATCTTAAAATGGCATAACTTTTATACATAAATCAATAAATTTGTTTCAAATACAGCGGATTTTATTCAGAATATGTATAAAGATAAGATATTCTACTTAAGAGAATAAATATTTAAATATTTCAAGATATCTCCCTTTTAATGATTTACAAATAACTCATTCAAACAACCTTATTTATTTTACATTACATTTTTAAATACAATGTTAAATTTTTCTTTCTGTTCTTTGATAATTAATATTAATTGAAGCTTAATTGAATAATTAAAATCTCGCAAAGTAGTTTGAAATTATCCAAACCAAAAAAAAAAAAAAAAAAAGAAACAAAAGACACATTAATTGTCAAAACTGATTTTTCGAAAACTGAAGCCTTGCATGAAAATGTTTCAGTCTACATTCTTTCGATTTTTCCGCATCGAATCACATTTTTACGTTTGTATCAACACGGTCGAGAATTAGCCTGCATATTCGACTTGTAAATTGATATTTGATCGTTTTACGGGAAGATTTAATTATTCGATTTTGCGGCGGTTTTATAACGGGCGTGCCATGTCCCACGGAAACCGAGAGAAACTTGGAAACGTCGAGGAGAACCTGTTGCGAACGCAGCCAGGCTACTCGACGCGTGTACATATGATGCCATATACATGGCATATCGAACTGGTGTGCTGTTCTAGATGCCAAGCCGCTGTTGACGTTCTGACATGGGTTGTTACGGGGAGATACGCGATTATCTCAGAATTTTTCTGTCAGGTCAATTCGCCGGATTTCACTCGTGATGCTTGCTCGCGTTCGCATTTGCATCGGAAACATTTCGTTTGGTTTCAGAAAGCACAAGTCCAAATGACGTAATGGTTTCGTAATACTTTTATAATATCTAAATACGGAGAAAATATTGTAATAAAAATTACAATATATCATTTTTTTCTAGGCGCGATATTTTTATTCAATAAAATTATATACATATTATATTTCACAAAGAGATGGTGCAATTATTTAAATATTTTGATAAACACAAGTGTTCTCTCATATTCATTAACAAACAGAACAAATACATAATTTATAATTTTTATATTAATAAAGAGCTTGATATATATTATTGTTATATAGTTTAGGTTTTGCAATAAATATTGCAAAAAAAGGAATGCATTTTTTCATACAATAATTTGTACTGTAAAATTTCCTCGAAAGTTGCAGTTGGATTTACGTAAATGGCGTAAGATTTCTTCCGTGGAAAAAGAAATTGCTCGTTTTCTAGTGAACCGATATCAAAAAGCTTAGCGCATTGCAATCCCTGTGAGCGTCTTTTTATTAGCCAGAAGCACGCCGGAGATTATATCTTTCGGAGAGATGAATCTAATCTCTGAGCGGAGTAGTCGAAGAGCGAGTTGCTTGGGAATTGGCATAATAATCGGAAGTTCCATCCAAGTTCTATCAAACTATACGCGCGCGTGCGCACGTTATCCGCTCCAATCCTGCTTACATATCTATATCGATATATCGTTGTTGCAGAAACTAGGAGGAGTATGATTATCAATTGTTGGTTATCCTTCGTTCACGGACATGCCACTGTTAAACTACTGTTACACGTCACTAAACCGATCTTATCGATAATTCGCCAAGTGAGTCACGTTTCTGTTTACAAAGACAGATGTATGTACATGTTGACGCTAACATGTTCCGAAACAAGTGGTTTGCGATACACGTGGAAATCCATACAGCACAGAAAGATTCTATATACACATTGCAACGATCTTTCACCGCAATTTTGCAATATTGTAAATTCACTGGAAAATGTTGCTGCACCATTGCTGTGAAATTGCAGCAACGTTAAAATGTCTGCCTTTAGGAAAATTGCAACGAAATATTATGGCAATATTGGAATGTGATAAATATTAGAAGCATATATGGTCACATAAAATACGAAAAGTTGAACAAATGTTTGTAATAATTTTTTATCTAAAAAATATTATATTATAAAATTATATATAATTATATATATATAATTGTATATGTAAATTATTTAAGTAGTTTTATGGTTTTTAATGTACTTAAAAATTGCATAATCAGATTTTTCGAAATCCTTCCATCTCCCTTCCTTCAATTTTGAAAAATTTGATGCTGTTTTAAAGTACATTAAAAAGATTTTTATTTGAAAATTTTTTTTATATCGCTTACCGTTTTGACGGTATTTGCTCAGAAACATAAAATTCGATTTTTCTCAAGAGGGTGTTTCTTTCACCCTCTTAGCGGCCAAAAAAAGCACGTATAAAAAAATAAGTGTCTTCTATTTTTGCCTAGACTACAACATATTGAAAAAAAATTAAAATCGAAGCGGGACACTTTTATATCTTTCTTTTGTTAGATAAATATTATTGCAAACATTTATTTCAAGTTCAACTTTTTCGTATTTTACATGTTTCCCATACGTTTTACCATAAAAAAAAAAAATATCTAATTCTAGATTTTTAATTTTGAATTTTCCCAAAATATTTATATATTATTTTGCAACACAACTATGCTGGTATTTTGTGAATTTATATCTCTGCAATGTCTTTGTAATATTTCATTGCAATGATCTGTGCTGTATGGAAAGAGACGGAGAGATTGCTAGACAATTTATTTCTTCTAGTTTAGATTATTAATTTATGATTTCTTCTCTTGAATTAATAATTTTCATACAGATTTGTACGTTTATTAATATAAAAAGAGACTCGTATAAAGAAGGAAATTGTTAGTAAATTGGACTTTCTCGTAGAAAAAGATTTCATTTTACATTTTCGACTCATCTCTTCATGTAGAATGATCCCCTATCACCCACAACGGACCGTCATATATACATGCCATAACATACGAGCGAAAGTAAAAATTTGCCGCATGTATATACCCAGTTGGGGAAGAATTCCCCTCGCGTGCTCGTTCCGCTTAAGAGAATTTCATATTTAGAGCCGTCTGCCTTCGCGGTATATTCAGAGATTGGAATATTCCTGAGATGTCTGAAGTTTCACGAGAAGTTTATACGCGTACTTGAACATGGCCATATACATATACATATATGTATGTATTATGTATGTATACCGAGACACGCCGGAGATTTATACTTCTTGCGTTCCTCATTAGCTCGGAAATCACTCTGCGACGTTTAATAATAACTTTCATTGCACATTACACCAGTTGAATCGTACATCTTTCCCGGCAATTTATATATATATATATATATATATATATATATATATATATATATATATATAAAGCAGTGTTTGCAATTTCATAATACTACTTCCTATTACCTTCGCGTTTAATATTCATTGTCAGATGTGCAGCTAAAAGTTATATATATATATTTTCCTTTTATAAGCAAGCAACTAGTTGTCAAATTTGTCACGTTTGCTTAAAATGTAGAGTAAATATGAATTTTTAAGAAAGTGAAACACATGTTTGATTATTAATATTATTAAATGTCATTAATATACACGTGTCAAAAGGATGGAGAAAAAGTGCCTCGCGATTTTCCACGAAATCAAGATTAGAATTTGCATTTGCATGTTCCTTGTTTCTCAAACGCACGTAGCATTCTGAATTATAACTTCGTGATTTCCGTGAGAATATGACGGCCTGTTTTCGCGAATAAATCGAGGGAAAAAAGTCGGAGGAAAAAAGAAATTGCCAAAAGGTGATTTCCTTTCTCGCTATATAACGGAAACTGGCCATCGGCCCCTGGAGAGAGTAAACGTATAAAAAATCGTATACAGACACATATCAAAACTTGGTCTCATCCTCTCTCTCCCTCTCGTATCAATATATATTTATATCGAAATACACGTTGTGCTTGGAATTTGATTTCGACACGCCTGTCGGTATCCGTTTGAGGCGAGAAAATGATTGCGCGCGGTACGCGACGACCGTATTGATTCCTTGACTTTACTTTGAAATACTCGAGATAAGAAATGATGTAAGAGAAAGAAGACGAGAGAGAGAGAGAGAGAGGGAGTGAAGGCGAGAAAATTGCAGAATGTCGGAAGATGATTGATTGTTTTCTCTCGGTTATCGGTAGCGGAAAGCATAGTATTATATACCGCGGGAATGCGTTATTATTCGAGTCACAGTGTATACTTTCTTACACGCGAACGCAAAGATGTCAGAGATGTTATTATTATTAATAAATGATAGATATGCGTAATAAATGTATTATATTTTGTTTCACGTGTGAATGCTTTTTACGAAATCAAAAAAAAAAAAAAAAAAAATTTCCTCCAAACGGTAAGAGTTACTCTTGTTCCGCAAAGTCGCAAAGTTGAAAAAGAAAGTGGCAAGTAAATTACCTGCGATAAAAATGCAAAGAATGTCCGACTGTTGATTGCCTTGAATACCTTGGATAGAGTAGGATGCACTTTTTCAAACTCACCGTAGTAAAATGCGTCCCTGTTTCGAAGAGTAAAACTGAAACATAAATACGCGGAAATGATACTTATTAGATACTCTCGGAAAATGTTTGGCGCTACATTTAATTAAATATTAGCCGCCAAACACGGTTATTAATTTAACTAATTAATTTACTTTACTGTATATATTTAACATACGTGCTTTGCTCTATATCTATTCTCGGTCAACGCTTTCTCTATTTTTTTTTCTTTTCTTTATACTTTTTATTTTTTGTTGTGTATAACTGTTGTCTCTTTTATACATTATCTTATTGTAATATTTTTTAAAATCCTCTTTTTATGATATATACCTATTACTTTGTTAAGAATTTCAAGATATATTTTCAGAGAAAAATTAAAAAATTGCTACAATAACGAAAATTAAATTGCGTTGACGCGTTATAAGACAGCATATTTTAAGATAACGTGAACAATAAGAAACTTTGAGTTTTTTCCGCCCTTTCGCTACATTCTCTCGACTCATCTATCCTTCCATGTCTTTCGAAGAATTTGGGTCGTTCACTCGGTACAAAAGAGTGTGAGTTTCTACACCGGCGTGGAAACTCGCTCTCTCTCCTTTTCTTTCTTTTTTTACCGCGACGGAGATACTGCTGCTACTGTCTAATCTGGCAGCTCGTTTCATTTCCCCGGCGATTTGTCCCACGGTGTCATCTCAGAAACGTTAAATCCGTAGAAGGGCAATTTGAATATTGCCCAAGTCGGATGTAGCTTATTCTGTTGGCCGAGTATAAAAGCCATGGGAAGTCGGGAGAAAATAAAACGGACATGTGAAATACGTAAAGGCGATCGTACGTAGCAATTCAAATTTGAATGTTGCACTTGCCTTCCTCTTGGTTTCCTCTTCTCTTTCACTTCTCTCTCTCTTCTCTCTAAATATTATATTTTCGCGTACGATATACTTTGCGCGCGTTACGCAAAGGATAAAGCACGGTCGTTAGATATTAAAAGGTGGATATGTCTCTTCAAAGACTGTTTATTTATCGAGCATTCGTAACGCGTAGCGAGTAAAATAGAAAGATCGCTCAACGTTATCTCTCAAACGAGAATTTCACGTACGAAGCCGTTCCCGAAGTTGGTTGACGCCGACCAAGTTTACCCCGCGCAACTTGAAACTTGACATTATCTGTTTAGGGACGTCGTAATCTACCAACAGGCGTGAATAAGCATGCGATAATTAGCTACCCTTGATAGTACTTAAGAAACTTTGCGACATGCACTTATTACCGTCCCGGTGACACAGCCCGTTGAAATATTTTCAAAGGAAATTTCACTGTCAACATAATGAATGGGGGTGACGATGAAATTTCCGCCTTTTAATATTTTTCCATTAATCTCTTCCCGTCGATAAGCAGGCTAAAAAATAGTAGACGTAATGTGGCATTCAATTATTATTATTCCTTGTGTATTGGACGAGGTGAGGCTATACCAGCACAGATCATTGCCATTACATTGCAGCAACGTTGCAATATTGCAAATTGTAATGAAATATTACAAAGACATTGCAGAGATTATAAATAGCAGCACAGTCGTTGCAACGTAACATCGATATTTTGGAAAAATTTCAAAATAAAAAATTCTATAATTATATTTTTTACGGTAAAACTTATGGGAAACATACAAAATACAAAAAAGTGAAACTTAAAATAAATGCTTGCAATAATAATACTTATCTGAGAAGTATTATATTATAAATTTACATATAATAAATTGTATACATATAATAATATATATAATATTATATGTGTAAATTTATAATATAATATTTATTAGATGAAAAATTATTACAAACATTTGTTCAACTTTTTTTGAATTTTACGTGCTCGTATATGCTTCTAATACTTATTTATCTATCAGAAAGAAAAATATTTTTATACTATATGCAACATATTATTCGACGATTGCAGCAATGCAAATTCATAACATTGCAATATTGTTATATAATATTTCGTTGCAATCTTCCTAAAGGCGGACATTTTAACGTTTTGCTGCAATCTTACAACAATGGTGCCGCAACATTTTGCAACATTTTGAATTTGTAATATTGCAATATTGCGGTAAAAGATTATCGTAAAGTGTGTACAATGTTTTTGTGCCGCATGGGGGCTATCGTTGCGCAGTCACATGTATGTACAGAAATATATTTAGAAATATGCAAATCTTTTGAATGCAACTTAACGAAGGATTCACCGAGACGACGACCCAGTTTTGTGATCCCATTTGAAATCAAACGAAACTTGAATTTGTTTCAGATTCGACGAGCACTGCCACAGGCCCGATTTTCGTAGCACCAGTTGGAAATCAAACTGCCGCGATTGGCCGCGAGGTCGTATTTTCCTGCAGCATTCGCAACATAAGCATACGCAAGTACAAGGTAATGACATCGCTGGGTAAATATTTGTAATCGCGAATAAAAGAGCCACGTGGATTAAAATGCTTACGCATCTGCCACTGGTTTTACACCGTAACAGGATTTTATATCGACGCCGCCTGGTCGCATTTTTCGTAGAGCCGTTTTTACTCTTTCATACAACGTTTTTTTTTCTTTTTTTTTTTTTTTTTTTTTTTTATGCGCTATGCTAAAAATTCCTGCCGTTATGGTTTATACGTTAGTGGATTCTATCGACGTAAACTCGAATTAAAACGCGTAACGCGCGCTTGTGTTGCCCGTCAGCTTTTGACGAAACACCCAGCCCAGATTTCCTTGCCGTCGCGACGGGAAAGGTACAACGATGTGACAAAACGCAACGTAACAAATGTCGACTATCCTGATATCGCAAACGTAAGGTCACGTAACGTTCGCCGGAGACGTGCTACGTGGCAAAATTGAATTGCCACGAGTGAAAAATTCGCCATAAAAGTAGCATCCCTTTTTGTTTCTCCGCACGCGCGCTTAATCTTCATATCGGGTCACTCCTCTCCATCAGACGTAAAACGAAATAAAGCTAACAAAAGTAAAACAAATCGTGGTTAGATCGAGTCGAATTGCGCCTGCTGGCGCAAAACTAATCTCGAAACTAAACCTGAAATCAGGAAGGAAAAAAATAAAATAAAACTTTTTCCCTCGTTCTCTCTAACAAATCGTACATCTAGCCCTTTTCTACTTTTTATTTTTTTCCCCCCCTCTATATTTAATTTAATTTATATACTCCTCACAATATTATACTTTACTATCATTTTCTCTTTCCTTCAGAACGGATGTGTTTTTTCTTTTTCAATTTAATAAAATATTTTAAGTTATTCGATCGACGATACTCGAGGATGCCACAGCTGCATATTCGCGTTGCATCGCTGGACTTTCCAGGTTGGATGGCTACGTAATTCGGACCAGACAATCCTCTCTATCCATACCCGGATCGTGACGCATAATGCGCGTATCTCGGTCTCGTATGAGAGCGGCGGAAGTTCCGGGTCCGGCGGAGCATCCGGCGGTACTTTTGGAGTGACGGGCAGTAGCCAAGCCACGGAGGAAGTCGTCAACGGCACGTGGCGTCTGCACATTCGTCAGTTGAAGGAGACCGATAGGGGTTGTTACATGTGTCAGATCAACACCAGTCCGATGATATCTGAGCTCGGTTGTCTCGATATTCACGGTAAGCTTGATTATCTCTCTCTCTCTCTCTCTCTCTCTCTCTCCCCCCTTATCGGATTAATCTAACAGCGTTGTGTTTGAGAAATCTAATTGATTGACCGATAATTCAAAATCCTCTGACGTTTGCAAGGTTGTTAAAAAAAAAAAATTCTTTCTAGATACTCTTCGATTCTAACGATAATCGAGATGGATTGTTTTCTTCTTCCTAATTATGCCGGTTATTATAGACATGAAAGACAGCAATGTTAAACGCCGCAAAATTGGTTACGCTAAAAAGTAATGCATAACATAAGCATTTACTTAAAAATTTATTTAAAGAACATGCAAATCGATGATCGCAAAAGGGGAAAGAGCAAGGAACGTCCCATATGTAAAGCTCTTTGAGTTTGCTCGAACGAACGAACAACCGGAAAAGAGACGCACAAAAGATCTCCTCGCCGTAAAATTACCTCCCTCGTCCCGAACATTCCGCTCAAGTGCGTACTTATTCTTGTTTTTTGTGCCATATATCCTTTCTTTTTCTTGCCTTTATCGTAAATAAACTTCCTCATATTCTTTCAAAAAACGAGGTCCAACAAAGAGGGCCGGTTTTACGTAATGACTTTCGTAAAGTACTCGTACGAAAGAGAGAGAAGACATTCTGTCGCACGTTGAGAGATGGCAGGTGGACCATCATGTATTTATCGGTGCGAACGTTTGCCCCGTAGTTCCGCCCGATATCGTTTACGGAGATACCAGCGCCGACCTGGCAGTAGCCGAAGGCGATAACGCGACTTTGAGCTGTCGCGCGACGGGACATCCACCTCCAAGAGTATCTTGGAGGAGAGAGGACGGGGAACCCATCGTCATAAGGGCCCCTACATCCGGTAAGAATCACAAAGCAAACAATTTAAATTTCTACTTATTTTTTACTTGGGTGTCAATCAATAATTGTTGCGACGAAGCACAAAATCGAAAATCGTCCACGAGTATTTTCATTGCAAAATGTTTTCAAATAGACGCGTCATTCAAATACACATCAAAGATATATTTTGATAATATTATTAAATACATTTTAAATGCAAAACACCAATATTTATATTATTTATGGAATGTTAAAACTGATTATTCGTGTTAAATGATATTTGTTAAATGTGCTAAAATGGTATAATAATTGACGTGACACATTTCGTTGATTTGGGTATAAATTCATTTTGGTAAAGTTAATGATAAATAAAAAATTAAAAAGTCCAATTTTATTTATTGCCGATGTGAAATTCCGCAATGCGCTCTATAGATGCGAAATTCTCACGAGTAGGGGATATTACACGCGCTCTCCAACACATAATTCAATATTAATAGGATAATTAAGTGCACTAATATCTTATTAGTTACCTGGCGTAGTTGCCTGGTCGAAATGCGTTAAAGCGCGACCTATTATCGAAGTCCAGGAGAATGCGGACGAATCCTTTCCCGATTGCACTTATCGTTATTGTCGCCTATTGATTTTCTCACACAAGGCAATATTTAAGGTGAAATCGCGTTTTCTAGTTTTTGCCCGCGAATAATATATTTTTCTCTCATTTAGAGAATTAAATTAATGTAAAATCTCGCAATCGAAAAGTCGCAATTATCTCATAGAGCACAGAAAGATTTATAATACACATTGCAACGATCTTTATCGCAATATTGCAATATTGCAATATTGCAAATTCACCGCGGAATGTTGTTGCACATTACTGTGGGATTGCAGCAACATTAATTCCGCTTTTAGGAAGCTTGCAATAAAATATTATCGGCCAATAATGTTGCCAATAAAAACATTTTTGTTGTTGATAAATAAATATTAGAAGCATACATGGACACATAAAATTCAAAAAAGTTGAACAAAGGTTTGTTATAATTTTTCATCTAAAAAATATTATATATATATTGTAAATTTATAATATAATACTTCTCAGATACGTACTTATTATGACAAGTATTTATTTCAAGTTAAACTTTTTCATATTTTATAGGCTTCCCATACGTTTTACCATAAAAAAAATATAATTATAGATTTTTTATCTTGAAATTTTTCCGAAATATTTACGTTACGTTGCAATAACTGTACAGTATTTTGTGAATTTATATCTCTTCAATGTCTTTGTAATGTTCCATTGCAATTTACAATATTGCAACGTTGCTGCAATGTAATTGCAATAATCTGTGCTGTATGGGATTCATCGATATTTCCTTTGTATTTAAAGAAAAAAAAAAAAAAAAAAAAAAAAGAGGCAGCGACGATACGCCCGATCTTGAAGATGAACTCAAACAGTGAGAAAGCGAGCGGACGGAGAGTTGGTAATAAGTCAAGAGAGCGAGAGAGAGAGAGAGAGAGAGAGAGAGAGAACGGGAGACTTTTTGAACTCGTATTCTCGCCTAGATTGGGCGTAAGTACGCAGACGAGTGGATGTAACGAGTAAGCTCGTTGAAACAAGTTCCTCTTTGTGAACTGGCCTCGAAGACGAAGGCGATGGAACGCGGAGGGTACGGGGCGCACAATCGAGAGGATTTCCTCTCTCGACGGTATCTCGGTTTGTGCGCGTGTACATTACATAGAGAATCGTGCTATATACGCTCTCGTATTCACAGTCGCGAATCTCTCTTTCTCTCCCTCTCTCTTTCTCTCGAGTTACCAAAGTAATCCACTATAACTATCTATCTTATCCGTACGACCGGCTATCTATAGAACGTAATTGTACGACTATATTTCCTTATCAACGGGGTTTTTTTTTTTTTTTTTTTTTTTTATCTTTGAGCACTCTTGTGAAAAAATTCGTCAAACTTCCAAGTATAAATAGTCTAAAAGAATTGAACGTATATATATATATATATATATATATTTTTTTTTTCATTTCCAATCTGCGTTTAATTCGTATGTTTCTAATTAAGTTTGTAACTATTGCTTTTTCTTGGTTTCTGGGGTAATCGGGAGGTATAGAATAATCAAAAACCGACGTAATCAAACTCTGTTGATTTTTTTCTTGTTGAGAAAGAACAGAAAGCCAAGAACTCGGGATCGCGATCGATCGGTGTATTTTTGTTTTTTTTTTTTTTCTACTTCTCTTTCGACATGATAAAATGCTCTCCCGTGTACGCAGGTGGTAACACTTTCGAGAAGCACGACCACTACAACGGTTCGCTGCTGCATTTCCACCGTGTCGAGAGGCGACAAATGGGAGCGTATCTCTGCATCGCCAGCAACGACGTGCCGCCAGCAGTTAGCAAGCGGGTGACGCTCGCTGTGAATTGTAAGCCCGAATTCGCTCGCTCGCTCGCTCGATCCGATTCAATCGGATTCGCTTCGCTTCGCTTCGCTTTGCTTTGCTTCGCCTCGCAGATCTCGGAAAATAATTCACTAATCGATTCCACCAAACAATCGCGTGATCGACGTGCAAGTTGTGGCAATTGTTTTAAAAATTTCAAAAATTAAGAAAGCATCCCTTGAAAACACAAATAAAAGAAGGGCGGGTAAAATGTGCTGATTTTTGCCTAAAAAGTGTAACGTAAATTATATATATTTTCTTATAATTTTTGAATTGTTGAATCAAAAAATACTCGTTTTATTGGTTTAAACCTGTGAGAAAGTGGTCAAAATTCGTCTTAAAGGGAAACAAGGGAAACACTTTTAATAGTAATTCAATTAGTGTCGATTTTGCAATTATTTAATTATTTATATTATAGTTTAGTTTTACTGAAAATTAAAGAAACACTTTAGAAATGTTAAATCAAACGTAGCAAAATCAATATAATATAAAAATTAAAAAATAAATAGTCAATTTATTCAAGAATCTTAAGTCTCATCGGATGGGCAGTTTATAAAAATAATTAAATGTTGCGGAGAGAATTTCAAAAACATGAAAAAAGATGAAGCTGAAGATACTTTATAATTTTTATATTATATTAATTTTGCCATGTTAGATATTTACCATTTCGTGTTTCATTTTAAAGTGTTTCTTTAGTTTTCAATAAAAGAAATTACAAAATTAAACTGTAATATAAATAATTAAATACTTACAACAAAATCGATACTAATCGAATTAATATTAAAACGGGTATTTTCGTATTCAGCAATTCAAAAAATACAAGAAAATATATGTAACTTACGTAACACTTTCTAGGCAAAAATTAACACATATTTTACCCACCCTCCTTTGAAAAATTTTGCTTATTTTCTTCATATAATCTTTAAACGCGTTAAAAATTTGCATTTTTGATTTGGAAATTGTACAAAGAAAGATTATAAATAAGACGTAAGCTTCTTTCATTTCGATACGTGTTTTCATCGGAGAAAAATTTTCAAATCGGATTTTCGTTTTTTTTTTTTTTTCTCAAGAGAGAAAAATTTTTATTTTCGAATTTTTCTCGCATATATATATGTATATATTCAACGTAAAAAAAAGTTTGTCGGCGGTTTTTAAACTTGCTTTATTTCCATAGTTGCACCCGTTGTAAAAGCACCCAACCAACTATTGGGCGCACCTCTGGGTACGGACGTGCAGTTAGAGTGCTATGTCGAAGCATTTCCGAACACGATCAATTATTGGGTAAAGAATCAACGAGGCACGGAAGACGAAATGTTATTGGAGGGGTGAGCTATTTCGCTCGTTACTTTCTTAATACAAATAATTGCTCACTATATAACGTTTTGCTCGAGATATGAAGTACGATAAAAAAACGATAAAATCCATATAGCACAGAACTTTTAACCAACGTTGTGTAAAGACGCAATGAAATTCTATTGTATGTAATACACAAGATTGCAACAATATTGTAATAAAAATATTATCAAATATTATAATTATATTCTAACAATATTATAATTAAATGTGATATTAAACTTTTGTGTTGAGAAAATTTGTTTATCAAGAATAGTTTTGAAAATTGAATTTAATCGTTAGAGATAGCAAATACAGTACTTTTATTAATTCTAAATATACATTACAATCGTTGCACATTTTCGCAATCGATGGATATTTTTAATGTTGCTATAACCGTACAATAACATAATAATTTTTTCATACATGTTACAAATATATTTTTCTGCAACGTTTCTGTAAATAAACTTTCTGTGCTGTATGGGAAATTACATTAAAAGCACTCGTTCGATAGAGATTCCTTACTACTTGCTCAACATTTTTCTTTCTATTTTTCTTTCGGAAAACATTTTGAAAGTTATTCGTGTAATACGTAGACCGAAATATAACGTGCGAGAGGAACGTACTGGATACACGGTCCTGATGTGGCTTTTAATCAAAAAATTCACGGAGAAGGACGTCGGTAGTTATAAATGCGTCTCGACAAATAGTCTAGGAAAGGCGGACGGAACTTTGAGATTATACGGTAAGTTTGCGCGTTTGCGAATATGTTCTTTGTGGTATTTTCCATTTCTGATGTATCGAAATTTTCGAATCAATGCTCGATGATTCATTTTCAGAGATTAAAATCGGTTTTGACAGAACACGGAAAGATCACGTATCCATTATTGGTGGTAAGTAGAGCAAATTATTCTCGCGCGAATTATGATATTAATTTGATTGTTGTAATATAATAATTTCACAATCCCTCTCGAGCTTTTGTGTCTGTGTGTCTGTGTCGATTTCGCATTTTTTTTTTTTTCCTTTTTTTTCAATGAAAAGATATAATTTTCGTAGGATTAGCCGAGGCTGCTCAAAGTTCCGGCGCCAGCAACGGCGTCGAAGGTTTCTCCGGAAGTGGTAGCAGCTTGTCGCACATCCTATCGATGTTTTTCTTCATACCGATACTGTGGCCACGGTGAAGAAGGCATCCATTACTGGTCACCGCTAAGCTACTTAGTGCCGGATGACTTTGTGCCAAAAAAAAGACAAGAATGTAGAGAGAATGTGTGAGTGCGAGACAAGTACTGTAGTAGAGGACGTGTGGCAAAAGAGCGAGCAAAAGAGAGAGAGAGAGAGAGAGAGAGAGAGAGAGAGAGAGAGAGAGAGAGAGAGAGAGAGAGAGAGAGAGAGAAAGAGAAAGAAAGAAAGAAAGAAAGAGAGAATGAGAATAAGATAATAAATCGGAGTCTTTAGTACTCCAAATTCTTCCTACTTTCCTTTCCTACTCCCGAGGACATTTTTAGATCAATGGATGTTGTCAATGTACGCGTCGCTTTAGATTCGCATTTCGCGGATCGATCGAGTAAGCTTGATTCATACGACTCGTATAGCCATCGCCAGAAAACGGGCCAAATCGATAAAACATTGCGCTATATAATTTCGCCATTTCAACGTACTTTATGTTTTATGGTAAATATATTACACAGCATTTTCTTTCAAAACACGCGGATATTTTAATGTCGCGCAATTTTTTCAACAATTTTAAAATAACATCGCGAAACGTATTTGCAGTGAAAATATCTTTGCATTGTGTGATTCTTTATACAATACATATGGATAATGATCAATTCTGACGGTAACTGTATAACGTGAATCAAACTTAAATCTATACGCGAATCGAGGAATTCAAAAGGGAGGGATTCGCCATCGCGGAGATGCTTAATGAATCGACGATAATAATCAACGGTCATTTTGTGATTGATTTATGCGCTGCTGACTGACTTTGAACGTCGGAAAACTTTGATGTTTTGAAATAAAAGTAAGGCTCGAACGTTGTACTTTATTTCGCGTTTAATCATTTCCACCTGCTTTAAGCCTGATTTAGGTAATTATATAATGTGCAATCTATATAATTTGCGATAAAATTCAGGACAAATTTTTTTTTGTAATTTTACCTATCGCATATTCTAATGCATCTGTAATCGGTAATATATTGTATATGTATTTTTATTTAATTTTTTTATATTATACGGTTTAAAATTATAAATAAATCTTTGTGTTAAATTGTGCAAACTATAGATTATCTAAACGGGCTTTTTTATAATATTATTAGTATGTACTAATACTTATTATTCTCGTTACATTCAATGAGACTTGTACTGTGATATATATATACATTTTTATATATTATTACAAACATGTTGAGGTAAGTATTCTCTCCCTTTTATTTGTTTATAATAAATAAATCCCTAGAAACTCATAATATACATGAATACCTATATCGATGATATATATGTATCGATTTGATAAAATATTAGCATCTTTTTAGCTAAATTTCTTACTTTTCATTTTTTCTTTTAACTTTTAAATATATATCTCATTTTATTTTGTTTCAGTTTAACAAAACAAATCTACTATAATTATCTATTTTTCTTTGTAATAAATTTATTAAATCCTTTCCGTGCAATAGCTAGAAATTATTGCATAAATATAGAGTTTATTGTATAAATATAGAATATGTTATGTCAAAACTGACATCAATACATGAGAGATTCGTCTCGAGCAAGTAAATAAATTCAAATTTGATGCTATACTTTCGAACCTGCTCATCAGATGGCGTCACCTTACAGTCTTATAATAAAAATTATAATTGGCGGGAACGAGATACATTTTCCCGCCAAATTATGTCGGCTTTTATGTCGTAAAGATTTATTTACACATATATCGTTTATTAGGCATGTTAAATCAGCTATAAAAAAACTTAAATACTTGAACTAAAAATTATTTTTTAGTTGTAAAAATGTGAAAAGTAATATCGATGCAGAACGTACGTACTTGATATCAGTCAATGCAATTTTGGCTGCATTTTGTCGGGAGCTTCAATACTAGATTTCACACAAACGACACTGACATCGTGATAATGACGCACAATAGCCATCGCACGCGATGTTTGACAGGTTACGGCAAATGTTTGACACTTTATAAGAGACACTCGCGATAATCGGCCGCGCGCGACACTCACTTTTCGACAATAAATCGTGAAAAATATATACCGAATGATTCGGACGCGACTTTTGTCGCGAATGATTTGAAACTCTCGCATGACAGATAACATTGCGACTCTCGAAATATCGAAACTAAAAGTAACCAATCGCAGCGATCGTGGATACTTTACTGACGTCGCGTTAACGCGCATGTGCAAGAGAAAGCGTCCCTAAAGTCCTGTCTCCAAGAAATGCGTAGCCAATAAAATTGCCGCTTTTCCGTAAAAGCTGTAAACTGATTGGCTACTCATTTCTCGAAGCTAGAATCGAAAACATATTGGTAGTACCAGAGAGGTACTTTACTTTACTATATATATATATATATATATATATATGTATATTACTTCATAATATATGTTAAAGTGAAAAAAGATCACGCGCAGTTGCAATTAATAATATGTAATAAAATATTAATGAATGTATATGTTTCGTACTTTTGAGATCCACAGTTATGGATCTCAAAAGATCTAGCACGGACGCGAACCATAATTTGTGGATCTAGCACGGACGCAAACCGCTGGAAAGTCGATCCAGCTACGTAGTTCCACCGGCTTTAAAATCGATCCAGTTAGCGCCACTGTACCGCGGTGAAAATGGGTTCATGGCGCCTGTCAGGTTTCTCTCTGGTAGTACGTATATAAATATATAAACTGCTACATCGTCGCGTTGTATATGTATATATCATATGTTTATTTCAGTCAGTTTAACCTGTTTATCAATACAATGATATTTTGACGATTAATTGACATTGATGAATGATTGGCGAGTAATCAAGAGCAATATGTGTATTTTTGACTTTTTATAGTAATTTTAAACGGACTAGTAAACTAATTTTTCAGTTGAATATTATTCTTGTGGTAAAAAATATATAGTTAGATTTTCAGCTACATTTGTTGTACGTTTAATAATAATTATTATGTAAGTATAAAAATTTTAATACAACGTTTATTATATTTTTGCTTGTCATATATATATATATATATATATATATATATATATATTTATATATAAATTTTTAATACAATAGCATATGACAAGATTGACTTATATAAATTTTTAATACAACAGTAGATGACAAGATTGACGGATTAATACCTAGCAATGGCAGAATCGGGAAATACAAGTACATTGGAATGGACACGTCCCGACCAAGTGATGCAATTACATCGTATGAAGTTAAAGAAACGTGCGCTTCAAGCACGTATAAATAAAACAAACATCAATAGTGGAAAAGTTCAATGTAATGTTGCAAGCTTAAACGGACTTAATTCCACTAGTAGTGCATTACAGCGTGTAGCAGAAAAACGTAAAAATCCTTTTGCAATTAACGAATCGTCCAAGAAACAGAAAAATATAACGTCAACTGGATTGGACATCAGTAATGACAACACATTGTTTGAATTATTAAATATTGATGTCCAGCGAAAGAAGCAAACGATAGATTCATCTGTAAATAGCTCTTTAACCTTTGCCAATGTTCTTTCAAAATTGGAATCAACTAATCAAGTTCCTGATGAAAGTGTCCCAAAAGGGGCAAAGCATATTCCTATAGATTGGACGTTAAAAACTAAAGTAAGATTTATGTCTCCAAAACCTTTTCCATGGAATGGCAAACTTAAGACAAGCGAAGAGGCATCGGGTACCACAGGATTTGTTAGATGTCTGAACATTGGAGAAAAGGAGACAACTTTGGACACTAGTCTAAACGCAAGGTTGGTTTCATCAACTTGATTTATTTTTGTTCTCTTAATTTTTTTTTAATAATGTTTGTCGAATATTTTAATTAGATTTCATCAATGCTGTTTGATATGGCAACATCCATCTTTACCATGGTTAGAGTTATTCCCTCGCTCTGCAGGCAAAGTGAGCGCTAGCCTTGCAAGTAATATATCACTGGCAAACAATCAATGTGTGAAAGATGCGTTGCACAGAGAATGGTGCGATAGCTTTAGATCGTTATTTCATTTGCTGCGAGCAAGGCAATGTCCATACTTTTATGTGTGCGCCAACACATTTACAGTACTATTTCGTGCCGCTGGTATTTGTGGATTGTCGGAAATTCATGCTCTTCTCACTCCTACTACACTTGGATTTCGTCAATCATTAAAGCAAGAAGGTAAAATGTTCTGTCTATTATGTATTTATTTATAATATGAGCAAAATTAATATGTAATTAGCTATTCTACAATCAGTTGTTTCTCTTGATATTTTTCAGAAATAGAATACTCTATGCCATTAAGGAAGGATTCTAAAAGACGATCCGACGGGGGAGATTCCGATTTAGTGACTACAGATGTTACATCTAATGCGACGAATCAACAAAACGATTATGAAGAAGAGGAAGAAGAAGAAACTCAAGATGCGTGGCTCAAAAGTCTTGGAGTAGAAAATTCAGAAATAAAAAGAATTAATAACTCACAGGTATCATGTACACACATACATATTATAATTATTTATTGTGTATGATCAATTTAGTCTAATGTTGCATTTTATTTTAGACAAGGATGACTTTGGAAAAGGAAAGTGAAGTAGATAATTTGAAACAATCGCTCGTCTTTGTAAAAGGTGTAGAGACACAGGCGTTATTCAACTTTCTAATTAATTGCAAATCAGCTATCGCGGCAACCGGCGCGTTAGCCGGCGTTCCTCCTACGCTTTTAGCTCCAACGGCTTTTCACGGTGCCACGTTAAAAGCGCTTAAAGTAATTTATATAAAAAGCTATATAGCTTATAATCATTTTTATTATACGCTCACGTATTACTATATTATTTTTCTTAACGAAAAATAGGTTCGAGAAAGTATAGTGCGCGTGGATAATGATAAATATTATTCTTTGGAACTGAATGGACCTCTTTTGCCGCACGTGTTACCTTCTCTCTGTCATTTGATGACATCTAGTCAATTGGAACAGTATTCTGCAAGTTGCGCACAAATGACATCGACAATTCCTTTTTCCATGGCAAAGCATGGCACAGGTATGTAAATATAAATTTTGGCGCGAAACCTTGTGAATTAAATAGCGAAAATAATATATATATTTTTTTCTTTTGTTACAGGTTACACTAGCGTTACAAAAGAGGAGGAGCAAAATAATGTTACGAAAGTACCGCTTAACGTCTTTGGACAAGAAAATCTGAGCGATTGTGGATTTAACGAGGAATTATTAAGTTACTTTTGCAATCCTGAGCCGACCAGGATAGAGGTCTTTGAAAGTTTTAAATTTCTTAACGGATTATATACCTGGACATAATGACAGGAATATTTGATATAGAAATAAATACGCTTTTAAATACACATAGGTCTGTATTTGTCAAATTTAAATTAATAAAAAGCTAAATATTTTATCCTAAACATTAAAGAAATATGTTACGTCGCTGGCGACATGTAACGCTCACTAATGAAATACAATTATGCTTATAGATAAGAATTATGTTTGCTGTTGTATAATTGTACAATGTATATATATATATATATATATATATATATATATATATATACATATATGCACAAAAAGTGATATTTATAATTATATTTTTACTGACGTGTGTAAGACTGCGAAATTTGTGTAGAATGTAAGGCAATGATATTACCGACATTAGATAAAAACAATATGTAATATTATCGATACTAGATAAAAACGCTTATCAAAAATGAGTTGATATAAACAATCATTCTCTCACAATATAATTTTATACTCGTTACAACACAATTGACGTTATGTTTTATAAATATATAGCTTCTGCCTATTTATGAAAAAAAAATAAAATTTCTTTTACCATCGTTTATACAATATATCGTAAATATTTATTAAAGAAAGAAAGAACAAGGAAATTGGCAGAAACGAAAAGATTGTTATATATCACTGATTCAATTTGGCTCGATCGAAAAGCTTTTTTTTTTTTTTTTATTATACATTAATATACTTTATACTTTAAATTCCAATATTCGAATGTAAATCACGCGCGGTAATATCTATTAAGAAGAACCGTTCGAGGTCCCCGGGAACAAGGTAGGTGGGGTCCATACAGCAGATGGACTGCCCCTAAAAATAACGAATCGATATTCGCCCGCTGCCCCCAAATCAGTCGCCGGACTCGCTGGACTCGCCGGGTCACCGAAAGAGAGAGAGAGAAAGAGAGAGAGAGAGAGAGAGAGAGAGAGAGAGTTTCAATATGAAAAATCAATTCATTTATTAACATCAGGATGTCGTATTCCCTTCTTAATTAACCTCGAGTCGCCGTCCAAGGCGTAAACAGCGCACGACTCTCCGGCGATAAACGAGATCGTTAAAGAGAAACGTCATCGCCGCACGACGACATTGACAGGCGGTTATCGGATGCATCTGCCGTCCGCGATATGCATTATGCGCATCGCGCGGAATGCATAGACGGTAGTCGAGTCGGTCGCGTAACCGTTTACGTGCGAGGATTACGTCAGTGGTCGTCGCCGTATTGCGACACTACACCGAGCGGTTTCATGTTCCAAGGTCTCCACGAGGAGCGGCTCGAATTTTCGTGCGACGCCTTCCTATCGTCGACGAAAGCGCTTCCCAGCCGCTTATTTATTTCCGCCGGCAAATTTTTTTTTTCCTCGTCCATCGGAGGTGGATATCCCTTGCGGTCACCCACTGCCGTTAAACAGTGGAATTTGAAGGTGCTAATAAAAAAAAAAAAAAAAAGAGTACGATTAATTTGTATAAATCACGGTCGAACAACACGACTGTTGATGCATTAACGATATTTAATAAAATTTTAATAGAACGTAACGGGGTGAGACACACCCTGTGCATGGATTTCATACATTATGCGCCTGGATATGCTTCGGTGTCCTTCGACTTAGACTATATACCTACATTTATCGGTGCTGCGATATCGAAATGTCGATAGTCGTTTAAAACGTATATACGCGGATATAAATTATGCGCGAAAATAATCGGCAATATTCGAGCATCTTCCCCCCGAATATCATCCCTTATATATTTGCGCGGAGTGCCAGGATATAATATGTAAAAAGGAAAAATCGGGCTCGCGCGTGGCGCCAAAGAGAAAGGAGTGTTGTTTTCGCCTGGCGAGAGGCAACCCCTCGTATAGGCGAGGATTCAGGGTGGATAAAGTCGCTGGGTACGCCGGGCGTTGGTAAGGCACCCGCGACGCGTAGCGAAGCAAAGGGGGCCGAGCACGTCGGGGCGAGGGGGAGGGGAGGGGGAGGGGTGGACGAGGGGGGAGGGGGTCGTCGAGCGGGAGCGAGACAAGTACACAACCGGAGAGACTATTCGATTTAAAGAGACAAAGATGAACGACGTGAAATCGGGGCTCTGGCCGAAAGAGAGAAAAAGAGGGAAAAGGAGAGAGAGAGAGAGAGAGGGTGAGAGGGGGAAGGGAGGAAAGCGAGAGAGAGAGAGAGAGAGAGAGAGAGAGAGAGAAAGAGAGAGACGATGACTCTCCCTGTGGCACGCATTACACGTACATTGCGCGCTTGTGCGTATGCGTGCGCGGGGGGTTTCGAGAGGCCGGCACACGACGACGACGACGACGTCGACGATGTGCACGACTACTACGACACCGCGTGGGGGTTGCACGAAGACCCCCTGGTGGGGTTCTGGCTGCCGACCCTACAGTCCCCC